>NC_033799.1:208404-220163 GCF_001876935.1 Asparagus officinalis | reverse complement strand
TTGAAGGGTGCAATTTCCTTCTGTCCAGAACAGAACTATAGAAAGGGGAAACTGGCACATGAATGGAAGGAAAGTGAAAGTATAAAGGAAAATCTCCCTATTCAACCAAATGAACTTTCTTTTGATTTCTCAACAAGCTTCCTCATTTTAGCCCTTAAATACACTGTGCATTCATAAAATGAGAAGGAAAAGAAACAACTACAAGAAACCAATCTATTAGTTGATCTAATCTTTTATTAAACATTCCTAAAAAACTACTCAAAACAGTTCCTGACAATGCCTACTGCTTAGCAAACGGGTAAGGTTAACCCAATCTAAACTCATGTCGGATCCTATTTGCTAATCCAATCATAACTCATGTTCAACCACGATTCCGAATAAGACCGGTAAAGAAAGGCAAATAGGAACTAAAATTTGTAGTAGAATTTTGTCCCTATTGGATGAACTTCCTAGTATCCAAGAGTAACAAAATTATATAAGAAGATAGTTTTAAAACTCATAGACACTACATCCAGGAAAAAGGGTACATAGGGGTATATTATGAAGAAAATCTTCGAGTGAACTATAGTAATTAAGCACCAATTAGGAAGAAAATGGGTTTTTTTAAGTGGACTTTACAATGATCAGTTTGTTGCATGGAGCCATGACAGAAAATAGTAAAACTGAAATTTATGATGTTTTATTAACACTATCTTATAAAGGAATGGTATTTTGGTATCAAACTGGTGCTTTATATAAGATGGTGAACAACAATGGTTCATTGGTAGGTTAGATCAATGTGTTGCTGATTTAAAGATTTTGCGGTGCGTTTGGTTGTTCAAAGATGACTTGCTGATGATTGGCATATGAATGACATTTTTCTATGGAAGTACTTGTCAATTGGAGATGTTCACCACGACTGCAAATTACAATGTAAATTACAGATCGGTACATGGATAACAAGTTTGCTAAATGAATCTGATGATGAGTTGAATCAACAATCAATTGAACGATTATTACTTCAACTGGACATACTGATTGCAACAACATACTCGTAATCCTGGAAGCATGTATACTGGAAGTAAGTGCTACGAGGTGTGGATAAAGCAGAAAGGATAGTTTTATTGAAGGATACTGTCAATCAGCATTGTTGAATAGGTTAGCCAAGCTCCAGAGAGTTGGTTTAAGCGAAGGCTGCAAAGCTGATTAACTAAGCAATAAGTAACCCGATCAGAGGTGAATCTGCATTGCACTAATATATTTCCTCATTCGCCATTTATTTATTTGTTTAAAACAATAGAACACATCGATATCTTTCGTAATATATAAAATATAATCTTAACTTCTAAGTATCATGAAGCTTCAGGATATGAAACCACAAGCCTTGTTATAGGACATACCTCTTTCACCTCTTCTTTTACCCGGCGTAAAGAATCAATCTTCCCCGTGTGAACTGTCTTTCCATTTCGAACAACACGAATACCACATTCTTTTATCACTTTTCCTTCAGAGACCATGCATCCAGCCACACGCCCGCTCGGACATCTGCTGCTCCTATAGATATTTGTTCCTAACAAATATATAGAAGGGGAAATTCATCGACATGGATTTCAATATATATAAAAGTTAAAATTAGCTCATCCCGTCTTTTTTACCTCAACAGGCTCAAGGAGTCCTTCCATTGCACTCCTCATTTCATTAATAAGTTCATAGATGACTCTATATAGTCTAATCTCCACATTCTTTTTATTTGCATAGCTCTTAACTGAACCTGGAGCTTTTACATTGAACCCAAATATAATGGCCTCAGTGGCAACAGCCAGATCCACATCACTAGTGCTCACATCACCTGGAGCTTGAAGGAGGAATTTCAAAGTTACATTATCCTGGGGTAGTACTTGAAGAGCATTCCTGATTGCTTCAATTGAACCCTATTCATTAATGAAAATGATACCATGTCAACCGGGATAACTTATAATCATGAACATACTATTTGCTTACTTAAGGTGGGTGAACCAAAGAAAAAATGCAATCAGAAGACAACCAATACCTGGACATCAACTTTTAGAATAATATTTAGCTGGTGTGTGTCTAATCCAGACTGCTTTCCCGCTGAACAGCAGAAGCAACTGAAGATATACCGACCTTCCCCTCCCCAGCCTTTGCGGATATCCTTGTATCCCGTGATGCAGAAGCAATTGAAGATAGAGTGACCTTCCCCTCCCCAGCCTTTGCAGATATCCTTGCATCCCGTGATGATGCAGCACGTGTTTCAGCTCTTTCCCGAGCAACATCTAAAGAATCTAGGACCTCAAATTCATCACCAGCAATGGGAACATCACTCAAGCCAATGACCTAGAGGCAGGAAACAAATAGAGTAACTGAAGACGAGAACACTCAAATAAAAAAGGTGAAATCACATTCTGCAAGTATAATAAGCTTTTATGCCTAAAACAATTTCATATATTGTAAGTATAATAAATCTCAGAATATAACCTAAGAATTAATGACAAAGAAGAAGGCAGACAACATAACAGTTGAACGACAATACCTGCACAGCCATTGAGGGCCCAGCTTCATCAACGCGCCCTCCTCTATCGTCAAATAAAGCACGCATCTGAGAATTGATGATTAGTACAGAGACCATCAGTAAAAAAATACATAAATCATCTCTTGGACAGAAAATGTTGACCTTAAGTGGTCATATTTAAGGTTGATAAGTTCTTCATTTCACCTTTCCATGTGCTGCACCACAGACAACAATATCACCCTTCTTCAGCGTTCCATTCTGCACAATAAGTGTGGCAACAGGTCCTCTTGATTTATCAAGACCTGCCTCTATCACTGTCCCTTTTGCATTTCTATGAGGATTGGCCTTCAACTCTTGTAACTGTACATATTGAGAAGAGGAAGATCATTATTTAATATAACATCACATCTAACACGGTAAAAACATTTATATGGCACTGGAATTTATTCATTTACTTCTGCAATAAGCATAACAGTTTCCAACAACTCGTCCACATTATCTCCTTTAAGCGCACTAATCTGATACAAAAGACATAAAAAATCAGCTTCTTCTAACATTTAAGAATTATAAAATCATAAAGTCACTAGTTGAAGTTTTGTAAACAACCTGAACCATAGGGAAGTCACCACCCCACAGTTCTGGCATGAGGCCGACTGAGGAAAGTTCTTGCATAACCCTGTCAGGATTAGCTCCATCTTTGTCTATCTGAGAACAAAAATGGATTGGATATAGACAGAATTTCTCACAGAATACTATATAATGAACTAGTTACAGTGGTATCTAGTGAACATAGACCTTGTTTATAGCTATTATAATAGGCACCCCAGCAGCCTTGGCATGAGCTATGGCCTCACTTGTTTGGGGCCGGACTCCATCATCAGCAGCCACCACAATGATGGTAATGTCAGTAACTCTTGCACCACGTGCTCTCATTGCACCAAATGCCTGTTACATGTCAATAACTTAACTGGATGAAGCCGTATATTAGTTATAAACTCAAACAAGAGAATTTGAAAAGTGTGGACAAGAAGAGAGAGGGCTGAAACTACCACAACAATTTGGTCAAATTTCAAAATATTCAGAGTTGCAACAATGCTTTGTGTTGTGTACCTCATGCCCTGGCGTGTCAAGAAAAACACAGGGCTGGAGCTTTCCGTCGACAGGAACAAGGACCTTATATGCTCCAATACCTTGTGTAATGCCGCCAGCTTCAGATGCTGCCACCTGAGAGAGTGTAATTTGGCAGATACTTTTGAAGATAAGCAGCTGAACTAAATTGAAGTTCTCAAGTTGGTAAGAGATTCAAAATTTACCTTGCTCTTGCGGATATAGTCCAGGAGAGTTGTCTGTGTAAGTACATAAAAAGATGAGCATACGCCAGAGCAAAAAGTAATAAACCCAAATCATGCCGAGGTCAGGCAAACGTTAAAATCAGAATCACAGGGGAAAAACAAGTACCTTTCCATGGTCGACATGACCCATTATCGTAATAACTGGGGGCCTGTCTTCCAGCATGTCCAAGTCGTCCTCATCAAGCACTTCTTTTTTTTTCGCCATTTCTTCTATTTTGACTGGTTCTGATTCCATAACTTCTACTTCATATTCCTTGCATATCATCTTGACCATATCTTTATCTAATGTTTGCACCGCATCAGGCCTAACCCCCTTTGAAAACAAATAGCCTAGGATATCTGCTTCACTAACTGCTAAGCTATAGGCCAATTCCTCAGCTAACATGCCCTCTTTACCTACCTCAAGAATCTCTACTCTAACAGGTTCAGCATCTTTAGCCGCCTGGACTCTTGCGGCCTTCCTACTGGCCTTCCTACTTGCCTTGCTCCATTTCCTTCCTTTCCTTGCTCCTGCTACACCAGGAATAGGAACATCAAGCTCTGCATCATCAGGTATTTCGGCATCATCCACCAGCCGTTTCCTTAAACCCCCAGCAGCACTTGACTTCCTCCGACGCTCCTCTTTAGCCTTTGAGGTCATGGGCCCCTTCATAGGTTTGGATGGGGCTAACACAGCTTCTGCCTCAATGGGATCCACGATTGGCTTCTTAACCGCAAACTTATCAATGAGAATCGGTTTGCGGTCCTTGACAGCACTTGGTTTCCTTGCTAGAGATTGAGGAGGTGGCTGAGGAGAAGCAACAGCAGGCTTAGCTCTAAGCTTAGGTGTAGGCTTGGAAAGTGATGGCATCTGAGGTCTCAAGGGTACAACTGACGGAGAATCCGACTGTTTTGTCTCTGCTACAGGAGAAGGAGCCTGCTGCCCCTTGTCATCTTCTCTATTAACCATTTTGGGTACTTCTTTAACCACTTTCTGTACATTGGCCACAGGGTTTCCCTTGCGCCAGACGCTCTTGAGTGTTTTGGACTTGCGCGCTGACGTAGTTGGGTTTGCAAACCTAGCTGATGACTTGCTGCTTGCATTTGGCTTGTACCCATCCTTACTTTCTTTGCTGACAAATTTACTTGGAGTCAAAGTCTCAAGCTTTTCTGCCTTGTCCAGAACTTCCTCAAGAGACTCTATAACTTGATTTCTGTCATCCACCACCACAGCGGAATTATCATCAACGGATTGACGGAGAGGAGGACCATTGGGACGGAGCTTTATGACAGGCTTGGGAGCAGGTTTGAGTACGAGATCAGCATCGTCGTTGGAGTTGCTGCTGCTGAAGGAGGTGGGTTCCTTGAGGGAAGATGAAACCCCTTTCTCCTCTATTAAATTAGTAGTGGTGGTGGCCATACATTTACATATCCTTGTGCTGCTGGTGTTGGTGGTGGGAGAGTAAGAAAGAGGCCAGTGCAGCCTTGGAATCATCCAAGCACTGAAGCTACTGGTACTAGAAATTACTTGGAGCCTCCTTAAACGGTGACGGTGATGATGATGGTGATTGGCACCAGAGGCAGCTACTAGAAATACTAGAGTGCTCTTGCATTTATCACTGTTATTACTGCAGCGTGGTAAACAACAAGGGGTCGGCCTCGCGCTTCCCAGACTTGCAAGGGAAGCAGGAGAAGCCATTGCCACTGCCGCTGCCGCTCCCACTCCCACTTCCACTTATAAATTTGATCACTTAATTGGTTGCATACATCAAATTGTCTGGGAGCTGCAGACGAGCTGAGGTTCAAGGGAAAATACCCAAAAAAAAAAAAGATTGAATCTTTCTGTCGTCTTTTATTGCTGCGTTGTATCGTGCTGAATTGTATCGGAGCTATCTATCTACCTACCTTATCTCCATAATAGAAAACGAGAATAAAAACACCAACAAAGGAGCTAAACTCAACCCCAACTGGGGAGGTAAAAAAAAAATTTTGAAAGAAGTATCAAAATTCCAACGTTTATTCAGGAAAATTAGTTGCTGAGAGATAGAGATTTGAGCAGACAGAGAGGAAGCTTACCAAACCAATTGAGAATCAATCAATCTTGCCAAAGAATCCCTCGGCCGTCTCTCAGATTTTCGATTGGACCCCCTCAGATTTATTAGTAAAAATGAAATTAAAATAATAAAGCCCTCTTCTTTGTTTTTTGTTTTTTTTTTCCCTTTTCCCCCCTTTTTTCCCTCTTTTCTGGTGGCAGGGGCAGGAGCGAAAACGATAGAAGTAGAAGCAGAACCAGAAGAAAAAGAAGAAAGAAGGGGGGAAATCACGATTAGACAACCATACACATATAAATATATATAAATGTATTGAACGAAAATGTGGGTATATATATATGTGGCGGTTTCTCCACTTGTCATATTTCCGTTCCGCGAGATGATAAGGTTTTCGATATAAACTGTAAGGCGGAGACTGGACGGTGGACACTTTGAATGAATCGGGTCTAGAGCGGCACTACAGGCACACTCTCCACCACACTCTTCACCACACCCCCTCTCCTGCTACAGTGCAGGGGGGCCCACCCGAGATTTTTTAAAAAATCTCAGATGGGCCCCCCTGCACTGTAGCAGGAGAGGGGGTGTGGTGAAGAGTATGATGGAGAGTGTGCCTGGAGTGTTATTTATCGGTCTATACTTTCTTTCCCTTAAAATTCTATTCTTATTCTCATAAGTGGGCCTAAGTATAATACATTTTATGCATCATGTAACGTCTGCAATCCCTCTCATCTTTATTCTACTCTCATCTCATCATCATATGCTTATCAGTTTAACTCAATTAGCTTAATTTTCTCATTTCTTAAGACAATTCTAAGCTGTTAAATTTCCAACTTTAACCTTTTCCTACAGTAAGATTGCTACCCACATGATGAATTCAACAAAGTTGCACAAACATAACATCAAAAGTTTTACTGAAAATCAATGTCAAAAGTTTTAACAGTGCGTTTGGCAAATTATTAAAACTGGGCTAGAACTGAACCTGACCCAATTTTGGGTTTGCTATTGATTGGCAAAAACTGGTTTAGTTCTGACCCAATTCTTTTAGGGAAAAAAAGAGGCTATAAAACGAGTTAAGTGTTGGACCCGGTGTGGTGGTCCAACACTAAACTGACTTAGAGTAAAACTAGCCCGAGAATGAACCTCGCCCAATTTTTTGGTTTTTGTCAAACACATCGAGAATCCTATTACACACACTGAAAATAAAATAGGAATACAAGTCAAGGAGAAAATTAGTATACCTAGCTCAACAAGAATAGTAGTTTTCCTCTTCTAATCTATACTACTTATAAAAGAGAATACTCATGTCAAAACTTTTGTTAAAATTAATATAAAACTATAATCATTGATCCTCACCATAACTTCAGAGTTTTGGTGTAATGGTTAGAGGAACTAAATTTAAGATGATATCAGAGCAACCCAGGTTCAAATCGCACTGTCACGAATTAAATGCGGATTTTCTAAAAATTAACACCGCTACGTGTTATGGTAATTCGCTATCTAAAGATAAAAATATCGAGACTGTCTTCACAGGCCCAAAAGAACCATGGCCCAAGCCAGCTTGGCAGCCCAAAGCCCGGCTAAGAACAAATCTATCGACCCGTCGAGCGATGAGTCGTCTTTACCGACCGACCCCTCATAATCAAGACGACTCCTCAAGAGTCCGCCCGCCTCATAATCGAGACAACTACTCAAATATTCGGCTCGACCATCTACTCAGCTGTCTCCTCTGCCAGAAGCTCACTCGACTATCGGGTCGACAAATCATAGGGACAACTCGAAAACTAACCTGTCTCTACTAAGAGGATAAGATCCAACTAAGCTCCTTTCAGATATACATCAATCAACACTACAGTATTGATCGATCCCATCAAGATCTCAACTCTGATAAATCTCAGGCATAAACAACTTACTCTGCTCACAAGTCACTTCCCAGATATCACTAAGATATCCTCTCCTGTGCTCGAATGACTTCCCCTCCAGTCGCCAGCCGGCATCTGTAAAGTGGAGGATGACTCAGCAGCATGTCTACTCACCCCACCACCGCCCTCCTGTGCATAGTCAAAGCCAATGGTTAGAATCTCAGGGGGCGAAGAACTAAGGTGAGAGGTCTCTTTTTTTCTTCTGGACTCTACGAAGAGGCTGGACCTTCATTAAATTGTGGGGATTATTTCTCCCTCTTGAGCTATTTCTTTTTACTAGTAACGCTAAAAGAGTACCCCCTTTACAAGGACCTCAATGGTCCCAGGACTCTCCCTCAAACCCCACTCAAGCTCACCAGCTGACTTGACAATCGGAGGTACCACGGGTATTTGGTGAAAAATTTGTAATAAGACCATGAAAGAATTGAGTGTTTTATTCTCTCTAATTCAATTACAATTTGATTTCTTAATTACAAAAGAGAAGAGAATTGATGTAAATCTTCCCCTTTGTTTAAAATTGGGTTCTTCACGGTGGCGATGAGATGCCTCCCTCGAATGCTCGCGTCGAGTTTGCTTCTCGTTGACGATCTGAACGTCTTGTTTCACTGGAGCGTGGTCTTCTCCTCACGATTTGACGCTGTGGAGAACTTGCATGGAAAGTTTTAAAGAACTCTTGATGAGTTGATAACTCTAAACGAGTTTGAAACTCTATGAAAGAGTTGATTTAACCGAAATCGGTTTATAAGCTAAGGATGAAGAAAGCTCCTGTTTTCGATCTCCAAAGCTTCAGTAATTCCCCCAAAAAGCCAGCCGAAGATCTCTTCTTTTCTGCCAAAAACTCAAGGCCGAAGGACCCGAACTCAGTTGAGTTTACTCCTATTTAAAGAGGACTAAGGGTGTAATCGCCCCCTTAATTTTCTCCATAATGGGATTGAATGGGGTGTAACCACTCCCTTAATCTGCTCCTAAGAGGGCGAAAATCCCTCTAAATGTGGGGGGAAACGGTTCCTGAAACCGTTCATCTCGTATTTGAACGAGTCAAATGCCGAAAATGGCGTTCTGGGCCCGAACTCTGAGTTTTAGACTTGAAACGCAGAGTTGGGCCTGTTTTAGGTTGAAAACGCAGTGTTCGCACGACATTGTAAATCTGAAACGCAGAGTTGGGACGCAGAGATGAACTCCGTGTTTTGAGTCCACGAACTCTGTGTTTTTTAATTGGAGCGCTGGGGAAGACCTCTGCGTTTTGACTCTAAAACGCGGGCATGACCTCTGCGTTTTGATGTTATAACACAAGGATGACCTCTGCATTTTGATGGTGTAACGCAAGGATGACCTCTGTGTTTTGATGTGAAGAGACCATCAATTTGTGGTCTTTCTTGCTGGAGTGTTTGCAAAGACCGTCATTTTATAATCTTCATCTTGGCTCCTTGAAAATATGAGAGTCATCAGATTATAACTCCCGATGCTGATTGTGAAGGCTGTTAAACTAGAGCTTTCATCGGTTATTGTGAAGGTCGTCAGATTGTAACCTTTATCGATCTACGTGAAAGTCTTCAAATTATAGCCTTCTGGAAGTCGTCAGATTGTAACTTTTATCATCGGTGTTTGATGGGGATTAGCTATCTGCAGTTATTTTTAGACAACCTACAACAGGTAAAACAAACCCCACACCCTCTTACGGGTTCGTTCTTCTTGTTTATGCAGAAGAATCAGGAATTCCAGTCCAATGATCGGGCATAAAGTTGGAGGAGGAGTCGGCCCCATCTCTCATCCTCTCACTCTTCGTCATCAGCGGATAGCTCTCATCACTACAACAAATTGTACTTTTCCCGACGCTTATTCCCGACGCATGGTTAAAAACGTCGCCAAAAATTATGTTTTTCCCGACGCTTTTAGCTAGCGTCGGCAAAAAATATATATTTCCCGACGTTTATAAT
Source organism: Asparagus officinalis (assembly GCF_001876935.1). Classification (NCBI taxonomy): domain Eukaryota; kingdom Viridiplantae; phylum Streptophyta; class Magnoliopsida; order Asparagales; family Asparagaceae; genus Asparagus; species Asparagus officinalis. The sequence goes on along the minus strand of NC_033799.1, from coordinate 210,416 downwards.
TAGCGTCGCTAAAAGTGTATATTTTTAGCGACGTTTTAACTTAACGTCGGTAAAAGTTATGGATTTCCCGACGTTTTTTCATTTTCGTCGGCAAAAGTATAGTTTTTTAGCGACGTTTTAGGATTAGCGTCGCTAATAGTATGCATTTATCGCGACATATTAGGCTAACGTCGCTAAAAGTGTTCTTTTCCCAACGTTCTTCCTTGGCGCCGCTAAAGGTTACATTTTTTACGACGCTTCTTTGTTTATCAGCGTCGCCAACCCCCCACCCCCTCCCCCCGAAAATTTCCCCACTCGTACAAAGGAGGGAAAATTCCCCCCATTTATTTTCACGAAGAGCTAAAAAACCCTCTCGCTCGCTCTACCCCGCTCTAATGGCGGTCAAATCTAGGGTTTGGATCTCTTCGATTTTTCTCGCTTTATTCGTTTTTTCTTCGGTTTCTTCAGTTAGGGTGGAGGAGGGGACCGAAGCTAAGCAGGAGGATTCGTCGGTTCTCACGCTCGACGCGTCGAACTTCGACGAGGCGATCGCTAAGCATCCCTTCGTCGTCGTTGAATTCTACGCCCCTTGGTAATTTCTTGTTCTTTGATGTTTGATTTGGAGTCGTGATCGCTTGATTGTGTTTTTGGGGAGCAGATCTCTGCTTAAGTTCATTTAGGGCTTACTCTACGTGGATCAAAGCTGGCTCTTTGATGATATGATTTTAAGAATTTTAAAATTTTAAGATGGTGGCATGTGGTGTTAGTTGCTTGTCACTTCTAATTAATGATGGAAGAAATAAGAACAAGGTTCAGCAACTTAATTTTCGCTTACTTCTACTGAATTATGGAAATTTTTAGGGAGAGTTCTGAATGTTTACGTGGTCGTGGGTTTACAGTGTGGTCACAAGAAGCTTACATGGATCACCCAAAAAAATGATGAGAATAATATTAGTTTGTAAGAATTAAAAACTTTGCATTGGTTTCTTAGGTTTTTTTTTTTTAATCTTTCAAGAATCGGGAATCCCATTGCAAATATACTATTATCTTATCATGCATGTCTAAGCTGATGCTTTTATGGAGCATTTTAACATACATAATAAAAAAGGTGTGTTATGAATCGAAACTTCACTCGAAGTACCCATTTTATGTTGTCTCGTGCTGGCAACTGATTTCATATTAGGGAAAAAAAACAGACTTTGTATGTTTCCAAGTCACTGAAGTTTGCTTTTTCTTTATTTGTCCTTGCAGCTTGTTTTGTATGTTTTTCTTCTGTTGAGGAATGGGGATGGTAGACATATGCACGTACTAGACCTAGATCATGACTCAGTAGCTTGACATGATATATAGCATCTATTATCAATGTTTCTTTATCTCTTGGGGGACTGACTACCATTTTGAAGAAAAGTCAATATCGATCGATATATGCTGCAGCTTGTTCCTCCTCTTGCCTAAACTTTTTGTATAGAAGATTGGATCATTAAGAGGATGTTGATGGCTGGGACGAAGTCATATGGTAATTCTCACCATGACAAGATTTATAGGTATACACGCATTCTGTGGTGCCAGCCCAGGCTAAACATAAGGTTGAAGCATCAGTTGCTGCATTAAGCTGGCTTCTGCTTTCTGCATAAGATATTCTTTCCCTTCTTGTCTCTCTCATTTTCTTTTGCGATTGACATCATAAATGTACATATCAGCTTTAAGTTAAAGTTTTCAGAAGTACGCGTTGCTATCTTTCAAGTACTGGTCTAGTAAAATACTTCGGTTTGCAGGTCTCTACAATCATCGCCAGTTACTGGCACACATGGGAGTTCTTTAGCTTTCAAGGTCAGCTGAGAAATGTTTACAAGTTCCTCTTTTATTACTGGCCAAGTGCTAATGTTACTTCTTTGATGCAGCCACTTGTTGAAACTCGTTCTTTCTCATCCACAGGTTTTGTACCCTTTACTTCGTACATGAAACATGATATTTCTTTACATAATACTGAAGTAATAAATAGGTGTTACTTGGAAAGGTTTTCTGATTTTTTA
>NC_033799.1:201895-207404 GCF_001876935.1 Asparagus officinalis | reverse complement strand
GATTCACCTCCCAGCTTCAGTATACCTTCTCTTTGCTATAAGGGCTGTGTAAAGAGAGCTTCTTGCATTCCTTTCTTCTGCTGTGTGAGTGAGATATGTGGAGATCTACTGTGAGGGAGTGTGATCTGTGAGATCAAACTGTGTAGTGAGAGAGATCTGTGGAGATCGTTGTGTAGACGAAGTTCCGACTTCCAAACCGGGTGTTTAGTGGATTTCTCCTCGAGAATGGGGAGCGGGGACGTAGGCCAGAGGACCGAACCTCGTTAACACATCGCGCGTCAAGGATAACGAACTCCTAACCTTATCTCTCTTACTTTTATCGCATTTCTGTTTTGTGGTTTACTTGTGCTGATTTTTTAATTGCATATTAGAGCCTCTTGACCCTAATCACCCCCCCCTCTAGGGTCCATCAAAAAGCCATTCTCTTAATCAGAGGAGATCATTCAAAGGAAGCGAGACAACACAGAAGAACATTGTACACACCAACAGGCAATACATGGCGGCGCGGCTGAGGTGCGACAGCACTTGGTGCCGCGGCTAAGGCGCGGCAGCCCATTGTGCCGCGGCTATGGCGCGGTATTTCAACTGTGGTGCAATCCTACCCCTATAAATACCTCCCTAAGCACGAAATAAAGGACAGAGGGCAGATTGGAGTAGAAAAGGCTTGAGCTTTTGGTGATTTGGAGCAAGAGAGAGAGTCTTCCTTCTTCACAAACATCCTCAAGAAGCTTTTGGCGATTCCTAGAGATCTAAGCTCTGACTTGATCTTTGGAAGAGTGAACATCTTACATCGATAAGATATTCGCTTCAAATTCTTACTTCGATAAACGAAGGAAGAATTCCCAAAACCTTCACGATTCAATCAGAATCTGTGAATCGGTAGTCCACGGGCTAACGCGCCCCCGGCACAGGCAAAGATCCCACGCAAGCAGCGATCCAAACAACGATCCTGCGTTTGTTTCTAAAAAATTGTAATTTTCCTTTTGTTGTGTAAAAAAAGTCTTATAAAAAGGCTATTTCTTTTGAATTTGTTGTAATCGACCGAAGATATAATGAATTTCACAACGGGACCAACTTTTGACGCAAACAAACCGGCGACCACAGTGGGAGCCAACGGTCTCGCTACCGAGACCGTCGTGTCGCAGCCGATCAAGATTCCAGTTGAATTCACGGTCGAATACGAGTTCGACCAAACCAAGTTTGAGGAATATCTCTCATCATCCTCTTCAAGATCTTCATTGTCTCGCGGGTATAAGAGGATCTCACCATTGAAGAAGACTTACATGCCAAAGAAGGCACAAAGTGAAGACTATCGCCCAATCGTTGTTGAGGCCTTGCCTCGCAACATTATCCCGGCAACCCCCAAAGCCGGAAGCTCTGCTCATAATGATTCCACCCTAATTAAGGAGTCGTTCGATCGAAGTTCGCCAACTCTGACGAAGAGAGCTCGTCAGAGGCGACGCCAACGTCGCGCTCGTCAATTAGCTAAGGCCTTGGAACAAACCGACGGGGTTCGTTATCACGCGGACCTAGAGTCGAGGAGGCATCGAGTGGTTCAGTTGTCTCAACAACCAGTCACTCATATCTCTGCCAAACTAACGACGGATGAATGGACTCTTGTCAAAAGGGCCCGTTCGACCCTCAAAGAACGCATACAAAAGCGTATGGCAAACACCGCTCGTGCCCGTGCTCTTTTACAACAAAGACGAGAAGGAAAGAAGAAAACAGTGTCTAAGGAAGCACCAAAGAATCACAAAGTATGGATCCCCAAATCCAAACTCGTACGAAAATTGGGTCTGCAGAACACATCCTTTGACTGCAGCAGTCTTTATTGCCGCGACGCTTCTTTCAACCGCGATAACTCATACTGTCGCGGTAGCTCATACTGTCGCGGTATCTCCTTCAACCGTGGTAGTCTCCGCTGCCACGGCACACTGTTCGACCGCGACACCAATCATTGCCGCGGCCAAAAGAAGTTTCACAAGAGCACTCCTTCGACTCCATCAACGTCCGTTCCGGGTCCGTCTACTGTGTCAACACCCGCTGTGTCACCAGTGAAACCCTGGGTCAGTCCTGACCTGTCGAAATCCAAAATTATAATGGCGGATGGCCTCGATCCTTTACCTGAAGATCGAGGCAAAGCTCCGGTCAAAGAACGCTTGGGTCCGGTGAATGAACCCCAAATAGATTCTTACACTGGGGGTCGTAAGTATCCTCCTATCAAGTCAAAACAACTCCAAGATGGGAAAACCCTAATTTCTACCCGTTTGGGAGTTCGTAATGAAACTCAGGAGCCTGTTAAGACTCTGCACTCGTAAGGGGGTGGTTCTAAACATGCGACTCCTGACGTGACCTTGGATCGCTCAAATGCGACAACAAGTTGTCCAGAGAACGCCAACAAGGCTTTACATCCTCAGAAGAAGACATGTTCGTCAAAAGACATTGTTATACCTGGGGGCTCATACCAACAGATGATAGGATTCTCCAGTAATTATACCGATGAGTTGTACTATAAAGCTGGGGGTGTGAACAAAACTCAAAAGAGGATTGTCCGAGAAATGAGCTCTCATTGTTTCTGTATGCGACTCATTAGAGCAGTACTGTCAGAATGTGACTACTCCAAACGAGAAGCCATCCTGCAAAGAGTCTCAGTGTTCCAGAGGCTTTTCACCGAAATATCGAAGCCTAAGCCGAGATATTTCCACAAGAGAAGATCAACTGTCCAAGATGACGAATTCCCTGAAATCACCATCAACATGGCTGATAAAGGAAAATCTAAGCGGCATTCAAGTGAATCAAATCCCAACTTTTCTGGTTGATAAAAGAAAGTCTAAGCGGCATTCAAGTGACTCAAATCCCGACTTTTCCCCGAGAGGAAAAGTCAATCCAAGAATTGCTCAAAGGATGTCTCGACTCCAATTAGGAGCCATCAGACGCAGGGATTACAAGAGAATGCATGAAGGAATATCCTCGGAGGATGAACTTTCAGACACTTGTTCAGCCATTGCTTCTGATGATACAATGTCTAGCACGGGGCAAACCAGAGAAGTGCTCACAGTCACCTCTGATCAGTTCGCTCAAATACTTCAAGAAGCTTTAGCCAAACAACGTGAAGAAATTAGAACTGAGATGAAGACAAAGATGGAGTTGGCTATTCAACAAATGAAAGAATTGCTAGCTCAACGGTCTCAACTTCCTGAGTCCAGTCAGCGAGCTGAATCCAGCCGCCGCACTCAAAATATTGCAGATGACAGTGATCCGGAAGTGGAGGAAGTCATCTTTGCTGATGCACCTCCCAATAGCAATAACGCTGGGGGTGGTTTAACGCAGGGGGTGGTCTAACTCATTCTCCTCAACGTCCTTCGAATGAAGACATAGACGATGACGAGAAAATGAAAGAGCTTGAAAACAAAATCAACGCTTTGATGACGGCTCAAGAAGTGAAAAAGACGAGTATTCCATGTCCCTATCCAAGAGAATATGATTCAATACCATACCCAGCAAAATTCAATCTGATTAACTTCACACCATTTGATGGGAAGAGCTCGCCTACTCAGCACTTGATTTATTTCAAGTCTCATTTGGGCATGATTTCTGGAGAGGAGTTCATCCTGCAAACATGCCATAATAATCTCTCCATCGATGTCCTGGAAGCCCTGGGGGTCGTGCCATCCACTACTTGGAAAGAGTTAAAACTACGTGGTGAACAAGCTGAATACTTTTTTAAAAAAAAAAGAAATCTGAGAGAAGCCGACCGACGACATCTACAATCGCTGAGAACGCAACTCTCAATTCGAAGTTTCAAAAGGAGTATTCTTTCGAAAATGATGAAGCTCCAGCCATATTGAAATACCTCCTCGCCAATGGCAAAATCGAGCTACCACCTATTAAAGATCAGGAGGAAGCTAAAAGGATTACGGATCCAAACTACTGTGCATACCACAGAAGGGTTCTTCATCCCACCGAGATTTGCTTTGGACTCAAAAACAAAATCCAAGCCTTAATTGACTCCGGTGTCATAACGACGAAACAAGCCAAGTAAAAACGACTTTAACTCCATTGGATACACGAGTATAAACTGTTTTCCTCAACTCCAATGGATACACGAGTATAAACTGTTTTCCTTTACTCCATTGGATACACGAGTATAAACTGTTTTCCCCTAACTCCGAAGAGTATACGAGTATAAACTGCTTCTCAACACTCCGAAAAGTATACGAGTATAAACTACTTCTCAACACTCTAAAGAGTATACGAGTATAAACTGCTTCTCAACACTCCGAAGAGTATACGAGTATAAACTGCTTCTCAACACTCCGAAAAGTATACGAGTATAAACTGCTTCTCAACACTCCAAAGAGTATACGAGTATAAACTGCTTCTCAACACTCCAAAAAGTATACGAGTATAAACTGCTTCTCAATACTCCAAAGAGTATACGAGAATAAACTGCTCCTCGATACTCCAATAGGTATATGAGTCTAAACTGTTTCCCACTCTTGACGGGAAGTTCCTGGAGAATTTTTACATGTAATATTCTTAAGGATAACCCGATCATGTAACTCAGTATGATGTTAGACCCAGTTTCGCGAAGGAAGCTGGGGGGTGGATGGTTCATGTAACGGGAAGTTCTCGGAAGAATGCTATATGTAATTTTCTTAGGGATAACCCGATCATTACAAACAAAGTGATAAACACTACATCCCCACGATGATTTCTGAATACTCTTTTGCTGAGATGAGATTCGATCACTTCGTTGGATCAATCTTCCGTCTCAAGTCCCCATTTGGTCAAACCTTTAAACAGTTAAGGCCAAAGTCAAAATCCCCTCTCGATTCCTTCCATGAACGAGAGGTCCACAAATTAAACGATCAAACCTTTAAACAGTTAGAATCGTCTCAAGTCCCTATTTGGTCCAACCTTTAAACAGTTAAGACCAAAACCAAAATCCCCTCTCGATTCCTTTCATGAACGAGAGGTCCACAAATTGAACGATCAAACCTTTAAACAGTTAGGATCGTCTCAAATTTTCACATGGTCAAACCTTTAAACAGTTAGGACCAAAACCAAAATCCCCTCTCGATTCCTTCCATGAACGAGAGGTCTACAAATTAAACGATCAAACATTTAAACAGCTAGGATCGTCTCAAGTCCCCATTTGGTCAAACCTTTAAACAGTTAGGACCAAAGCCAAAATCCCCTCTCGATTCCTTTCATGAACGAGAGGTCCACAAATTGAACGATCAAACCTTTAAACTCGTCTCAAAACTCCCACTTGGTCAAACCTTACTACAGTTAGGACCACAACCAAAACCTCCTTTTGATTCATTTTGCGAACAAAAGGTCCCCTTTTGAGTTGAATAGTCAAACCTTATGACAGTTAGGATTATTCAAACCAATCCAGATTCTCTAAGTGGAGATCCCACTTCGAGTTTCCTTTGCACCAAGAGATAGAATATAAAATTCTTCCTCTCCATCATCGGGTTCACCTCTACCAACAAAAAAGAGA
>NC_033799.1:182465-200895 GCF_001876935.1 Asparagus officinalis | reverse complement strand
CCAATGTGAAGTAGCATCACCCTCCACCCGCTGTGATATCCCAATGATCTGATCAACACTCTCCACCTGCCGAGAGTCAAGTGTGACATACCTGCTCAGAACAAAATCAGAAACTCCTAACTGATAATCAAACGAACCTGTGAATCCCAAACGTGCAATCAGATCAAATCTCACATCCTCGATGTGACTAAATGCTGGGCAACCAAATATCCGATGCAACCCAAAATCTGAAGCAGCTCTACCAGATCTAAAATCTCCACACGCAGCAGTCGGCAACCTATGACCAAGATGATCCAAATATGTCGAAGCTCCAAAACCAAAATCAATGCTCGACAACCAACGCCGATCCCCCTCCAGTAAAGAACGATCCATCAAAACTGTCATCTCATCTCGTCGCCCCAATGTCTCCACATCAATGAAGTGTCTCAAACTGCTAGGGGTGAGCACGGTTCGGTTCGGGTCGGTTTTTATTAAAATTTAAACAACCGAACCGAATTACCTACAATTCAAAACCAAACTGAACCGTTGCAAATCGATTCGGTGCGGTCGGTTCGGTTTGTTCGGTTCTAACTTCATCAAGTATAACAAATCAAAGGCATAAATATAACTTTCCCCAAGAGTTTATATCCAGGCATCCAAGCAAATAAACACAACAGAAGTTTAATAGATAACCAAGTTTCAACTGAGCAAATAGTTCAACAAAGTAATGCTCATGACAGCTTTGTACAGTGAATTAGGCAGAAGCAAACGAACGCAACAAACCATATTCGACAACTTTGTACAGTGAATAAAACTTTCATCAAGCACTTCATGCTGGTAATGGATCATCTTCTTGTTGTTGCTGACTTCCATTATCCATAGATTTTTGAGGCAATTATGATTAGCAAGTTTCAATAAAAAAAATCCATAACAAAAACGAAAATAATCAAATCCATAGATGAATCTTTTGAATTGGGATCTTTGTTCTGATTAAAAGAGTTGGATTCATCAAATCCATAGATGAATCGTTCGAATTGGGATCTTTGTTCTGATTAAAAGAGTTGGATTCATGGTTTCGAGATCCATTACCAGCATCATGATAAAAACAAAAATAAAATAGATTAGAATTGAAGGAAGCTTGAAGAAGAGCAAAAGAGATGATGTCCCCCCCCCCAAAGTCAGAGATGCATCTTGAGCCTGATCCTGAGCCGGAGACAGATCCATGAAGAATCGAAGACTGCGGAGCGCTCGCGGCGCGGGTGGCGACTGTCGGCTGTCGGCTGAGGAGAGTGAGAGAGAGTGAGAGAGGCGGACCGCAGCTGGTGGTTGTTGGTTGTCGTAGGTGGCGGGCCTTACGCCTGTCAGCTGAGGTCCTGAGGAGAGCGAAAGAGAGATTGAGGGAAATGGGAGTGGCGGCTGGGACTGAGAGTGAGAGAGGAAATGAGGAGGTTAGGGCAACTTGAGTCTTGAGGGTTGGGTACGGGTAAACGGGTAGGGTTTGAGGAAGGGGAATATATTCGGTTGGTTCGGGTTGGGTCGGTTTGAAAAGTTATCAATCGGACCCGAACATCCTTACTCATAAAATCGCTTTTTTCGGGTCGGTTCGGTCGGTTTTTTTGGTTTGAACCGAACCGTGCTCACCCCTAGAGGATATTATAATATGATTTATTATATAATAATTTTCTATTTTCTATTACACTTTATTATTTTAGTTAATAGTTTTAAATATATTATCCATATTATGATAGTTATAATATTAAATAATATTTTATTACTATAATAAAAATTATAATAATTGTTATGGTGTTCACATTTGTCAAAGTACAACTCATTTCATAGTAACGGACAGGTGTACTGTTATATTATAATATAGTGTTTATATATTTAATATAATAATATATTAATTATATTATTGTAATATTTTTTATATAAAATATTATATTATAATATAGTGTTTATATATTTAATATAATAATATATTAATTATATTATAATATGATTTATTATATAATAATTTTCTATTTTCTATTACACTTTATTATTTTAGTTAATAGTTTTAAATATATTATCCATATTATGATAGTTATAATATTAAATAATATTTTATTACTATAATAAAAATTATAATAATTGTTATGGTGTTCACATTTGTCAAAGTACAACTCATTTCATAGTAACGGACAGGTGTACTGCATGCTATGCCCCAATCGAGTTGGCGGCCAAAGACCATCAGGGACGACGACTCAGCCGACTTGTTGAGTCGACATTCCCTTATGTCGACACGAAAGGCGGTACTTGTCGCCCCCTTTTATCGAAGACGACTCGCCACAAGCTCACTCGACCATTTGCTTGACGCCTCCTGAGAACGACTCGAAAAGCGTAACTTCTCGGCAAAGTTAAAAGACTGTTTCCCCCTCGAGCTTCTCTCACTAGCAACGTGTTCACATCGCATTTAATGCATGACATAGCCATCATGCATTTAGCCCTGATAGCCTCCATGACTAGTCGGACCACACATGCACCGCCATGCCACCAATCGCTTTCCCATTTAATACTGAGCTGACCGCTCATTCAGTCGCCAGCCGACATCTGTAAAGTAGGTGCTGACTCATTCACCGGCCCACACTTCACCACCGCCATCGTGCAGTCGACCGAAGTGACCGATCTACCCTTATACCCTTATTATATATACATGTACTATTCCATCCTTAATGAAGGACGAATCTAGATCTTGATTCACAAATTTGATCTTTAAGCAACCATACTGCACACAAGAACTCTGACACTTCTTATTTAATTAATATATATTTAATTAATTAAAGTATGATAATATATATGAAATTAATATAACATAATATATTGTTTGTAATATTTTTTTAATCAATAATATTGAACATATTAATAGTATATTACGGTTATCATAAATATTATATTTTAATAATGAGCAATGTTATCAATTATTCTATTTAAATTATAGTAATTATCATAAAATAAAATAAAAATTTATATTTTAAATAATAATATAATATTTTAAAAAATATATATTGAATTAAACAAAATATAATAATATTTGATTAACTATTATATTATTGCAACGTTATATTAAATATATCGTTTGTATATTATATCAATTATTGTATAATATACCATATTATTATATTATATTATATTATATTAATAACATTAAATATAGTTATAATTAATTAGTAATTATAATATAATATATTATATTTTAGTATAAAGTAAAATAATGTATTATATTATAATAACATACCAAATATTATACTAAACTAGTTAGGAAAATTAATGTAGACTTAATAGATAGATAAATATTATACTTTAATAAGATATCACATCATCAATTATCCCACATAAATTGTCAAATTAAAGTTTTAAATTGTCTCATTATCCTAAATTGTCCCACTTTGCACCACTTAAAGTATCCCAAAGGGATAACATTGTTCAATTAGAACGATTATCCCACTTAGCCCCAATTTATCCCAACCAATAATCCCCCCTTTAGGGAGGGTTAGTCACCTAGAACTTAAAATTGAAACTGGGATAGTCTGGGGATAAATTTTTAAGGTGTTAGTCACATAGAACTAAAACTATAACAAAATTTTATAGTGTTAGTCAAGTAGAACTCTAACAAAACTAGAATTGGGATAATGATACAAAATTATCCCACTTTTCCATTTTCTATACAAAAATGAGAGTTCTAGTCTCTCAAATTATTCCAAGTTTTAGCTTGGAACTAGGTAGGGGTGTGCAACGGTCGGTTCGGTTCAGTTTTTACCAAAATTTGAATAACCGAACCGAACCACCTATAATTAAAACTGAACCGAACTGTTGCAAGTCGGTTCGGTGCGGTTCGGTTCGGTTTGTTCGGTTCTAACTTCATCAAACTTCTTATCAAACAACAAACTGTATTGAAAAAAAATATCAACAAAGTAGGAGATTATGAAGCATTAAACATGATATAATGATATTGTTTTTAACCCATAATGATTCAGAAAATGAGTTTAGAGTTTGAGTCTTTGACTCTTTGGGGACGGATCGGGTAGGGTTTGAGATCAGAATGGGTAGCATTGTACTATATTCGGTCGGTTCGGGTCGGTTCGGGTTGAAAAGTTTTCAAACCGACTCGAATCGTCCTACTCATAAAACCGAATTTTTCAGGTCGGTTCGGTCGGTTTTTTCGGTTTGGACCGAACCATGCTCAGCCCTAGAACTAGGTGGTAAAAAGCTAGAACTCATATTTATTTAGTTATTTTTTATATTTTATATTTTTTCTTTATTTCTTTCTTATTATGGTTATCACCATCATTAGATCATCATTAAAATAATAATTATCAATATCTTATAGTTTACCAAAAACTATCTAATAGTAAAGAACATTCTTGTAATCAATTATCAATCAATAATAGTAAGTTTAAAATACATAAATAGTATTTATATCTTTAAAATGCATAAATATATATTTCATGATTATAAAAATTTATCCCACGTTATTTTATCAAAATATCCCGCTTCACAAAAACTTCCCTATTTATCCCACTAGTCAATTAGGAAATTTTCATGCAAAATGAGATAATTGTTAAAGTAGAATAATTTTTTGCTAGTGGGATGTTTTAGTGGGATATTTTAGTGCAAATTGGAGGTTAATTATTGGTAAATTTCAACCAAGTCTAACATAATGCAGTCAAGGGCAGCCATTTCACTCATTCCTCTCAAGAGCAGTCAGTTCATACATTCTTCTCTCATAATTCCAAAGGAACCTCCTTTGCACACTCAATTTGAGTTAACACACTCAATTTGAGCTAGTTTATAGGGTGACCATTGTTTAAAGCTTGAAAATATATATACTTTCTGGTGTTATTATACTTAAATTTTGGATTTTTTAATCTTTACATTTGAGTTTTGATGTGTAACTTAATTATCTATTGTGTAATGTTAGCTTAATTTATTTACTCTTAAGTTCAACTTGGTTTTCTTTCTCGATTAGCCACCTGATTTCCGAGTTATTGTGCATGTGGATGTGCTCTAACTTTAGAAACTTATTTTTCAATTATCCAAAAGGCTTTTTGCTTTGAGATATATGATATAGACCGTCAAAAAAGCCCGTTGGCCTGGGGCTCGGGGTTGGCTAGGAAACCCGGGCCAGACCCGGGTCCGGTCCGGCTCAATGGCGCCCGGCCCCGGCCCGGAATAATAACTTTTTAAAAATTTTTATATGTGTAATATATATATATATATATTGTGTGATTTTAAACTTTTAAAGATATTTTGTGCAATTTTTTAAAACTTTTTGATTTTTTTAATACTTCATGTACTATAATATGTTAGTTATGTATGATTTCTTAATCTTATTTTTTTAAATTGTTAAACTATAGGTAGTTCATGTAGGATTAGTATAGGATATAATTAGTACTATGATAGGTTAATATTTAAATAAAATATTCAAAATAATATTTCATGTAGTTTGTTAATCTTTTTTTTAATTGTTGAGCTATTGGGTAGTTCATGTGGGATTAGATAAGATACAATTAGAATTAGAATAGATTAAGATTTAAATAAAATATTTAAAATAATGAATGGTAATATTGACTATGGAAAGATTTTTCCCGAACTCGTGCTTTTAAAGGGAATATGATACACACACATACATGTACACACACATACATACATTGATACATATATGTACATACATAAATGTATGTATGTATATGTGCGTGTGTGTACACACACACATATATATGAGAAAAATGGGTATGCTTGGTACCAAGCACAAAAAATTGTGCTTGGTAGTGAGGTGGCATAATCCCCTCTACTCATTCAAATGATTGCATATCCCCATGCGCTCCTCAACCCATGTGAATGTGGTCGGCATAATCCCCTCCACTCATTCAAATGATTACATATCCCCATTGTATGTTGGAAAAATTGCAATGAAAAGAACAAAAGAAAATTACCTTGTATTTCTTTGATTCCGATTACAATTTGATTACAAAAGAGAGAAGAAACGAATTTGGTTCTCCCCTTTGTTTAAAACTGGGTTCTTCTTAGTAGCGATGGAGTGCCTCCTTCGATTGCTCGCGTCGAATTTGTTCTCCGTTGACGATCCGACCGTCTTTTATCTCGTGGGAACGATGAACTTCTATGGAAAGTTTTATGAGTAGAACTCTGTTAATAGAGTTGTTAGAACCGAAAATTCGGTTAATGACCAAGCAGATATTCTGTTGTTGAAGAATCCTTTCGGTTTTGATCTTCTGGACTTGATTCAAAAATCCTATCTCCAAGGATTTTTGTCTCTCTCCCGCCTCTCTGTGCAGTTGAGATCCTGAAGATCTAATTTGCTGCCTCTCCGTTCCCAAAAAAGCCAGCCCTTAACTTAGTTGAGTTTGTTGAGATTTTATAGGTGGATAAGAGGTTGTAACTGCCATCTAAATCCGCTCTTAAGTGGGCGTGATTTCCTCAAATCGTGGGGAAACAGTTCTGAAACCGTTCGACTCGTATTTGAACGAGTCAAACGCCCAATCTGGCGTTCAGAACCCAACGTCGCCTCTTAGAATTGAGACGCGAGGTTGGGTGTTGGCTGAACACCAATGAACACGAGGGTCGCTCGCGTTTTGGCTTGTCGCCGCTTGGAAACGCGGGGGTCGGTGTTGGCTGAACCTCCCGAACGCGAGGGTCGCTCGCGTTTGGCTTGTTATAGCTTGGAAACACGGGGGTCGCCTGCATTTCCAAAATTGTGACGCGGGGGTGACTTCCGCGTTTTAGAAGGGATTAGTTGATCTGTAACCTCTTCTACAGAGCGTTGCAAGGGCCGTTGTTTAGTAATCCTAGCTTTAGCTGTTGTGGAATGTGAAAGTCGTCAGATTGTAACTTTCACTGTAGATTGTGAAGACTGCTAAATAGAGTTTTCATCAGTTGTCGGAAGTGTCGTTGAATTGTAACTCTTCTCTATCTATGTGAAAAGTCCTCGCATTTGCAGCTTTCGTTTGTCGGCACGAAAACTATTTGATTGTAGCTTCCATTGTTGGAACATTGACGGGAATCAATCATCCATAGTGATTTTTAGATCGAATCATTGCCCACGCTCTCTACCAACAATCACCAACTAATCCAATCCTTTTATTTCTAAAATCATTACCCTGCTCTCAGCATCTCTAATAGTTCTACAAAATATTATCATGTTTTTGTCGGCAGCCATGCAAGATATCAATCATCTCAGAAATGAGGCGTGTTTTAGGCGTTGCAGAGTTGGCAGATACAGATTAGAAGTCGTTTGATGTAACTTCCATTGTCGAAAACTTTGTTTGGACGCACGCTATCCATTGTGTTTTTAAGGAACACTCTAAGAATCCCTCTAAAGTTTGAAAAAGTTCGCTGGTTGACTGGACAATTTTCGATACTTTGATCCAAAATTTAGTTTGAATTGATTGCTCACTCCGTCTGATCGAGCCAGATGATTCTAATGTTGTTGACTGTAATCTATCTGTGCTTCTCCAATAGACTCCCCAGCGGAGTCGCCTGTTTCTCCCCGGCTTTGGTCGCCTTGATGATTGTGATAGCCTTGGTAGTCAAGAAGTTGCTATTATAGCTGTCCAAATAACTTCTGCATTTAAGAATTGGAACGCGTGGGTGAGCTCATCGTTTTGGAATTTCAACCAACTCGAATGCTAGGGTCGATTTTAGGCAGGATTCTGGCCTCGAATCCCATCCGTTACGATTTGACAGCTCACAGCTGTCTATAAATAGGCCGCTGGAGGTCAAATCAAGAGTCATTCGACTCTTCTTGAAATTCCAACGAAAAATTTTCATTCTCTCCGGCGAAAACTGTTCATCTCCTCCGACTAGATTCCATGGCACCCAAGAAGCCGGTTGACTCTCGTCCTTCCAAGCCCGACGTCGCCGCGGCTCAGGGGTCGGCGCCGTCTGTGCCGGCTGGCGGCGCTGCTGCTCAGGCGAACGTGCCACCTCAACTTCCTTTGATTGGCGGTGAGTATGACCTCCGTGGTCATTAAACTTGTTTCGGCAAGTTCTGATCTTTAGATCAGTTTAGTCTTTTTGACGAGGGGTTCGACCTCCGCGTCTCAGATTCTTAACGCGAGGGTCAACCTACGCGTCTGAACTTTCTGACGCGAGGTTCGACCTTCGCGTCTGAGATTTTTGACGCTAGGTTCGACCTTCGCGTCCTAGCTTATCTGACACGGGAGTCGACCTTCGCGTCTGAGCTTTGTATTTGCCTTGTCTAAATTTTTCTTTATTTTGCAGTGCGTCATACCAGTCAACCTCTCCTTTTTCGCCACCATTTTGGGCATGTAGGTGGTGTGGACATGAACATGACATTCAACTTGCGCCAAGAACTCCCCGTTTTCCGAATTAGGGAAAAGAGTCTCGTGGAACTGATCACCCAAGCTTCTCCCGGGACCCTTAGGATATTGGTTACGGACGCTCGACTTGAAAACTCGAGCCGTAAGCCAATAGTCAAACCTAGATTCCTCTTCGGGGATTTTGTTGACTTCGAGGCGGATGCTGTTTACGACGGGGACTACAAGTGGCTACAGAATGTTGGGGACCGCAACCTTTTCTTGCCCAATATGGAGAGGATGTTCCCCATATCTTATTTCCAGTGTGCTTCCATCCCACGGCGTATGGATTGGCCCCCGGTTAAGGATCAGGATGGGGTTGTTCTCGGAACTCTGACTTTTCACGGGGTCCGCACCCTCGGTTACAACAGGCAGGTGACAGCTTTACGGCCAGGTTTATTTGCTAAGGAGTATTCCCTTGGCGAAGTGGCCAGTCCGGCAAATACCTTTGTCAAGAAGTTTGTGGCGAGGAAAGGAGAGTTTCCCACGCAAGGATTTAGAACTCCTGGCTGGGTTCATTCTCCGGTGACAGGGTGGTGGACCCGGATGACCAAGTTCGTTTTGGATGAATTGGAAGTACCTCTTACTCGAGCTGGCTTGCAGATTCCTGTACGGGCTACCAAGTTCGGGATTGTCCAGAGCCACTTTCATTTCTTCTCCATATTGGAGAAGTATAATCCCGAGACTTGTACTTTCTTCACCCCTGTGGGGGAGTTAGGCTTCGCTCTTCACGAGATGCACGAAGTCTCGGGGCTCATTCTTGGGGATTTGCCGTACGAAGAGTTTGTTCCGGGATCAGCGAAACTTAAAATTTTAAAGAAGACCAACCCCGAAATTTATTCCACCCTTTGGGAAGTCATGTGTCACTTCCATATTTGCATGCAGCTGACGGGGGCTCGAGGAAGCGGCATTAAACAAGTATCTTGGGCGGAATATTTATTCCAGAATTTGACCAATAAAGGAGCCTCAGTGACCAGACTATCTGCAAGCACTTTGGAGGAAGTTCAAGCCCGAATCGACAATGCTACCTCCCACTACACAAATGAGGCCAAGGAAGATGTTTTCTCGGCTCATACAGAGTTTGAAAGCTTCCATTATCAAGCTCTGATTCCAATTTCCGACACAGTGCTGTTGGTTGGGTTCTTGATGTTGTGGCTCAAGCGTTGCGTCGTTCCTACTAGACCGGTCGACGCCCTCGCTGTTGAGGTGATCTACCCGGCTGTCCTTTTAGCCCATGGGAAACCTGTGAGCCTCCTTCATGCCATGGTGAGTTGTTTGCAGCATGGACTGCGGGAGTTGGCCTCGGACTTCGTTGATGTTACAGAGGTGGAGTCTGGGGGTCACAAGACTTTCAAAACTCCCAACCCCAGGGTGCCACTGCCATACACCTATCTGATGGCTTGATATGTGCTCCACTGTCCTCCTTTAATGAGTGCAGCCTCTCCCCCGGAAGATTCATTCATCTCATTCGTGCAACGACTAGAATCTGCGAAATGGGAAGGGGGGTATATGGTTAGAATTCGCCAAATTTTGGCGCGAGACACCCACTTCCATATCTTCCGCTGTTTCCCTGATTTTGAGGGCGGCATTTACGGATGTTGACCTCCGAACTTCTCGGAGCCCCGGGCGTTAAGGTTGCTGGGAAGAAGGTTAAGAAGGCTTCTCCACCACGTGTACCAATGTCGTATACGTATTTGGTGGCCTGGTTCGTATTGCATTGCCCTTCATTGATGACGGGAGTATCTGAGGGCGATGATGCTTATGTTCCCTTTGTACAGAGGTTGGAGTCGGCCATGTGGACTAATTCTTATATAGTCAGGGCTCGACAGCTTTTGTCTCGGGGAGGCAATTGTAAAATTTTCTGTTGTGCCCCTAATTTTGACGGAGCTGATGAAGAGAATGCCCGCTTTTCAGACATTCTTTTCGAGGGTTCGTCTTCATTAGAGGAGGGCACTTTCAGATGGCTTCTCATGATCAGATTGGGCTATCTGGTGTACCGCTTGAGGGAGAAGTGTATCATTGAGCCTTACACACCTTCTAGATTCGCCAGACAATTCAGATATGATCAACTTTATGTCGGTAATCCCAATCCGGCATTGGCCCAAATCGGGAATCTGTACGAAGGGGCTCGTGCGTGGTTCTTCTTCTTTAAGGCTTCGATCAGAGCTTCCTTGGTAGTTTTGGACAGCCTCAAGAGTTCATATAGGGTAATTCTGACCGGTATGTTGGCCAACTGTGCCATAACATTGAACTGGAAGGGTGCGCTTGATTCTCCAGATTCCTGGTGGAGGTTTTTGTTGAATCGGAACTCCTTTTATTTTCCTTTATCAACTGGCTTTTTCGGGACAGAACCCCCAGCGTCTTGGGGCTGTTCTTCAACCTCTTGAGCGTTTTGGCTGTAATCCCTCAAGTAAGCTTTTCCTGACCGAGTGCCATGGTTGTCTCCTGGGTATGCTGTCAGGGCAATCCTCTCCTCTTCTGAATCAGTGAGAGGTTTGAGGTGGTCATCATTTTCAGTAACGGAGGGGCTAATCATGTTGGAAGACTTAGCCTTACCTCCCTTCTTTTTGGACGAGGTGTTCGTCCATTGTTGATCTCCTAGCAGATCAGGATGGACCCACATGATTTCCCTTTTCGGGGTAGTGAGTGGTACCAACCCCCTGCCTTTCTGACTATGCAAGTCAGCATTCTTCAAGTGCATTTCTCCCTTACGAATGAGAATAACGCCATTCGCAGTTACTACTGGAGGGAAATCACCGAATTGGACCGCTATCATATTGGTGGATACGGTCTTCTGCTCGGGTTTCAAAGTGAGCACATTAGCATTTACCAAGTTCTGCAAAATGTCTTTGAAGACATAGCATTTTCTGGTAGGATGTCCAAGGAATCTGTGATAACGATAATAGTTAGGGTCATCCACCTTCTCTGCTTCATATGGCTTCCTGACTTTAGGCAACTGCAGCTTGTTGTTCTTTCGAAACAATTGGAATAAGGTATCCACATGCTCCTCTTTAAACGAATACTGCTTGGACGCTCTTTGTTGATTTGGCGCCTTGCCTTGCTTAGTAGGCGGTGGCACTCGCGTGTAGTCAGCTGCTAAAGTCTCTTTTCCCTTAGACCGCTGAGCGTTGTTCTGATTGCGTTGTTGCTGTGGCTTGGGTTGTGGCTCTTCTTCAGCTTTAACTCGCGCCACTATCTCTTCGGCTTGTTCTCCTTGTGAAACTAGTTGTCTCTAGGAGCGACACTCTGCTACCCCCATCTGAGCAAGGAGCTGGGTCTGCAAGTTGTGCCTGCAAGTTTCAACCAAAGTTGATTGGGTTATACCTGACGGATATCGCAGTGCCATGCTGCGGAATCTCTCAACATAGATCTTGATGGACTCTCCTTTCTTTTGCTTAGTGGTGAGAAGAGTCGGGACTAAGACCTCTGTGTCGCCCTCGAAGAATCTGGCCAAGAATAGCCTTTCCAGGTCTACCCATTTCTGGATAGATCCGGCAGGCAGTTTCATGAACCATTCGAAAGCGACACCCTTGAGGGTACCGATGAATAGCCTGGTCAGGATGGCGTCGTTTGCTACCACATCTCCAGTTTGGGATTTAAAGTAGTAAATGTGCTGATTCGGCGATCCTGTGCCGTCGAACGGTTGTAAAGTAGGGGCCTTAAACTTTGGTGGGTAGGGAGCCGTATCCCACTCAGCAGGGTAAGGCCGCACTACACCTTCTTCACAGAGTTCGCTTCTGTTGGCGATTGCATTGAGGCGAGCCTCCAGTTCATCCACTTTAGCGGACTGGGGATGCAGCTCTTTTTCCATCTCCTTTTCATTTTCGGAAGAAGATTCCAAGTTATGAGTCTCACGATCTGAATGTTCGTGTGCCTTCTGCTTTCCCTTTGACATAGTCCTCCGGGAAGACTCGGGTTTTTGGCTTTTTTTAGCGAGGAGCTGGGCCAACATATCCTTTAATTGGAGAAGTGCCTCCTGTTGCGCTTGAAGCATGACGTGATGTTCGTCAACTCTCTTAGTCAAGTCTTCATGGTTCCCTGTCGTGTAAGCAGAGACCTAGCATGACGTGATGTTCGTCAACTCTCTTAGTCAAGTCTTCATGGTTCCCTGTCGTGTAAGCAGAGACCTCACGTGCGACAACAGAACTTGAAGATTATAGTCAAGTCTTCATGGTTCCCTGTCGTGTAAGCAGAGACCTCACGTGCGACAACAGAACTTGAAGATTAAGATTCAGCAATTGCCGAGTGTTCATCGTCAGACACGATCCCCCTGGCTAATCTTTGATAATTAACCGGACGGATAGCTCCTGTCTAAGTCCGAGTACGCCGTTATACTCCTTCGAATTCGTCACAAATTTCCCGGACAGTCGGGGAATGACTTTTTTGTGATTCATCCTAATCGGTATGTGAGGTTTTCCCTCGGCCAATCATATTGATAGTGACCTGAGGGTATTCTGGTTCGGCTGTCTTCTTTTTGTATCGGCGTTGTCGTTTGGCAGGTCTAACGACGTTTGTCAACCTGTCGAACACAGACTGTCGAGGTGTGGATGCACAACAATGATATTCTGACAGGACTGCCGATATAAGCCTCTCACATTGGCATGAGTGAACTGCTTTTACTGTTGGTTTTCCTCTTGATAATAATTTCCGCAAATCGGGAACTTCGGAGGAAACTTTCCCCGCGTGTGGAGGCAGAGATGGAACCCCCTGCCCTTGGGTGGGTGAAATTGGTTCCTGTCGAACGTGGATCTTGAAACCAGCCTGACTTTTCTGAACCTGGCGGACCTCTTGAAAATCACGTTCTTGAAGAACAACGCTAGGGTCGCGTTCTTGAAGAATAACGCGAGGGTTGCGTTGGGATTTATAAACATTAGGCCGAGGCCTATGTTTAAATGATGAAACTGACCTCTGAGGGTTATGTTTTGGGAACGCTATGCTCGGGTAAAATTTCAGAAACGTTCTGTTTTGGGAACGTTCTGTTTATAAACATTAGGCGAACGTTCTGTTTTGGGAACGCTATGCTCGGGTAAAATTTCAGAAACGCAATCTTTGCGTTGGGCTAACATTCGGCTTTC
Organism: Asparagus officinalis; assembly: GCF_001876935.1. Lineage (NCBI taxonomy): Eukaryota > Viridiplantae > Streptophyta > Magnoliopsida > Asparagales > Asparagaceae > Asparagus > Asparagus officinalis. Next base: position 187,469 of record NC_033799.1, on the reverse strand, counting down.
ACGCAGGTGTGCTCGTCGTATGGATCTTCTCCATCTGCGAGCGGCGTTCTTCTTGGCTTGTTTCAAAGCCTTAGCAGTAGCGTCATTGACGTTCATGGAGCTCGTCTCCTCTATAGGCCGTTTGTGGCCTGAAGCACGTCGTGCTGACGCGGATGTGGGCTCTTCAACCAGCAGAGCTAGTTTAAGTTCCTGGCCGAAGGAGAGGGCTTTCTTCGGCGTTTCAACAACAGAACTGATCTCCTTGGAGATCTTGCAGACGTCGCGCTTAGCCTTGGGGCTAAGCGATCCAGAGGATAAGGCTTCCTCATATTTTGCTTGATCAAACTCCACGACGAGAGTTTCTACAGTTGTTCCCATGAGGTGGACGTCGGACTGCACCACCACTTCTTCATCGGAAAAGCTAGTCCCCAGCAGAGTTGCCATCTTTTGTATGTTGGAAAAATTGCAATGAAAAGAACAAAAGAAAATTGCCTTGTATTTCTTTGATTCCGATTACAATTTGATTACAAAAGAGAGGAGAAACGAATTTGATTCTCCCCTTTGTTTAAAACTGGGTTCTTCTTAGTAGCGATGGAGTGCCTCCTTCGATTGCTCGCGTCAAATTTGCTCTTCGTTGACGATCCGACCGTCTTTTATCTCGTGGGAACGATGAACTTCTGTGGAAAGTTTTATGAGTAACTCCTCGTGGGAACGATGAACTTCTGTGGAAAGTTTTATGAGTAACTCTTGTACGAGTTTAAGAACTCTGAACGAGTTAGAACTCTGTGAATAGAGAGTTTTATGAGTAACTCTTGTACGAGTTTAAGAACTCTGAACGAGTTAGAACTCTGTGAATAGAGTTGTGTAGGCGTCAAAAAATGCTTACAGACATCCAAATACCACTCAAGGCAAAGAGAAGATGATAAAAGTGTTAGCCCTTATGTTTTGATAATGTTCTTACAACCACCATTATCGGTACTAATGGCTTATTGAGTGTATCGGCTCTTAGCACTTGGAAAAAGATTTGGTAAAAAGGTGCGCTTTCATCAATCGGAACTAATGTTCTGCAAAAACTTTGGAGTTTTCTAAAAACATAATTTCTTTCCTATGAGCGCCTAAGGTATGTCCAAGATCTAATGCAAAACGAAGTGATAACATTCTCATTCTAGGGCCTTCCATAAGCAAAATTATTCCCTGTGAATGAGTGGTGGTTAGTTGGTGGATCCTCTGTCCTTCTACAACATATGCATATTGCAAGGAGGCCTCCATTAGATGCTTTTCTCGCATATTGGTGATTAAACGCAAAAATTAATAATTAGAGACCAAGCTCTTGATATGCAATTGCATGGACGCTAGAGGGGGGGGGGGTGATGTTAGGCGTCAGAGGCTCTAATATGAAATTAAAAATCAGGCCAAGCAAACCACAAAACAGAAATGCGATAGAAGTATAGCAGAGATACAGGTTCGGAGTTCGTTATCTTGGACAGCAGGTCATGCAGCGATGTGGTTTCGAGGGGTTGCGGCCCCTCTGGCCTACGTACGCCGCTCCCACTCTCGGGAGTCCTCCCTACACCACCCGGTTTGGGAAGCCCGGAACTTCGTTACACAGGCGGATCTCTCAGATTCTCTCACTACAGCAGTATTGATCTCACAGATCACACTGCCCTCACAGTAGATCTCCCACAGATCTTACTCACACCGAACAGCAGAAGAAAGAAATGGGCCAAGAGCTCTCTTTAGCACGCCTGTTATACAAAGAGAAGGTATACTGAAGCTGGGAGGTGGAAATTCACACTTGAAAGCAGAGGAGAAAACATAGTTTTGAAAATTTACTCAGGAAACAGAAAAAGCTCTCTGGTTTTTTTTCAAACGTTAGGGCTTAGGAAGAAGAAGAGGTCTGGGGGGTTTTTATAGAAAAGTTTAAATGCATTTAAAAGCAAAACCCAATCTTCCCAAATGAGATAATATCTCTTCTTGCAGACGCCGCTCATGCCGAACTGTGCGCAATCACTAACAAGTGAAAACACAGTGTTCGCGATGTAAATGACCCGTCTTAAAAAGGTCACGGCTGAACCAGAGCCAAATCGGTTGAACCTGAAGAAATTTCGGTCGACCCGAAAAAATGCTTCGGTCGACCGGTGCGAAAATTCGGTCGACTGCCGAGCAGTCTAAGGATATGTTGGTAACACGCAGAGACTCATCGGTCTTTAGCGCAGCGAGGCTGCCGGCACGGTCGCGGCGATTAAAGATTGAAAAATTCGGTCGACGTGAACGCGGTCGAGCCGAGCGACGACGTTCCTGGAAACATACTGAAGAAAGGTCATCGGAGTTGGCTTCGACGCGGAACTCGGTCGACCCGGATTTCTGATATTTTCTGAAATCTGGATTTTTGGATCACTTTGAATATTTGCAAAATATTTATTTGACGCTCTGAAATTCCTCCAAACTTTGTAAAATGTTTTAATACTAAAAAAACTGCTTGGAAAAGAATTTTGCAAGATAGGTACTCATACTTGTGAAAAATAGTATTTTGTGAAAAACGCTTAAAGCAAAGTCTAAAAACGTGTGTCGTGATTCCCAATACTTCAAGAAACTCATAACTCTTTGCCTACATTCTAGCACTAGAGAGAAAAACAAAAAGAAAGCTATATATGCTCATATAGAGAGCAATATACTTGGAGCTGATATAGCTTGAATCGGGATGACTTTTGATCGATTTGTGTTCTTGAAAATAACGTTGGGCTCTCATACTGCTTGGCCTCTCCTCCTTTGGATATCTTCGTTGTACTATATTCCCATCCTATCCTCCATTAATGGCACTAACCGAGCTTGACAAATGAGTTTTACTACCATATACAGCTAGCATAAGCCATTTAGTACAGATATGGTGGTTGTAAGAAGCATTATCAAACATAAGGGCTAACACTGGTTTATCAATCTTCTCTTTGCCTTGAGTGTATTTGGATTGTCTGTAAGCATTGTTTTTGACGCCTACACAACTCTATTCACAGAGTTTTTCTAACTCGTTCAGAGTTCTTAAACTCGGTACAAGAGTTACTCCATAAAACTTTCGCCAGAAGTTATCGTTCCCGACGAGATAAAAGAGCGGTCGATCGTAAGAAGAGGCAAATTTGACGCGAGCCAAATCGAAGGAGGCACTCCATAAGCTACTAAGAAGAACCGCAGTTTTAAACAAAGGGAGAATCAAATTCGTTTCTCGCTCTCTTTGTAATGCAAATTGTAATCGGCAATCAAAGAAATACAAGGCAATTTCTTTTGTTCTTTTCATTGGCAACATTTTCCAACATACAAAGATGGCAATCTGCTGGGACTAGCTTTTCCGATGAGAAGGTGGTGCGTGGGGTCCGACGTCCACTCATGGGAACACTGTAGAAACTCTCGGTCGTGGAGTTTGGTCAGCAAAATATGAGGAAGCGCTTATGCCCTCTGGATCGCTTAGCCGCCAAAGGGCTAAGCGCAGACGTCTGCAAGATCCCAGGAGGATCAGTTCTGTTGTTGAAACGCCGAAGAAAGCCCTCTCCTTCGCCCAGGAACTTAAAGCTAAGCTCTGCTGGTTGAAGAGGGCGCCACATCCGCGTTTTTCAGCACGACGTGCTCAGGCCACAAACGGCTATAGAGGAGAACGAGCTCCAATGTAACGTACAAATGACGGGCTACTGCTAAGGCTTTGAAAGCAAGCCAAGAAAGAACGGCCGCTCGCAGATGGAGACGACCATAGACGACACACCTGCGTGAAAGCCGAATGGTTCCGCCCAACGCAAAGATTGCGTTCTGAAATTTTACCCGAGCATAGCGTTCCAAAAGAACTTTCCGCTAATGTTTTATAAACAGACGTGTCCCGAAAAGGAATCGTTCTGAAATTTTACCGAGCATGAGCGTTCCAAAACATAACGCGTCAACGGTCAGTTTCCATCATTAAACATAGGCGCTCGGCCGTAGAGTGTTTAATAAAATCCAGCGCAACGCGCTCGGCGTTATTCTTCAAGAACGGGCGACCCTAGCGTTGTTCTTGTTCAAGAACAGTGATTTTCAGAGGTCCCGCCAGGTTTCAGAAAAGTCAGGCTTGGTTTTCAAGATCCACGTTCGATCCAGGAACGCAATTTCACCCACCCAAGGGCCAATGGGGGGTTCCATCTCTGCCTCCACACGCGGGGAAAGTTTCCTCGCGAAGTTCCGATTTGGGCGAAATTATTATCTAAGAGGAAAACGCGAACAGTAAAAAGACAGTTCACTCATTGGCAATGTTGAGAGGCTTATACTTTCCGGCCAGTACCTGTAAGAATTATTGTTGTGCATGCCACACCTCCGAAGCGCCCCGTTCGACAGTCTGTGTTCGACAGGTTTGACAAAGCGTGCGTTAGACCTGCCAAAACGACAACGGGCCGATACAAAAAGAAGACAGCCTGAAGCTCAGAATACCCTCAGGTCACTATCAATATGTTGGCGAGGGAAACCTCACATACCGATTTAGGGATGAATCACAAAAAAGTCAATTCCGACGTGTCCGCGGAATTTGTGACGAATTCGGAAAAGGAGTATATACGGCGTACTCGACTTAACAGGAGCTATCGTCCGGTCTCTAATTATCAAAGGACTTAGCCAGGGGATCGTGTCTGAGCGATGAACACTCGCAATTGCTGAATCTTATCTTCAGTTTGTGGTCGCACGTGAGGTCTCTGCTTACACGACAGGAACCATGAAGACTTGACTAAGAGAGTTGACGAAACATCACGTCATGCTTAAGCGAACGGAGGCACTTCTCCAATTAAAGGATGATGTTGGCCCAGCTCCCTCGCTAAAAAAGCCAAAAACCGGTCTTCCGGGCGGAGGACTATGTCAAAGGGCAAGCAGAAGGCACACGAGACATTCAAGATCGTGAGACTCATAACTTGAATCTTCTTCCGAATGGCAGCAGCACGATACGGAACAAGAAGCTCCACTCCCCAAAGTCCGCTATAAGGTGGATGATGAGTCGGTCAAATGGCATCGCAAACGAAGCGAAAC
>NC_033799.1:65554-181465 GCF_001876935.1 Asparagus officinalis | reverse complement strand
ATTAGGGACGAGGCCGCTGACTACATCCGCTCCGTCTCTCTCTGCATCGTTGTCCTCGCTCTTCTCCCTACAGCTACTTTCCCAATGCGCCGGATTTGAGATCTAGGTTTCTAAATCTTCAGTAATGGATTTTGGTACGCAAATTCTGTAGGAGATTACCATCTGAGGTGGTAATCATGAAGTATCGATCGGGCTAGAAAACTGTGCTTTGGTTTTTTGATGATTTCTAATCTTTGATATTTTGCTCTAAACCCTTCAGATTATTAATGTACTGTACTGGAAGATTTGGCATTTGGCTTCTCCAACGTTATCAAATTTTGAATCTTTTGTGAGTTGCATCCTTGCACTGAGATAATGTGATTGGGAATTGTTGTGCTGTTGAGATTTGGGTTAATTGGAACGGGAAGAACTGTTAGGGTTTTAGGAGAAAAGAAAGATTTGGCCTGATCAGTTTATGGGGGGGGATGTAGTTTATCCAGTATTTGCTTTTGCCCCAATCGAATTTTGCATAAATGAAATAGCCTACGCGTTATATGAGACGAACAAGAGATAACAAATGATGAAATAAAGACGGAAGAGGAATGTTTTAAATGGTGTTAATAGTTTTAGCAGCGTTTCAAACATCATATAATCGGGATTTGTCTGGAGGTCAAATCCATATCGGATAGGCAGAAATCGGCGGATTTTAATTAGTATTTATCAGTGTCATATTGAAGGGCGTGCATGCGATAATACTAATGTCTAAATATACTAATTTAGAATAAAATACAAGCAAATTGACAAGATAAATAAACCACTGTAGAAACTTAATGAAATATAAACATACTAAAATTAAATGCAGCATATTTAAGATCGCGCTAAGCAAATGTTAAGGTACACAATGTTTTAAGATCACTAACAGATAATTCCGATAATTTTTACGTTAAACTCGGCTGATTTATTGCTTATCGCCACTTTTTTCGCCGATAATTACCCCCCCCCCCCCCACAAACGACAAACCGATTAAAATTTGAACTTTTTATGTCAGAAGGGCCCCAAAACCGATAAATTGTCGATAATTTTGATTTATTGGCTGATATTTAAAACCTTGAGTTTTAGTGCCATATTATAGTTGTTTTGCGGGGAACCAATCCTGTAAAATGTCCATTGAGGCTTGACTTGGTGGTAGATGGGGTTGGATTACTTGAGGTTTTAGGTTCAAATTTGGGTTAGGATCATTTTTTTATGAAAATGCAAAAGGAAGGATATTTAAAATCTAGTTGTATAGTCAGTCATCTAGGTTGGTTGTTGGAGGGTATTAATATTTCATTATAAATTTTCAGGCTCCATCATTTTTGTTCCATCTCGCTACCAATGTTTGAAAATATGATAAAATAATTTTGATGACCTATGTTCAATTATTCTTTGATTCCATCACTTTGGTGCATGTGTGTTATGTCCAGATGACTGAGAAAACCATTATGATTATCCTGTTAATCAATATGTTAGTTTTTTTATATTCCTGTTTATGTGGTTTAGATGCAGTTTGAGTCACATGTGGCTATACTCTTGATCTCTTTAGACCTTTGAAATTTGTCGGCTTTATCTAGTTGCTTGTTCTTTACCTTAAGCTCACATGTGGTTGAACAATTCTCACTTTTGTTTGATAATCAAGGGAAAAAACATTAAACTGCAATTTGAAGGTTGTAAATTGTAACAGTAGCAGGCATAAGGCAGGTCACGGTGTCTTAAGGTATATGGATCCACTGCTAACTACATTCTTTGCAGCCTATTACATAGTAGTTATATAAAGCTTAGATAAAAGTAACTGATAATCTGATATTTGTGTTGGATGACGTTGTTAACTGAGAATTAATAAAATTCTGTCCCACCAACAAACAACAGTCAATGATGGATTCTTTTTTTTTCTTTTTGTGTGTGTGTGTGTGTGTGTGTGGGTGGAAGAGCTTCAAAGAGTTTCTTAGCAAGCTGAGAGGGAGGTGTAGTTTGGCAATTGCTAAGGTCAGTGGTAATTCATGTCCACAGTTAGTGGTAATTCACAATAAGGTATATGCTTGATTGTTCGAGATGACCTCAAACTGAATTAACCATTAACTTCATATTTATGTGCACATTTGTTTCAAGTTCTCCTTTTGACCTCCTAATGTGATGCTTAAGAAGATTGTCATACTTAGCTCCTCCAATGCTGCAACATGAAGGCGTGGTTCTTCTGCTGTTTTTTCCTTTTACAATGTATGATATACTTAAAAGTTACCAAGCAAGGAGTTTGTACGTCTGACCCCGTGGCTGTTGTGCTTTATTTCATAAGAATTGCTGTTGGCAACTCGACTGTTCTGGCTTTTTGGTGAAGGTTAAATGATTTAGTCTGTGATGAACATCCAGAAAAGAGTAATTTTCTGCTCTTGCTTGATTGCAGGAAAGATCCCATAGCCAGAGATTCCTGGGAGCAGGTTTTTGTGATGGTCAGAGAAAGGATTAAGAGGACTGGGGATGCTGTAGCCAGAGATTCCTGGGAGCAGGTTTTTGTGATGGTCAGAGAAAGGATTAAGAGGACTGGGGATGCTGCTAATGCAGAAGCATCAAAACAATCACGATCGGAGACAAAAACTCCAAAAGCGTTGAAGCCTGAAACCAAAATTGTAAAGAAAACACCTAATCAGAGCAGCGAAAGAAATCCTCACAAGGCCAAAAATGTAGATAAAAACCAAGAAAAGAATAAAAAGGAAAGGGATATAACCAGGTAGAGGACCAAGAGAAAATTGATGGGATGATATTCATGTGCAATGCTAAGACCAAATCAGATTGTTTCAGCTACATGGTCATGGGTCTTCCACACGGCAAGAGAGATACTGTGGTTAAGATCAAGCCTGGTTTCAAGCTCTTCCTCTATGATTTTGATGCGAAGCTTTTATATGGGATTTATGAAGCAACATCAGCAGGAGGAGTAAAACTTGAGCCAGCTGCCTTTGGTGGGTCCTATCCTGCACAGGTGCTACTTTAAATATTGCAGAATTTCATGTTTTCCTTTTCCAATCTGGAAGTCATTATAGCTGTCCATTTTTCTTATGACTTTTAATTTCTACATAAATTTGTGGCTCCTAAACTTGTAACAAATTTGAAACTTTTACCAGGTTCGTTTCAAGGTTCACATGGAATGTGTGCCTATTTCAGAGGTAACCTTCAAGAAGGCAATCATGGGCAATTCTGGTGGCGATAAGATTAAGTTTGACTCAGAACTCACCACCAAGCAAGTGAGTAATTTTATCCTAACATTATTATTGAGTTAAATTTCAACTTAAACCACCTGAGCTTGAGGGGTTTTGAGTTAAATTTCAACTTAAACCACCTGAGCTTGAGGGGTTTTGTACATAACCCCACTGAATATTGTTTATTTCACGTAACCCCCATGAATTTGGAAGTTGGGGGGGGGATTTGTGTGCGAACCGACAAAGCTCTCAGGCTTAAGTCAAATTAAATTTCCACTTTACTCTCTGAGCATTCCTTTAGTGATCCGTTTGCTGTATACCAATGTGATTTTGTTTCTCTGCCATATGATGTTATACAGGTGAAAAAACTTACCAGCTTATTTCAACCTTCTCATATTAATTCTCAATCAGTTCCTGCTCCTCTCATTCCACTTAGACCTTTAATACCAACAGCAGAAGCACCGCCACATTCAGATATATTAGCAAGAGGTCAAATAGAAACACTTGATCCTCTTTGTTTCACTGTGGAAGAGTATAGGATGTTTGGCCTTCGAAGACCTATAATAATAGCACCAACATCAATGCCAATTCCAGCTGAGGTTTCAGATCATTCCCAGGCAAATAGGGATACTTATGATCGATACGCTCCTCTTACGAAAGCTCCATATCTAAGCAAATTGGATGAAAGTGAGTATAAAAGGCCAGTAGCTGAAGAAGCCGCAACTCAACCAAATTACTATCATAGTTACTCATATGGTGAACTAAGGAATGAGGCTGAGGCCAGTAAATTGCATTCAACACACGCAGCAAATGCGCTTTCGGAATACAACAGGAGTCATCAGCAATCTCATGAAAGAGGAGATTATGGATCTTTGTCAGTTTCATCCCGGTACTCTTTTGGTGGTCCTTCATTCTGGTATCGATGAAAGTTGATGTTTTGATGTTAGATCTTGTTTTTTATATGGTGCACTTGTTGTATTAGATTAGACCGGTTTATGCCAAGCATCTCCTAATGGTTACCCTTGAAATTTCTTAATTATTATGTTTTGGGCTTGTATCAAGAGTGAATTTTAATGTGTCAACTGTGAACGTCTGATGATACTGTTGTCAGTTGCTCTGGAAAATTTAAAGGTCTAGAGAAAAATTATTGCAACTTATGATAAAGAATTACTAGCTATTAAACATACTATTGATTCCTTAAAAAAATATATTTGGGCTTGTAGCAGGAGTGAATTTCAATGCGTCAGCTGTGAACGAGTGATGATACTGTTGTCAGTTGGCTGAATTTTATTTTAATTTTAATTTCTGCTCATCTTTTTTCTGTTAAATGAGGATCAAAAGGTTGTACAGAGAAACTGTCTGTGATTTTTCCATGAAGGATTTTGGTGAATTTGTACTGCTGTTAATGTACATCCTTGATTTACTCTTAAAAAAACATATAGTTGGTTTTATCGCTTATTATCTTTTGACATTAGACATTGAGTTCAGAGATGAATGAAATAAAAGGAGTTTATATAAGCCAATATTTTTTTTTGAGAAAAAGGATGGATTACCAACATAGTAATCCAGCCAGCTAAATTAAACAAAATTGGTTGTTACAAAAAAAGTATTCATCCCCAACCAAGAATGAATACCCTGGATTATCAGAGTTTTACAGTCAGCTTCACTCAAACTCTTCACCCCCTAGCAATTGATAACAAAATATCAAAAACTATATCAAAAGATCAACAAATGTACATTTTTTCATATTTAAACCACAAAAGCAGATCTCTTTCTTCAGCTTAGTCTTCATTCCAGCAGATCAATCACCCCCCCAGCTGTGGAAACTGAAGTAATTCCAGCTACAGAAGCAACAGCAGCAGCTTTTTTCCTCCTCCTCTCTTGTAGTCTAGCTGAACGATCTGTTATCTGAGAACCTATCCAAAATTTTGCAAAAGTCAAAATTTTGTTCAAAAGTTCTAATGATCTCCTTTTCTTATTTGAAAAAATTCTATCATTTCTTTCCTGCCAAATACACCAAATAAGAGAACAAAGAATCACATCTCTCTCTATGTTCTCACTATCATACTTCTCAACACTCCATTTCTTCCAAATATCTTTTAAGGAAGATAACTTGAAATCCTTCCTGATATTCAATTTAAATTGAATAGATCTCCAAATAGAGTATACAAACTCACAGTTAACAAAAAGATGAAGGTGATTTTCCTCCTCCTTGGAACAAAAACAACACAACACATCCATGTGAACACCCTTCTTAACTAAATTCTTTTTCGTGTTTAAACCACTTCTCAAAGCCAACCAGACCAGAAATTTCACTTTTAGAGGAACAGAAAGCTTCCAAAGATTTAAGCAATCATACCTTGAGCCTCCATCAATAAGAAAATTATAATATGATTTAACAGTAAACTTGTCTTTTGCTTCCCAAATCCACTTTCTCTTATCCTCCCTGTGAACAAAATTAATAAGCATAATACTGTTCAACATATCATAATATTGAAAAACCAGATTTCCTGTCAACTGTTTTTGAAATTTAATATCCCAAATCCAATCATTATTTAGTTTTTTCCTCAAACTGGTAATAGTAGCATAAGGGAATGATGCAATGCTATAAAGAGAAGGAAACATAGAAGCCAGAGTATTTGCACCTGTCCATTTATCAAGCCAATAAAGAGTATTATTTCCATTCCCCACATCTACACAAGTACTGCATAAAAAGCTATCAACATTAATAAAAATATTCCTCCAGAAATGGGATAGGGATCTTTTGTCAGAACAGAAATAATCTGACCAGTTTTTATTTTCAAAATACTTGTCGAAACTTATTTTTTTCCATAGATCCATCTTATCATCACACCATTTCCAAATCCATTTTCCCAACAAGGCTTTATTCATAGTTCTCAAATTTATGATACCCAAGCCACCTATCTTTTTGGGTCTGCAAATCTCTTCCCATTTAACCAAATTAGATGAATTTTTATGTTCCAAAGAACCAGTCCATAAAAATCTTCTCCTCATCACATCTATTCTATCAATAAGCCACCCTGGAAATAAGAAAAAAGACATCCAAAATATAGGCATAGAGGAAAGAACTGCATTAACAAGCACTAATCTTCCTCCCCTTGATAAAGACTTTCCTTTCCATAAGGACAATCTTCTTTCAAACTTATCAATAATAGGAGACCAATCCTCTTTTTTTAATTTTCCAGGCCTCAAAGGAACCCCAAGATATGTGATAGGAAAACTACCACTTTTACAATTTAACATGCCAGCCAGATTATGCTGCAAGATCTCATTATCTTCAAGAGCAAGAGCAAACTCTTGTTAAAGTTAATTTTTAATCCAGATGCTAATTCAAAACAGTATAAGATCAGTTTCAAAACTGTCAGCTGCTCTCTTTTGTTTTTACAGAAAACTAAAGTATCATCGGCATATTGAAGGCAGCAAACCTTCTGGGGCATATTAATAGGACCCAAACCTTCTATAAGAGATGCTTCAGCTGCTAAATTCAACATATTGGTAAAAGCATCAGCTGCCAAAACAAACAAAAGAGGAGATAAAAGGATCACCTTGTCTAACTCCTCTTTTAGACATAATCCAACTACCAATTTTCCCATTTGTGTTAATAGCTGACATACCTCCTTTTAGGCATACATTCACCCAATTTATCCATTTACTTCCAAATTTTTTTGCCTTCAAAACATCTAAAAGAAAGTTCCAGTCTAGCATATCATAAGCTTTCACAAAATCTAACTTTAAAAGTATTCCTCCTTTTCTATTATTTTGAAAACAATCATTAATAATTTCCTGAGCAGCAGCTACACCATCAATCAGAAATCTGTTTTTTATAAAACCTGACTGAACAGGATCAATAAGAAGTTCCAGCTTGGGATTCAATCTGTTAGTCAACACTTTTGTAATTATTTTGTAAACCACATTAAGTAAACTGATAGGTCTGTAATCATTAACTGTTGTGGCCTCATTCTTTTTTGGAATAAGAACAATATGAGCATAGTTGAGTCTATTTATTTCCAATTTTCCTTCATAAAATTCTTCAAACAATCTCATAATATCAACTTTCACAGTCTCCCAAAATTCCTGAAAGAAGATAGCCGAAAAACCATCAGGACCAGGTGATTTATCATCTTTCATATCAAATATAGCTTTATATAAGCCAATATGATGCTTGGAAGTAGTATTTATTATGGTGATTTATTCGTAAACTATTTTTTACTGTTTGAATTAACCAAACTCTGGGATTATGTGATTTATGAATGTTTGGTAGCATCTTACACTGTCATATAATGCAATATCACTCTGAACTTGTACACATTATCTTTGTACTCGCCGTTTCCAAAAAAAAAAATCCAACATGTTTACCTCAAACTTTGGTAATTGTCAACCATAAATTTCCCTCCCTAATTCAATTGCAAACAAAAATGCCTTCTCAATCACCAAAACAACAAAATCTCTCCCTCCTCAAAACTTCAACCTTGTTCAATTTGCTTCCTGCCACCATCCTATCTTCTCCTTTGCTACCCCCCTCTCTCAATCCAGCTCCAAACTCCACAACTACTACCCATCGGCCAACAACTTCGAGTACGCGTACCACCCTGTTCGACGAAATCCCAAGGCGAAAGATTACTACCCATCGGCCAACAACTTCGAGTACGCGTACCACCCTGTTCGACGAAATCCCAAGGCGAAAGATTACTGTGATCTGTGAATCTTTCTAGAGTGACTAGCTGATCATCCTACTACCTGTCGGTCTCCATTATAAATTACTCGTCGAATTCTTTTCGGCCCTCTTTAGTTGATGAAATTTTGATTCTGTTTTCGATTCAGCAGCTCACCGGATTGCGAAGAAACGCAAACATCTGATTTGCCAAATGCTGATTCTAAGGTACATGATTTTGTTCATCTGATTCCACGTACTTCAGGTAACTCTGTGTGTCTACCAACGTAACTTCCGGCGCGCGACTCATTTCAGAATATAATCCTTCTAAAGCAAAGATAAAATCGTCGAGATACTACAGGAATCATGCCGCTGATATTGGAATGCAAGCTCAAGCTCGAATCACCCGCGTTAATTCCCAGAGTGACTGTATTTGTAAGGGGTACATATATAGATTGTGTTCATTTTACCGCAAAAAGCTGATAAGAGTGCTAAATTAAATCTTGCTCTTTCAAAGACTTGAAACTTTCATCGTCCAAAGTCATCAGTCTTTCTACGTACGTAGGAGCTGACTCGATCAGCTTCTCTTCCCGCTGAAGATCGTCTGTTCAACCCGTTTCTTTTTCGCGTAGTAAACCTGCAACTTGCCGTCTAACCTTTTCAGCAGTAATCTTTCCCGTCTTCCTCCGCTCCCGCGACGCTGAACCAAAAAGGACCGCGGAAATCAATGCTATATGTCTTTACCCACACGTCGACCTTTGTTTTCCCTACGCATTCGACAGGTAACAGTCCGCTGATCTGATTCAGATAAAACTTCCATTCTCTGTCACGGGAATATTGCGAGGAGTATCTTGAGCCAGGTATCGGGAGAACTGACCATTCTTCTTTCTTGAGATCAAACCGAGTGTTGTGCGCGGCGGAAGCTTTCTAGGGCAACACGAACAATAACTAGAACTAAACCACAAACAATATGCAAACCACAATCACAACAAGAACACACAATTTACGTGGTTCGGCAAGTTGCCTACGTCCACGGGGCAAGGAGGGGGGAGTTCTTCCACTAGAAATCAAGAGAATACAAATAGGGTTACAAATCTCTCAGACCAAACCCTAAAACAAAGCTCTAGATCTCTCAAAGCTCTCTCACAATTGGATGCAATGATTCTCTCTCTTTGGCTGCTCAAATTCGTCCGACCGACCAGCTTGTGCACGAATTCGGTCGACCGGACCGGTCGACCGCCGCCTGGTTTGACTGATTCTTCTGAGTTTCTGTAATTTCTTCAATTCTCCACCTCGGCGAATGTTTCCACCAAAACTGAGCCGATACCAAATCATCCAATAGTTCCTCAACAAGTCCAGGAACAATACTCGAGCTGAAACGCGCTCTCCCCCCATCTGAAACAACTGATCAAACTGGCTGCATCTGAAAGACTGCCTACGTATCCTCTTGCCCAAGGAATCAAGCCGAACGTAGTTCACCTAAATGGCCGCCAACGGCCTCAGCACTGAAGGATGTTCAACAACTTCAAACAATGACCAAATTTCACTCCTGAAACAACTTTGGTCAACATATCTGCCGGGTTGTCATTTGTGTGGACCTTCTCCAATATGACATCTCCATCATCCAAGACGTCCCGTACAAAGTGGAATCTGACGTCGATGTGCTTTGTACGCGCATGATAAACCTGGTTCTTCGCCAAATAGATAGCCGACATGCTATCACAATATATCCGAATAATCTCCTGAGCGATCTCCAAGTCCTCCAATAAACCACGCAACCACAAAGCCTCCTTAATAGCTTCAGTAACTGCCATATACTCTGCCTCTGTAGTAGAGAGAGCCACTGTGGACTCTGAGCGATCCAAGTCCTCCAATAATCCCCGCAACCACAAAGCCTCCTTAATAGCTTCAGTAACTGCCATATACTCTGCCTCTGTAGTAGAGAGAGCCACTGTGGACTGAAGCGTGCAACGCCAACATACAGGTGCACCTGCCAATGTAAAAGCATAACCTGACGTAGACCGGCGTTTGTCAAGATCTCCAGCATAGTCTGAATCTACATATCCAATACAAGCCTGCCCATCCTTCTCATCCTTCTGAAATACTAAACCAACATCCACGGTGCCTCGAACATACCGTAGAATCCACTTCACGGCCTCCCAATGACCCTTCCCGGGATCGTGCATGTATCTCGATACCATGCTCACGGCCTGTGATAAATCTGGCCTCGTACACACCATCGCATACATCAAGCTACCTACTGCACTGGCATATGGGACCTTCAACATATAATCTCTGTCCTCAACTGAAACAGGTGACATCAACGCTGAAAGCTTGAAGTGGGGAGCCAATGGTGTGCTAACTGCTTTTGCATTGCCATCAAAGCTGAATTTCTTCAACATCTTCTGCAAGTAGCTCTTCTGTGTAAGCTTCAATTTCCCCTTCACCCTGTCTCGCTCGATCTCCATACCCAATATCTTCTTTGCCTCTCCAAGATCCTTCATCTCAAACTCGGATGATAACTCCTCTTTCAGCTTTCGAATAGCTGAAGAATTCCTGGAAGCAATAAGCATATCATCAACATATAAAAGCAAATATATGAGCTCACCATCCTGTAGCTTGTGCATATAAACACATGGGTCATATGGGCTCCTTGTGTACCCTCGGCCAATCATAAAGCCGTCGAATCTCTTATACCACTGTCTTGGTGACTGCTTCAAACCATAA
Source organism: Asparagus officinalis (assembly GCF_001876935.1). Lineage (NCBI taxonomy): Eukaryota > Viridiplantae > Streptophyta > Magnoliopsida > Asparagales > Asparagaceae > Asparagus > Asparagus officinalis. The sequence goes on along the minus strand of NC_033799.1, from coordinate 170,860 downwards.
AGAGACTTCTTCAGCTTACAAACCAAATTTTCCTTTCCTGCAGCTTTGAAACCCTGTGGTTGTGTCATGTAGATCTCCTCATCTAAATCACCGTGTAGAAAGGCTGTCTTCACATCCATCTGGACCAAATCCAAATCCAACTGTGCCACCAACGCCAATAAAATCCGAATCGACGAATGCTTCACAACGGGTGAAAATACCTCGTTGTAATCAATGCCCTCAAGCTGTGCATATCCCTTGGCAACTAATCTGGCTTTGAACCGAATGTCCCCAATAGAAGATCCCTCCTTCTTCGCATATACCCACTTGCAACCAATAGCTTTCTTACCCTTAGGTAGATGTGCAAGTGTCCAAGTGTCGTTCTTCTGAAGAGACCGCATCTCCTCCTCCATAGCTTCCCTCCACCTGATCGAATCGGGGCTAGACTCTGCCTCCCTGAATGTGGCTGGAACCATATCATCAACGACCTCCACTGATAATGCATATGCGACCATGACATCATTATACCTAGCTGGCCGACGAATCTCTCTCCTCGGTCTATCTGCTGCAATGGTCCTCTGAACATGACCCTGTTCCTGAGTCCCATGATCCACTGTACCCTCGGTCTGCCCGGCTATCATCTCATCTCCTCCCAGTGTCACCTCTGTAGGAGCCTCAATGGATACAGTGTTCTCTGGAGTGGGTGGAGTCACATCATCCTCCACCTGCTGCGATATCTCTCCTGTCTGGTCTCCCTCCACCTGCTGAGGGGCTCGAGGCCTCATCATGTACGCCTCGTCAAATGTGACATCTCTGCTAATAACTATCTTCTTGTCCTGTGGATCCCATAACTTGAAGCCTTTGACTCCATCCCTAAATCCCACAAAGACTGCTTTCCTCGCTCTCGGATTTAATTTGCCATCACTGACATGATAATAAGCTGGACACCCGAATATCCGAAGCGACTCATAGTCACTAGCCACCGAACCAAACCAACGCTCCAAAGGAGTCTTCCCGTCTATCGCAGTGCACGGCAACCTGTTCACAAGATGGCTCGCATAAACCAACGCCTCGGCCCAAAAAGATCTAGGCAATCCACTCTGCGTCATCATACACCGCACCTTCTCCAGCAAGGTACGGTTCAATCTCTCAGCCACCCCGTTCTGTTGCGGTGTCTCTCGAACTGTGAAGTGTCTTCTAATGCCGTGATCCCGGCAAAACTGCAGAAACGGATCACTCTTGTACTCTCCACCGTTATCTGAACGTAGAGTCTTCACCTTTCTACCTGTCTGCAGCTCCACTTTCTTTTTCCACTCCACAAAAATATCCAGGACCTGATGTTTATGCTTCATCGGGTATACCCAATTCCTCCTGGAATAATCATCAATGAAAGTGACAAAATAGTTGGCCCCACCAAGAGATGTGTTCTTGGAAGGACCCCAAACGTCCGTGTGAATATAATCCAATGTACCTTGGGTGTTATGAACAGCGGTGCCGAACTTCACTCTAGTCTTCTTCCCAAGTACACAATGCTCACACAATTCCATCTTGCAGGTCTTAGCACCTTTCAATAGCCCCTGTTTAGCCAATGACTGTAGGGACTTATCTCCTGTGTGTCCAAGTCTCATGTGCCATAAGGTGGTAGTGTCCTCCTCTGTAGTGATAGAAGCTGCCAGACCCCCTGTAACTGTCTTGCCCTTCAAGTAGTATAGGTAGTTTTCCCTGACACCTCGCATCACCACCATAGAACCCTTCGTGACCTTCACTGTAGCATCCTCTAAGATCACTCGATATCCTGCTGCCTCCAAAGTCCCAAGAGAAATGATGTTCTTCGTCAACTGCGGCACGAACCTCACTTCCTTCAATTCCCTCACTACACCATCATGCATCCTGATCCGGACTGAACCAATACCACCAATAGGGCATACGTGATCATTACCCATAAGCACGACATCCCCTCTTTCCAGCTCCTCAAAGCTAGAAAACCACTCCCTCTTAGGGCAGATGTGATATGTAGCTCCCGAATCCATCATCCACTCCGTGGAATCCGCATAGCAAACCGACGGTAAAGCAGGGCATGAATAGCCTGAAGAATCTGAATCTGAATGCTCACCAATAGCTTTTGCAACATTCACTTCTGAAGCTTGTGCAGCTTTCCCCTTATTCTTTCCGGCTTTTTCTTTCCACTTTGGGCAGTCAATCTTCCAATGTCCTTCTTCTTTACAATACCGACATTGATTTCTACCAACACTCTTATAGGCACTCCTATTCTTTGACTTTGAGCGGTTAAACTGACGACGGTTTGGATCTCGGCCTCGAACTGCTAACGCATCTCCCGATGCCTTCTCGGAGGGTTCACCATCACTCTTCCTCAACTCATAGTTCACCAAAGCTGAGGTCACCTCCTTGTAGCTAACTGTAGTTCTTCCATTGATCATAGTGAGAACGAACGTACCATAATCATCTTCGGGCAACGAACACAGAAGTAGCATCGCCTTGTCTTCATCCTCAACTATAATATCAACATTGGCCATATCTGAAAGTAGCTTAGTGAAATTGTTGACATGCTCCCTGATGGAAACCCCTCTCTTCATCTTGAACTGGTAAAATCTCTTCTTCAAGTGAAGCCGATTCTCAATGCTCTTCGTAAGATATTTCTCATTGAGTGTTTCCCACATCTTCTTCGCCGACGTCTCGTTCATAACATCATAAATAAGATCCGGCGTCAAGCATGACCTAATAACACCACAAGCTCTACTATTCATCTTTCTCCAAACCTTATCCTCCATATCAGCGGGTTTCTCTTGTAACTCAAGAGTCTCCTCCAAATTCTGTGCATCCAAAGCATCCATCACCTGACACCTCCACAATCCAAAATTGATCTTGCCATCGAACTTCGGAACATCAATCTTCGTGTTATTGATGCTCAGACTCTGTATCGCCTTTGTTAGAGACGAACTTGACGTGCTTGCATCTCCCATGTTGTCGATCTAGCTCTGATACCAATTGTTGTGCGCGGCGGAAGCTTTCTAGGGCAACACGAACAATAACTCGAACTAAACCACAAACAATATGCAAACCACAATCACAGCAAGAACACACAATTTACGTGGTTCGGCAAGTTGCCTACGTCCACGGGGCAAGGAGGGGGGAGTTCTTTCTACTAGAAATCAAGAGAATACAAATAGGGTTACAAATCTCTCAGACCAAACCCTAAAACAAAGCACTTGATCTATCAAAGCTCTCCTACAATTGGATGCAACAAATCTCTCTTAGAGGCTGCTCAAAATCGTCCTTCATTCTCTGTCACGGGAATATTGCGAGGAGTATCTTGAGCCAGGTATCGGGAGAACTGACCATTCTTCTTTCTTGAGATCAAACCGAGCTATACCCTTACTGTTATCATACTCTGGACTGTGTACCCGCTGCACGCTGAAAGCTTGCGGCAGAATATGGATGGCTTCATCAACCACAACCATATTGTCATAATATCCACTGAAACGTGGGTTCCCAACGATCCTCCATCTCTCCGAGCCAAGTGTGAAGACTGCAGGATCGTTGGCCACCGTTTACTCTCCATTTCGGTATGATATTGTCCGTTTTGGGCCAAGCCTTCACGGTTTTGCTCTTGGGTTTCACCTCAAAAGCCCTCATACCAATTAGAGACTTGCCTATCCTTATAAACTCCAAGCTGTAGGATTGGCAAGAAATGCAGTTGATGGGGGCTCAGGAGCAGTTTGACAGACTGACGGTCGACCGCGGATCTTGGGTGTCGATCGGCGTTCGTCACAGGGCTCCTGCTGCGGTTTAGACCTTTTGAGCGGCTCGGACTCGCTGGCCGTGCGAGCCGCGGTTTTCTCTGGATTATGGTGTTGTTCTGGGATTGAGGGCGGTCGACCGCGATGGATCGCGGTCGACCGCCACGGTCGACCGCCGAAGCGGTTTGGGCAGAAACTGGGTTTCAGACCCGTTTTGTTTGAGAGTTGTATAAATACCCATAACTCATTTCTAGGGTTTGAGAGCAAGGGTTTTGAGCTGAATAGAGAGGGGTTTTGTTGGGCTTATATTGTAGGAGCATTTGAAGAGATCAAGAGTGATTTGTAGACGGTTTTTGGTGAGATTTGTAACCCTAGTTGTATCCCCTTGATTTCTAATAGTGAATACCACCCCTTTCCTTACCCCATGGACGTAGGCATTCGCCGAACCACGTTAAAATTGGTGTATCTTGCTTGTGCTATTGATTTGGTGTGTTTGTTCATCTCTCTCGGCTATTTGGAATTGGATCTCGGCACTGGGGTCTCCCCAACAAGTGGTATCAGAGCTCCGGGCAACGCTTGGGCTTTTTGGAGGAGTAGATCAGTTGGGAAGTTCATCGAGAGCTTCGGTTGGTGATAAAGGTGGGATCTTTGTGGTAAAGTTTCTATCTTTTCAAGTTGGATCTATTTTTCTTGTTTGTTCCGCAATTGTTATTGGGTGCTTTGAGATATATGGTCGGAAAAGATAAAGGTGGGGAGGGTTCTTCTACTATGAAGACCGTCCAAAGTTTGAATATCCATTCTATGAAGATAGATGTGGAGAAGTTCGATGGCACAATGTTCGCGTTAAAAGTTGCTTTCTTCATTGTATAACTCATTACAACTTTGGTCGTTACAATGAGATCAAAAGATTGGTCTTTTTATAAGACTCTTTACACAATAAAAAAAAAGTTTACAACCCTATCAAACAAACGCATGGAGATCGTTTATCGGTCTTCTGCTTGTGCGGGATCTTTGCCTGTACCGGGGATTTTGATATCCGTGGACCGCCTTAGATCTGGATCCGATTGTTGGAAAATTGGGCAGAGCTCGCCTTCACCGAGGGAATATTTAATTTGAAGCATTGAGATCAACCAAGCGAAATCAGTACTCTTCTCGAGATTAAGACAAGGTCTAATCTCAAGGAACGGTGGGATCGGGCTTCAGATCCTTCGAATAGCTCCCTCTTTATGCTGGAGTTCGTCGGGATCTCGCTAACCCTCGCTGAACTTCGTGACTCTTGGCTCTGGAATTCGGCAACACCTCCTCGTCTTGATAATAAATCGCCCCCCTGAAAGGAGGCCCTAGGTTTGTATTTATAGGGCTCTGGATGCGGGTATTTGGACGATAATGAGTGATTTGGCCTTATCTTCAGTCAATAACGGCCTAAACATTTGTAGATGATATCTAGACAGTTAAGAACCCCTGGAACAGATAAATCCCGAGAAAACCGCTCAAAGCCGTCGAAAATCGCATCCGGGGGTCAAACCTGCGCGAAACACCCCGCTAACCCGCGCGGCCGCGGGTCGGCAGTTGCCGACCCCGTGGGTCGGCGCGGTTCGACTCGCGCGGGTGCGGGTAGTTCGGCCTTTTTGCTGAACTGTTTGGTGTTTTCCGACTTGTATTTTTCACCATTTTACGTATTTGACCGTCTTGTTGGCTTGTACGATTTGCTAACTTGCTTCATGCGCTCGTTAGATTCTTTACAGTACTTGGAACTAACCGACGAGCGCAAGTTGACTGACGAGTGCATTCGATCGCTTGGAGTTGATCGACGCGTGCGAGCTGATTGATGCATGCGAGCTGATTGACGCGCACGAGCTGACTGACATGCGCGCGTTGACTGACGCATGTGAACTGATTGACGCGCGCGTGTTGACCGATGCGCGTGAGCTGATTGACGCGCGCGTATTGACCGACGTGTGCGAGCTGCTGATGTGCACAATGGCCAATCGGATAATTCTTCTTGACTCGGATAACAACGTTCGTCGTCTTTTCTCTGTCTCGAGCTGTGTGCGGACACCTATAGGCATTTTTAGACACCTACAGATACCCCCTCTAAAGTATTTTAGACTCATTCTTTCATAGAGGAGTCTGGAATGCTTTGGATAAGATAGGCCCTTTCCTCAATCTCGTAGAGGGACATGTGAACTGCTTCATTTCTTAACTTCTTCAGCCTTCAATCTATTTGTTGAATAGATAAAGTTCTTCCGGTGCTGCGTTTATCGTCTGACCGTTGTTGAAGTCTTGAACTGAATTGGTGTGTAAGTTTCTGAACTTAGCTCGTGTCATTGAGTTGACTTTGAACTGATTATCTTCGTCGGAAATTCATATCCGAACCTTGGATTTGATCGGAGGTTATGCGTTGACCGGTGTTGACTTCCATCACAACGCGTTAACCGGCGTTGACCTAAGGCTACGCGTTGGCCGGTGTTGACCTTAGGGTTTACACAGTTTAAGCTCTTTAAGGTGTTGGAGCGTGGCGGTCCCAAATGCTGAGGCTGCAGGACCAACTATTAAAGTTGTTTCGTCTGCAGATATGGATCTTATCCCGAAGTTTTTTGGATGCTCAAGTCACGAGACCAACTAATGAGGCTGATGCGTCAATGACTCTCACATTTATAGGATTTTTGGTAAATCCTCAGCCATCAACGAGTTTGATGAGCCTTTACCGACTAGCATTTGAGTCGGGCTAGCATGCAGATTGTTCAAATCCGTTCCGCATGTGACGTTGTGCTAAAAGAGTTAACTCTTTTAGTGCTATGATATTGAATACGTAGACTTCGTCTTTCTTAAGGGAATAGACTATCCGGTAACGCGTGTTAGGCGCTGACTCATCCTTACTTAGGATTCAGGATAAAAGTCCCTAGACTCGGATTCTGGTGTCTTCTTTAATCGGTGAAAGACTAAACCGGCAACGCGTATTAGCATTATTAATAACGGCCTACCACAATATCGAATATGTGGGCTTTTGTCTTTTTTTTTACGACCAAGGACTAACCGGCAACGCGTGTTAGACGCTGACTTATCCATACTTAGGCTTCGGGATAAAATTTCCTGTGCGTATAAGGCACGTATTATGGAGTTATAATGTTAAAATATTGTGTCTTCTCTTGGGGCAAAGACGAACCCGATGCGGGAGAGGAAGAATTTTATATTCTATTTCCCAAAACTGAAGAGGAAGAATTTTATATTCTATCTCCAATTGCCAAAGGAGATTCAAAGTAGGATCTCTACTTCGAGAATCCAGAAGGTGAAACTAAGAGTGGGATCTCCACTCTAAGAATCGAAAAGATTCGGATAATCCTAACTGTCGGAAGGTTTGATTACCGAACTGAAGGTGTGTTTCTCGTTTATTGAGAGTAAATTACGGTCCTGGCCCTAACTATAGGGAGGTTCGACCAAGTGGAATTCAAGGCGACCCTAATTGTAGGAAGGTTTGATCGCTCGATTTGCAAGTGGACCTCTCGTTCATGGATGGAATCGAGAGAGGATTTTAGTTTTGGTCCTAAGTGTAGGAAGGTTTGACTACGTGAGAGGTTTGAGACGACCCTAACTATAGGAATGTTTGATCGCTCAATTTGAAATTGGACCTCTCGTTCATGGATGGAATCAAGAGGGGATTTTAGTTTTGGTTCTAACTGTAGGAAGGTTTGACTAAGTGGGAGGTTTGAGACGACCCTAACTATAGGAAGGTTTGATCGCTCGATTTAAAAGTGGACCTCTTGTTCATGGATGAAATCGAGAGGGGATTTTGGTTTTTGTCCTAACTGTAGAAAGGTTTGACCAAGTGGGAGGTGAGAGTGGGAGTACGAATTACAGTAGGAGTGTTGATTCGTACAAATCACTCAAAGGGATTTCCCAGTGTTAAGTAAATACTTAACACGGAGGGGTTTGACAATTGTCAATAATAAGAAGATTAAAATTACAAATACTATATCTAGACTCTAACAATGAGAGTGTTGAGTGCACAGACGTAGTGAGAGTTTCTTACCCATCACCTTCTTGTAGTGACCGGGTTATCCCTAAGAATACACTATATAGAATTCTTCCGGGAACTTCCCGTTACATGAATCATCCATCCTCAGCTTTTTTATGAAACCGAGTCTAACATTGTAGTCAGTTGTTTGATCGGGTTATCCTTAAGAATAGTATGTATAAAATTCTCCAGGAACTTCCTTTCAAAGAGAAACAGTTTAACCTCTTATACTCATCGGAGGATTGAGAAGCAGTTTATACTCGTATACTCTTCGGAGTGTCGGAAGGAGCAGTTTATACTCTTATACTTATCGGAGTCTTCATTCGACTTAATTGAGCGTTATGACGTTAGCTTCAACCAAGGTTTGGATGCTATTCTTGAGAACGAAACAAGCCTTGGTAGGATGAAGGATCCTCCTGTGGTATGCACAATACTTTGGATCCGAAGTGTTGTCCGCTTCCTTCTGATTTGCGATAGGTGGTAGCTTGATCTTGTTGTTTTTAAGGAGGGACTCGAAAATAGCTTGAACGTCCTCGTCCTTGAAAGAGTACTCTTTTTGGAGTCTCGGACCCGAATTCTTTTGCTATTTTCGGGATCGCTGTTGTGACGTCTGATTAACAGCTATTGCAGGTGTCTTCCCTTTACCACGGGAGACGAAGATTGAATTTGGAGGGTTAGCCGTCGGTTGGCTTCTCTCGACATTCTTCCTTCTGAGGAAGCATTCGGCCTGCTCTTCGCTCCTCTTCATCTCTTTCCAGGTGCTGGACGGTGATACTCCCATAATTTCTAACACGTCCAGAGAGAGGTTGTTGTGACAAGTTTGGAGGATGAAGTCCTCTGTGAGCGGATCTCGGCAGTTTGTTGCCTTATTCCGGAAGCGCTTGACAAATTCGTCGACTGTTTCGTCGTCTTCCTGTTTCTCATCAAAGAGTGTCCTAATTAACACCTCGGCGTCATCATCAAAGAAGTGAGTGAGGAACAGGTTCTTCAGGTCGTCCTAGCTGTTGATGCTTCTAGGCTTGAGATGGCAATACTAATCGAAGGCGGGCTCGCGAAAGGTGCCAACGAATGACCGGACCATCAAAGGCTCATTGCCAGAGATTACTCCTAAGTGAGACTTGAAATAAATCAAGTGTTGAGTGGGGGAACCCTTTCCGTCAAACGGCGTTTAGTTGATCAGGTTGAACTTTGCCGGATACGGGATTGATTCTCACCCTCTTGGGTAAGGACACAGAATACCGGTCTTCTTCTCCTCCCGAGCAGACATCAGAGCATTGATTTTGCTCTCGAGGTATTTTATCTTCTCTCCCTCGTCTATATCATGCTTTGGACGATTTCCAAGAGGAACAACATGGCCACCCCCGCCATTATCATCTTCGGTGGAACCACCCCCAACGTCGCTTTAGTGGGGCCACCCCCAGCGCTCGGATCAACAGGAGGGTTATCAGGATTAAGGTGTTCATCTATATCTGAATCGCTACCCGCTTGGTTAGTAGTGTTACGATGGCTGGATTCACCTATCTGATTCGACAAAGCTCGGATTTGTTGGTCGTGCATTTGTCTCATCTCTTGCATAGCCATTTCCACTTCGATTTTGAATGCTTCTTTATGCTTGGCTAGAGCATCCTCAACCATTTTGGCTATTTCCTCGGTGTTAATCATAAACACTTTGCGGGATTATTCTGGACTGGATACCGTTCTGTTAGAAACGATTACAGAGTTGGCATCTGATGCTTCATTATCTGAGGATAGTCCCCTTTGTATTCTTTGATAATCTCTTTATCTAATAGTTCCCGATCGCAACCGGGTTAGACGATGTGATATAAGCGGGTCAGAGCTAGAAGGTCAAATCGACTTTCCCTTATTAGCCATATTTATTATGACTTCCGGAAGTTCGTCACCTTGAACGGTCGATTGTTTCTTGCGGAAATGCTTTGGTTTGGACTTAGTCGTTCTGTTAGAGATCCTTTCGAATACCGAGACCCTCTGCGAAATGGTCTTGGGGCAGCTACACGCTGATAACACTGCCCTGATAATCTTGGTACATGGACAGTGACAATCCATCTTCCGTGTATCTCTCTTTTGAGATCTATTCGTACCCCAAGCTCGATAGTACAACTCATCGGCATGATGACCGGAGTAATCTATCGTGTTTTGGCACGACTTCTCAGGTATAACGTCGTTGTCAGACAAATACGTTTCCTTCTGAGGACTTGCTGCCTTGATGACGTTCTCAAGAGTCGCACGTTTGGAGCCACGCTTTCGTGAGTGTGGGACCTGAACGAGCTCTTGGATACTGGCTTGCAGTCCGAGGCGGTCAGTTATAAGAGTTTTCTCTTTACGAGAAGGCTCAGAGTTGTTGCGAGGGCGTGTGCGAGCCCCAGCTCGAGTAGTTGCTCGGGGTTCAATCACCGTACCCAAGCGTTCTTTGATCGGAACTTTACCTCGATCCTCGTGCAAAGGACCCAGGTGATCAGTCATCCTTATCTTGGATAGGGACAAATTCACGCTATTGCGAGGCTCCACCGGAGGTATGGAACTCGAAGGGATCGACGAAACAGGTGCAGAACGTCTTCTGTCTTGACCCTAGCACGGGTCAGATTTGAGTGACCCACAGGTTGGAGGGTCGGATCCGGGTGGCCCACAGCTTGGAAGGTCGGATCAGGGTGACCCGCGAGTAGGAGGGTCGGATCTGGGTGACCCGTGAGAAGGAGGGTCGGATCTGGGTGACCCACGAGCAGGAGGGTCGGATCTGAGTGACCCGCGTTTTTCGATCTCTTCGGCCGCCGTCTTGGACTTTGGTCTCCATACTTTATGCAGTCTTGGTTGTTTCTTGGCTACGTCCTTCTGCATCTTTTGTGCCTTTTGCACAAGAATTCGCGCGTGCGCAAGTGCGCGACGCTTCTGGGTTCACTCCTCCAGAGTTGAACGGATCCTTTTGACTTGTTGATGATTTGGAGGAGGGGCGTTTGCTCGCTGTTGGGTCGCTTGATGCTCCTTGAATTTCAGATCCGCCTCGTAACAGATCACGTCTATCGGCTCCAAAGCCTTAGCAAGCTGATGCGCTAGGCGTTGACGTCGCCTTTGACGTGCCCTCTTTGATAGGACTGGCGCGCCTTCAGTACTCAACTCCTTGATTGAGGAGGAGTTCAGATCTATAGATCTGACCTCATTGGAAGCCAGAGGGGCGTTGCAAAGCGAGAGGGTAGCAGCAACATGGGTTTTGATCTTCCTGTGCTTACGAGGGGCGGAGGATCTGGAGGAGGAGGATGACAGATACACCTCAAACTTCAGTTGGTCGAACTCATGTTCGACCACTTCTTCAACCGGGATGCAGATCCGAGGTTGATACATGACAGCTTCGGCAACGAAGCTGTTGGCTCCCACTGTGGTCGCCAGTTTGTTCGCGTCAAAAGTTGCTTTCTTCATTGTATAACTCATTACAACTTTGGTCGTTACAATAAGATCAAAAGATTGGTCTTTGTATAAGACTCTTTACACAATAAAAATAAAAAGTTTACAACTCTATCAAACAAACGCAGGGAGATCGTTTATCGGTCTTCTGCTCGTGCGGGATCTTTGCCTGTATCGGGGATTTTGATATACGTGGACTGCCTTAGATCTGGATCCGATTGATAGAAAATTGGGTAGAGCTTCGCCTTCACCGAGGGAATATTTGATTTGAAGCATTAAGATCGACCAAGCAAAATCAGTACTCTTCTCGAGATTAAGACCAAGCCTAATATCAAGGAACGGTGGGATCAGGTTTCAGATCCTTCGAATAGCTCCCTCTTTATGCTGGAGTTCGTCGGGATCTCGCTAACCCTCACTGAAATTCATTGTGACGCCCCTGGGTTCACACAAGGTTGCAGTCCAAGGTAAAACCAGAGATGTCAAACCTGCCATGCACCCATAGTGTGCATAAACATGTTTCATCAATCACAGTAATATCCTCTAGTAGAACCAAATAGAAGTGTAGGTACAAACATGCAAAATAAAGGGAAAAAATATAATAGACATGATATAGAAGAGATATCTCATAAATGAAAAGAATCATGTCTCAACTATAATACATCTGATATCTGAATAATAAAAATATCTCAACATGAATCAACTAAAAATCGTACTAAGGCACACTGCCTTTACAATATGAATATGAAACTCTAATGTCTGGATAAAACTCAAAACTACAGTGGAGACTCTACAAGTAAAAATACGCGACGGCGACTATGCCAGAACTCCGTCACCCTACGGCTCTCCGAAACTGTGAACTACCTAAAAAGTAATTTAAAAGAAAAAGAATAACAACAAGAGCATCAGAGCGCTACAGCAAGATTACCTCCATCCGCCCACAGGGAAATGGCTACTAGATGGAGTGAAGGCTCTATCTATTAAGCATAGTCTACCTAGATTCATTTTCCCCGTATCTAAGTAGGATTAACATTTATAAACCTACAACACGAGACATAGTACGTCGAGCAAAATAATCTAAACAAGAAAACCCTCATGTATATACCATAAGTCTCAAATTATAGATATCTAAACATTAATACCGAACTAAGAAAAGACAATCTAATGAAACCAATAATTAGAAATCCATAACACGAGACTGGTACGTCGAGCAAAATAATCCAAATAAGAAAACCCTCATGTATATACCATAAGTCTCAAATTGTGAATCTCTAATCATTGATCCCAACTAAGAAGTAAAAAAGACAGTAAAAGAAATAAGATATCAACACATCATATTTATAATATCTTCCACAATCACTGGAGAGATAGAATAAAAATACCAACACATAATTTTGTATACTTTCAAAAATAACGTATCTCAATTATATAGTTCAATGATAGGTCATATTCATAATCGGCATCTTTCATACTTAGGCTATCAAGTAATTGTCTCAGTATAACGGACTACCCTGTACGTATCCTGAACTGTGTACACGGCTCATTAGTCTCATCGCAATCTCAGTGCATAACATGAGTGTGGGACCGACTACCAAATAAGCATCCTAGAAATACGGCTCATGAGCCTCATCGCACCCTAGTGCGGGACGGACGGCTAGATCAAGCCTCCTAAAATCCGACTCAATGGCCTGTACATATGGAATATCGACGCACTACCTCATGTAGTACTAAACTGAGCTTATCAAAGATATCCATCTTATGTATAAACTGTGTATATCTGGTGTGTCGACGCACTATCCCATATAGTACTAAGCTGTGCTCATCAACGACATCCAACATGTATATGAACTATATCTAATTCAAATATGATCAAATTAAAATTTATCATAATCTCATTGGGATTCTTAAATGTATAAAATAACATATTCATGACTATACGTATAATATCAAGCGGCTCAAAACTCCGCGAACGCACCTCAAAACGGCGCAACACAGCTCTACAAAACGAGCAGGAAAAATAGACGTGACATCTATTAGTAAAACAAGCATATCTTTCTCTAAGAAAACTATTTTTACAAATGGTTTTCTGTTTTGAAAACTATATTCACACATATTTCAAATGACATAATTTTGGTTCAGTTTGGAGTTTATTTGTTATCCCAAATCTCCAGTTAAACATTATATATGTGTAGCCGTTTTTCTGCAGGACATGTTGTTAGTAAATATAACATATCTTTCTCTATACAAACTCTTTTTAAGAATGATTTTCTTTTTTAGAAACTAGATACATATATCTTTCATATAAAACTAGTTTGGTTAAATTTGGACTTTGTTTGCTATCTTAAACTCTCAATTAAAAATTATATAAGTGCTGTAGTTTTCTACAGAAAAACATATATATAGTACATCACTTAATTTTCTCATATATGAATAAAATTATAAAAAACCCTAATGATCATGATCATGATACTATCATAAAAAGTAAGAAAATATTATTCATCTAGCATTTATTTTAAGGTTTACTATAAAAAAATCTGACTTTTAACACCTCATGTTAAGATTAATGCATGAAAACACATATTCAACATCATATTAATCATCTAAACTAGTTTAACTATGGGGATAGGTTTGGATAAAGATAATCTTGCCTCAAATGTCATTCTAAGCCTCTGAGATAAACAACAAGCAATTAGAAGTGCAAACAACCCGTTTTCTCCTTGCTACACGTCGAAACCCGTTTGACCCGAACCAGGAAACCTAGTCTGACTAGGAAAATAACCTTCGGTATTTTGGCAATAACCTTCGTGTACGACCTCAGAATGAGGTGATATAAGATTTGTTGGAAAGATGTTGAAATGACCTACAACTTTGGTATTTTGAGTTTTCCCAGATTCTAAGTGCATCGTTATGTAAAATCTATAAACTCTTAACTGGTCATTTTTCCCAGATTTTTTCTCATGCATGTTTTGTGCATTTGCACTCATATATTCATATATATGTATCAGATTGATCTCAAATAAATTCTTAGAATACTCAAATATCAATAAATATTATTTATCATAATATAACATGTTTATTATTATATCTCACAACATTTAGTATTACGGGGTTTTACATTCTTCCCCCTTAAAAGAATTTCGTCCCCGAAATTCCGCATTCGTATCTTAGAGATTAATAATACCAGAAAAGCACGTTGAGGGAATAATCCAGATAAGAAAACCCTCACATACACATCTCGCATCATTACTCTCCAGATATGAACATAGCAATATCTACATTTAACAATCTAAGATGCCAATATTTCCACTTAACCCCTAACTAAACAGAACTAGTACGTGGGACGAAAAATCCAAACAAGGAAGCCCCCATGTATATACCATGTGTTCCGAATGATTAGAAGTTAAGTGTCAATACCTCCATTCTAGCGTTAAATATAAATATAACCATACAAATAATTACATACATAAATCAATCCACCTTCTCAATAGGTGCAGGTAGTCGTGATGCATAACATCTTCGCGCTCCCGAGAATCATCCTCAATGTCTATACTTAACAGTCTAAAATGTAAATACCCCCACTTAACTCCTAACTAAATGGAACAAGTACATCGAGCGAAAAATCCAAACAAGGAACCCCTCATATATATACCATATGTTCCGAGTACTTAGGAGTTAAGTGTTAATACCATCATTTTAGCGTTGAGTATAAACATTACTATACAGGTACCTAAAAATCATAAACAAGTCATACTAAATTTAATTTACCTGCTCAAACAGGTGTGGGTAGTCACGACTTATATCCTCTTCGCGTTCCCAAGAAGCCTCCTCAGCTCCTCTCTGATTCTACTGAACTTTAACTAAAGGTATCACATTGTTTCTCAACTTTTGTCCTCCTTGGCAAGAATACATACAGGAATCTCAATAGTAGTCAGATCCTCCTGAATCTCGATCTCTGGTGCGTCTAATACTCGCTTCTCCTCCTCGTCGCATAGGTGCTTCTTAAGCATCGAACCACATGGATGCTGGTAGGTCTAACCAATATGAAACAGCTCCAATGCGCTCAATAATCAGGAATGGTCCAATATACCTCGGGGCAAGTTTTCCTCGTCTGCCAAAATGCTGAACTCCCTTCATTGGTGATATTTTCAATAAAACATAGTCCCCAATTTGGAACTCTAACGATCGTCACCTATGATCTGCATAACTCTTCTGACGACTCTATGCTACAAGAATACGCTCTCGAATGATTGCTACCTTCTCCGTAATTTGCCTCGCAAGCTCTGGTCCAAGCAATAGGTTGCCCTCTGGTTCTGCCCAACAAATAGGTGATCTACAAGGCCTCCGTACAATGCTTCGTACGGTGCCATCCCAATAGTCGCTTTGTAGCTATTATTATAAGCGAATTCGATTAATGGGATGTGGTCCTCCCAGGTACCCTGGAAATCAATGACACATGCCCGCATCATGTCCTCTAATATTTGGTTCACTCTCTCCATCTGCCCATCCGTCTGCGGGTGAAACACACTAGAATAAGATAATCTGCTGTCGAAAGAGTTCTGGAAGCTTCTCCAAAAATGTGAAGTGAAAACCGAGCCTCGATCTGACACAATCGTCTCTGAAACTCCATGTAATATCACGATCTCCTGAATAAATATTCGTGCATACGTCTCTACCGTGTATATCGTCTTTACTGGTATGAAATGTGTTGACTTTGTCAGCCGATCTACTACCACCCAAACTGAATCATTCTCTTTCTTCGATCTCGACAATCCTATAATGAAGTCCATAGAAATATCTGTCCACTTTCACTCCGGAATGGGTAAAGGCTGTAGGGTTCCTGCCGGTCTCTGATGTTCTGCCTTCACTTGCTGGCAGGTAAAGCACTTAGCTACATATTCTGTAATCTCTCTACGCATGCCGCTCCACCAAAAATGTCTCTTCAGATCCTTGTACATCTTCGTTGTTCCTGGATGCGCTGTATACATGGTATGATGCGCTTCGTCGAATAAATTCTTCTTCAGCTGAGCATTAGCTGGTATTACTAATCGGCCCTTTATCCGAAGTCCTCCATCTGCTCAAACGGTCTAATCAATCACTGGCTCTTTGGAAATCTCTCCTTTTCGAGCTTGAATCCAAGAGTCGTCCAAGTGAGATCTAACCACTCTGTCACTCCAAGATGGCTGTACGGATAAAGCTCCTAAAAATATGCTGCTCCCGCCAATCTCCGGTCTAAAGTCGAACTGGCTAAGTGTGTGGAGATCTCGATATAATGAGTATCTCAAAGCTGCAATCCTGTGACGATGCTTCCTACTCAATGCGTCTGCTACGACATTCGCCTTCTCCGGGTGATACTGAATCGCGAACGCATAATCCTTAATAAACTCAACCCGTCATCGCTATCTCTGATTTAGTTCCTTCTAAGAGAAGAGATACTTTAGGCTCTGATGATCTATGAATAGCTCAAACTGTACCCCGTACAGATAGTGTCTCTATGTCTTTAATGCAAAGACTACTGCTGCTAGCTCCAAGTCATGTGTGAGATAGTTCTATTTATGCGTTCTCAATTAACGCGAAATGTATGCTACTACTCTCTGGGTCTGCATCAAAACACCTCCTAGACCCGCTAACGACGCATCTGTATAGACTACGAAGGTCTTATCACTGCTAGGAATGGTCAAAACTGGCGCTGTAGTCAACTTAGTCTTCAAAGTCTCAAAGGCCTCCTGACACTCTGTGCTCCAAACAAAAGGTACACCCTTTTTCGTAAGGTGTGTAAGTGGTGTAGATATTTTTGAGAAGTCCTGAATAAACTTCCTGTAATAGCCAGCCAAACCCAAAAAGCTACGGATCTCGGTAACTGTCGTCGGTGGCTCCTAATCAAGTACTGCCGTAACCTTAGCTGGATCCACTGCAATGCCCTCTCTTTTGATGACGTGGCCTAAAAATCTAACTTCGGATAGCCAAAACTTACACTTGCTGAATTTGGCATATAGCTGGTGCTTCCGCAAAGTCTGCAATGCTAATTGAAGGTGCTACTCGTGCTCTGCCTCCGACCTCGAATAGATTAGAATGTCGTCGATGAATACTATCACAAACTGGTCCAAGTATGGACGAAAAACCCGATTCATCAAATCCATGAATACCGCAGGTGCATTGGTTAGCCCAAATAGCATGACAAGAAACTCGAAGGACCCATAACGAGTCAGAAAGGTGGTCTTGGGAATATCCATATCCCGAACCCGCAACTGATGATAGCCAGAACGAAGATCAATCTTCGAGAAGTGCTGCGCTCCCTGCAGCTGGTCGAACAAGTCATCAATCCTCGGTAATGGATACCTATTCCAGATAGTAACCTTGTTCAACTCCCGATAATCTATACAAAGACACATATTGCCGTCATTCTTCTTCACGAAAAGGACCGACGCCCCCATGGAGAATGACTCTGGTGAATAAAACCCTGAGATAACAACTCGTCCAACTGAGTCTGTAGCTCACTCATCTCAGCAGGTGCCCTACGATAGGGAGCTCGAGATATCGATGCTGTGCCTAGCTGCAACTCGATGCAGAACTCAACCTCTCTCACAGGAGGTAGCCCCGGTATGTCCTGAAAGACATCCTAAAAATCTGAGACAACCCTAGTCTCGCACAAATTAGCACTCCGATCTCTCAGCATCACCTCCTCGATATAGGCTAGAAATGACTTCGCAAACTGGTTGCCCTGTTAGGTCGCTACGATCAACTCAGACCCATCGAACGCTCGCAAACTGACTGTTTTTGAAAAACAGTCAATGCTAACATGGTAGGATGATAACCAATCTATACTAAGAATGACGTCGAAATCCGACATCCTCAAGACGATCAAATCTATGATAAACTCAGACTCATCTAAGCTGATGACACATCTCCTACAGACGTTCTCTAATAGGATAACTCCCCTAAGGGAGTAGAGACGGACAACGGGACATCTAAAGGATGTGCGACTAACTGGAGCCTATCCATGAAGGTATGAGATATAAAAGAATGAGAAGCTCCGGAATCGAACAGGATCCGAGCTGGAAAAGAGTTTACTAAGAAAGTACCTTTTACTATAGCTCCGTTCGCACCGTGATCACGCGGTACGACTACATAGACTCTGCCAGTGGATGGCGACTGCTGAACTGACAATGGTGGAATATACGGGACTATCTGTCCATCGGGAATCTCCTGAATCGCGCGAATCTGGCCTACTGTCCCCTTAATCCTAGGAACAGCTGGTGGTGCCTCAATCCTCTGCTATGGCTGTGCTGCTGATAGTGTCCTCGATTCTGGTGTTGGCCCTAACCTCTGCCCTACTGGCCTCCTGCTGGCGCACTGCGATAGTCCTTGGCCTTATGCCCGATCTTGTTGCAGTTATAGCATGCACCCTAAATCTTACGCTGCGGTGGTGCTCTCGAGTCATGTTGTGCTCCCTTCTTGAAATTGCCCTGCTGATGGTGATGAAAGTCCTTACCTCGCTGCTGGGGTCCTCCTAGTTCCCTGTTGCTGGGGTCCTCCTAGTCCGGCAAAAGGTTTCTTGCCCTTGCCCTTGTCATTCTGCTGTCCAGACTTATTGTTGCCCTCCTTATTCTTCTGGAACATCACAGTCTCTGTCTCCTGCGATATAGCTACATCTGCGACCTCTTGGACTGAACGGAATGTTCTGAAAACTAGGTAACAGCGAAGACTTGAGCGAAGTCCATAAGAAACATCTACGCCTGGCGCTCTCCTGACTGCCACATGCCTGTGAAACATAGAAGACTCATAAATCGGCTCTCATAGTCAGCCACAGACATATCTCCCTGCTCTAGCTTAGACAACTCTAGCTCTTTCCCGGCCCGTGCCGCGAAAGAGATGTACTGCTCGTCGAAGAAATACATGAAATCCTCCCAAGTGAGGGCCATCCGATGATCCGGAGTGAACTGAAGCCTATACCATCCTCCTACATCATCCTTCAGGCTAAAAGCTGCTAACCTCTGCTTCTGTACTAAGTCGACGTTAAGTAAATCCAGAATATTACTCACGTCCTCCTTCCACTTGTGGGCCACAAGCGAATCTGATGATCCCTGAAACTCTGACGCCCTCATCTTCTGGTAGCGCTCCACTAAACAGAGCCAAGCCTCCTACTCTGCGTCTGCAACTGATGGTGGGGTGAGTCCTAGTGTGGTCTCTGGGGACTCCTCTACGATGGGGATGGCAGGAATAACTGGCGGTGGGACCATAGGTGGTGGTGTAGCTGGCGGCATGTGATTTGCCACTTGCTCCTTAAGCGATGCTAGCCTCGCTGCAATGGGTGCCTGTAGGCATCAAAAAATGCTAATAGATATCCAAACATAGAGAAGATCACCCAAAGATCACAGAAATTGACCCCATACTGTCTTAGAACAAAAATCAAGACAGATATGAACTGTCTCGCCAGCGAGACAGTGTTTACTGTCTCGCCAGCGAGACAGTGTTTACTATGATTGAAAGTGGTCAAATAACTTCCACCCACATGTCCATTAATTGCCAAGGGACGTGAAAAACATCATGGACGAAAATCACGTGAATAACTACCAAAATAATGGAGTTTGAAACGTGGGAATGCAGTTACAGCAAAAACTGCCGAAACAGTTGCCTTTTCCGAGACAGTATTTACTGTCTCGCAGGCCGAGACAGCAAACACTGTCGAGACAGCAAACACTGTCTCGGCCGCCAAGACAGTAAACACTGTCTCGCCAGTTTAATATCGTCTTTTGTTGAGTTTTTTTTAGTTATGTCCCAGAGGCTATAAATACTCCCCTATGATCATTTCTGATGAGGATCGAGCACTTGATAGAGCAATCCAGAGCAGAGAGAGAGCAGATTTGAGTTCTTGGTGTAATTCCTTGAGAGCTTTGACTTGATCTTAAGAAGAACGATTGTCTTACTTTGATAAGATCTTCGTTTCAAATTCTCACTTCGATAAACGAAGGAAGAATCATTAAGCCCCCTTCACGATCTATGATTTGGCGGTCCACGAGTCAAAGTACTCTCGGCACAGGCAAAGTCCCACAAAACAAGAATCGATAAACGATTTTTGTGTTATTTTCCAAGAGAGTTGTAATTTTCTCAAATTTTTATTATAATTCTCTGTAAACAATCTAAGTTTCAATGGAATCATAAATGAAAACAACTTTCGACGAAAACAAACTGGCAACCACAGTGGGAGCCAGCGGCCTCGCTGTCGAGGCCGCAGTGTCACAACCATTCAAGATCGTTGTCAACGAAGAGATCGAATACGAGTTCGATCAGGCAAAATTCGAGGAGTACCTGTCATCCTCATCATCAAAACTTTCCTCATCCCGCAAGTATAGGAAGGTTTCGTCTCCCAAGAAAAATTTCAAGTCTGCAATGCCAATGAAGGCCGCAGGTGAAGGTTCTTGCCCGACTGCTGCTAAGGAATCTGCCTGCAACATCCCTGCTCCAAACGACTCCACACCAGTTAAGGAGTCGTTGATTAATGGCTCACCGGTGCTGACGAAAAGAGCTCGTCAGAGACAACGCCAGCGCTGTGCTCGTCAATTGGATAAGGCCATGCAACAAACCGACGGGGTCCATACTATAAGGACCTAGAGTCGAGAAAACAAAAAGTGGTTTAGTTGCCTCAACGGCAAAATAATCATATTTCTGCACAGCTTACGACGGAGGAATGAGCCCTCGTCAAAAGGACTCGTTCAACCCTTAAGGAACGTATACAGAGGCGTCAGGTGAAGGCCGCCCGTGCTCGCGCTCTTCGTCAACAAGCACAAGGGATCAAGAAGGAAGTGGTGTCTGAAAAAACACCCAAGAATCGTAAAGTTTGGGTTCCGAAAATGCCGCAAACGTCTGTTCTGGGCCCGTCTACTGCATCACCAGCAAAACCCTGGGTTAGCCCAGATTTATCCAAATTTAAAATCACAATGGCAGATCGCCTTGGTCCTTCGGTTGACGATCGAGATAAAACCCCAGTCAAAGAACAATCAGATCCAGCAAATAAACCCTTAGTGGTTTCTTATACAGGGGGTCGTAAACACCCTCCTGTCAGAACTGCACCAGTCCAGAACGAGAGAATACCAGTTCACTCTCGTCTAGGACCTATGAATACTCCACACCCGCAAAGGGGTGAAATTAAAAATTTAACCTTGGATCACCCAAAGGTGACGACTGGTCGCCCTGTGCATGTTAACAAGGTTCAAGCACAAGAGATAGGTTGCTCAAATCACAATAACGATGAGCTGTACTATCAGAAAAATAACTCAAGAAAAAGAATTGTACGAGAAAACGAGTCTCACTGCTCCTGTGAGAGACTCATTAAGGCAGTGCTGACAGAATGCGGATGCTCTAAAACTAATTCAACAAGAGTCTCCGTATTTCAAAGACTTTCCACTGAAGCGTCGAAACCCAAAATGAGGCGTTTCAACAAGAAGAAACCTGCAACTCGGAGAGATGAATTCCCTGAGGTTACTACTAACATGACCGGCAGAGGAAAGCAACTATTAGTCAACCCTGACCCTGATTTCTCTCCAGAAGGGAGAGTTGAGCGGGGTCTATCTCAAAGAATGTCGCGGCTACAAAGAAGGGCCAGCCGACGTCGAGATTACAAGAAAATGCACAAAGGATTATCCTTAGACGAGGAACTATCAGATACTTGTTCTGCTGTTACGTCGGATGATACCACGTCCAGTGTTGGGTGAGCCAGAGAATCATTCGCAATCACGCCAGATCAACTGGCTCAGATATTACAGGAAGCGTTAGCTAAACAACGCGAAGAAATTAGAGCTGAAGTTAAAACCGAGATGGAGTTGACAATGCAGCAGATTCGAGATTTGCAAGCTCAACAACATCAACCGGAATCGAGCCAGAAGGCGGAATCCAGCAAGCGTAACTCCAGACCTGTACATACAACTGAGGACGATGATGAAGAAGATGAGACTATCTTCGCCGATCCTCCTCCCGATAAAGACAATTCCGGAAGCGGTCCAACTAAATCGTCCACCCAACATCCTCATATTTACTTAAAGAAGAGTGAGGAAGAAGACAAGAAGATGCAAGATCTTGAGAGCAAGGTCAACGCTCTGATGACGGCCCAAGAAGTGAAGAAAACAGGCATTCTATACCCGTACCCGAGAGAGTGGGATCTGATTCCTTATCCCCCAAAATTTAATTTGATTAACTTTACTCCTTTTGATGGAAGGGGTTCACCCACTCAGCACTTGATCTATTTCAAGTCACATCTAGGCGCAATATCCGGAAATGAAGCCTTGATGGTCCGGTCATTCGTAGGAACCCTTCGCGGGCCTGCTTTCGATTGATATCGACGTCTCAAACCCGGGAGTATTACTAGCTGGGAAGATATGGAAGGATTGTTCCTCACCAATTTCTTTGATGACGACACGGAGGTCTCAATTGGCACCTTGTTGGATGAGAAGCAGATAAATGGGGAGTCAGTTGATGTCTTCGTCAAACGATTCCGAAACAAAGCGGTAAACTGCCGAGATCCGCTCACAGAAGAGTTTATCCTACAGACATGTCATAATAACTTGTTGCTGGATGTGTTAGAAGTCATGGGGGTTGTGCCTTCTAAAACTTGGAAGGAGTTGAAAGTGAGAGGTGAACAACCTAAGCGCTTTCTTAAGAGAAAGAAGTTAGAAAGAGGACTGCCACAAGATAATCCTCAAAAACAGAACTTTAATTTCTTAAGAGAAAGAAGTTAGAAAGAGGACTGCCACAAGATAATCCTCAAAAACAGAACTTTAACTCTTGAGGCAGAGGAAGAGGGTCTTGGGCTGCTATTGATGCGCACCAAACATCGCAACAGCCCCAACAACAACCACAGCAGTCATCCTTCCAACTAGCACCGAACCAGAATCAACAGCCTCCGAAACAGTTTAAGGCCTCAGAGCCTAAATTCCCGAAGGAGTACTCTTTTAAGGATGATGAAGTTCCGGTCATCTTCAAATATCTGTTAGACAACAACAAGATCAAGCTTCCACCGGTCACAAATCAAGAAGAAGCAATGAAGACTAATGACCCAAAATATTGTGCATATCACAGAAGGGTCCACCATCCCAGTAAGACGTGTTATGTCCTAAAAGATAAAATACAAACCTTGATCGATGTTGGTATCGTGACACCAAAGCCGAAAGAGAAGAAAGTAGGTGCAAATGCGGTGTCTATTAGCTTCGGATCGGTTCCTTTATCCTGGTTTCAAGCCGAACCAGTATCAAAGGTCAAGATTCCTTTATCCTGGTTTCAAGCCGAACCAGTATCAAAGGTCAAGATGCAGACCATCAACGATGACCCTCAAGGACAGCGCCAAAAAGGGCTTGTATCTCACACAACCCCCAACAGCGAAATCCTTTGGGTTCATCCGGATTTACTTAAAGATGAACAGTGGATGACATCTACATCAAAGAAGAAATCAAATAGCAAAGGAAAAGAGAAGTCCTGTTATGGAGCCTCGGTAATTCCTGAGAAGAATGACGAAAAGATTCCAGCTTTACTGCTTTCTGAAGAAGAATAAGAATCTTTTGCTACAAGAGGTGGGAATGAATACCATTATAAATATCCTGAAACCTCTAACCCAAATGATAAAACTCTTACGGAGTTGGGGGTAGTTGCAACTCCTCCTGTAGCTGCTGAGAAGCCGCAACAACCGGCTAAGCAAAAAGAAAAGGAACCCCAACATAAAGAGGTTCAAGTTCCGAAGCAGTCTCGTTTCAATCGACCGATTGGATGAGATAAACCGGAAAGCTTGAACGCACCATATCGTTTCGACGTTATGGCTCAGCTAGCTAATATCCCAGCAAGGATTACGCTATACAAGTTACTGCACCTCTCGAAAGATACCAGAGAAGCGTTACAAGAAGCGCTGGCTGATTCTGAGGTATTCCTTACTCAGATTAAGCCAACTCCCGAAGAGCCAGAGTCGTCGATTCAGCACTGCAATCTGGCAGCCACGAAATTTCCTTGCATCGCTTTCACAAAAGAAGATATGCAAGTCAGAAATTCGAAGCATGATAGGCCTCTATATTTTACTGGATATATTGGCTCGAGCGTTGTCAACCGGATTCAAGTTGAACCGGGTTCTGCTGTTAGCATCATGCCACTTCGGTTGATGTACCACCTCGGAATTCCCGCCAACAAACTAGCCTCCACAGAAACCATTATTTATGGATTTAACACTAGTGGATCAAGACCGTTGGGGAAAATTCGGGTGAAGTGTCAGCTCGGAGACTTGAAGTATGAAGTCACCTGCTATGTAATTGATGCCGAGACTTCCTATAATTTACTGTTGGGTCACCCATGGATCCACAGTAATCTTATAGTTCCCTCTACCCTCCATCAGTGTCTGAAATATGTCGACACTAATGATGAGGTTAAGATGGTGGTCGCGGATAAGCAACCGTTCAAGAGATTAGAAAATTACTTTACTGACTCCCTTCTTTACGCTGCTGAATCCGATACTGAACCATCGGCCTATGGTACGGACAGCGGAGAGGAAGCTGATACCGAAGCCGGGCTCGATTATAGTGAAGGTATTGTACTAAATGACATTGAACCTCTTGTAATCGATCTTAACGGTGGTAATTCGTCGGATGAAAGTTATAACTGGCAGCTTGCCGATGAAATAATAAACAATGATTTAGAGTACTCGCGTCGTCTAAATGATGTAATGCAGGAATTGCAAAGACAGGGGGTGAAAAAGAAATAGTTTTCGGGAAAGGGAAACCATCCCCTACCCCAGATCTTTTCTTAGACACTAATTCGGATGATGAAGAACCCGGGCGACATTTCTCTCGGTACAGTTCACAAGCGAATGGTTACATGACGAGCCAAGGCTATAACCTTTCGCTCGGTGAAGGTCTTCATTTTGGTCAAGTTACCATCTCCACTTGAGTATAGGTTTTTCCAAGACCAATAAGAGAATTTGTGATGTCGGTGAATCTTGTGAACATTTCTCCAATAGTCTCATTTTCCTTCATCTTGAATAATTCAAATCTGTGCACAAGAACATAAATTTTAGACTTTTTAACTTTATTAGTACCTTCATGAGTTACCTCGAGTGTGTGCCAAATATCATATGCGGATGTGGCCGTTGACACCCTATTGAACTCATTCTTGTCAAGTGCACAAAATAAGGCATTCATTGCTTTAGAATCCAAATTCGCATTGTTCCTTTGAGATGTAGTCCATTCCGCGAAAGGAGTGGTTGGCTTCTCATATTTTGTTTCCACGACGTTCCAAAGTTCGTAGCCAATTGATTGAAGGTATATCTTCATTCGACACTTCTAATAGTTGTAGTTCAAACCATCGAACAATGGAGGACGATTTGTAGAGTGACCTTCCTTGAATTGTGATGTATTTGATGATGCCATCTTTCACCTTGCTCTGATACCAAATGTAGGATCTGAAATAGATACACTAGAACACTAGAGGGGGGGGGGTGAGTGTTCTTTTAAAATTATTGCAAAGTAGATAATAAATTGCAAAGAAAAATGGCAATCTCAGAAATTCACAATCACAAACACAAGGATTTTATACTGGTTCCACCAAACTGGTGTACATCCAGTCCCCAAGCAAATCCCGCTTGAGAGTTTTCACTATGATTTTGAATAAACTTACAAAATCAAATGCAAACCTGACCAATTTGCAAGTTCCTGCAAATTAGTATTCTTTTAAAATTATTACAAAGTAGATAATAAATTGCAAAGAAAAATAGCAATCTCAGAAATTTTCAAACATAAACACAAGGATTTTATACTGGTTCCACCAAACCGGTGTACATCCAGTCCCCAAGCAAATCCCGCTTGAGAGTTTTCACTATGATTTTGAATAAACTTACAAAATCAAACGCAAACCTGACCAATTTGTAAGTCCCTGCAAATTGCAACACCAATTGACAAACTCCTTGCCAATTTGAACACCAATCTCTAAGCCAAGAGATTAACCCTCTCACAACCGAGAGAAAACTTGATGAAATAAGAACACAATGATCCTATAAGCCTTGAATGTGTAATGAAGTACAGCAGTGGCTTAGGATTCTTTTAATCTCTGTAAAATTGCCTAATTGATTTGTTTTTGATGAAGGTATATAGGCAATTTCAGAAACTCTTCTTTTTTAGAAAATCAGAATAGTTTTCACTTGGAAATTTGCACAAGAATCGAAGCTTATGGGTATATATCTGTGTTTCATTTTTCTGAACAAGTAACATATATATAGCCCTTGAAAAGACAACTTTTTAAAGTTTAAAAACATTTAAAAACGACCAAAAACTGTCAGAAATTCAAATTCTAAAAACTGCAAAACTGTCTTTGTAGTCGACTACTGTAGTCATTAGTCGACTACACTGAGTTCAGACAGACTCTGTGTTTTCAGAAAATGTTCTTAGTAGTCGACTATAATGATCATTAGTCAACTACACTGTAATTTGACAGAAACTTGAAAACTGACATTTTCTTCAGTAGTCGACTATAATGTTAATTAGTCGACTATACTGTAAACAGACAGAAACTTGTATTTGAGTTATATACATGAGTAGTCGACTACTATCCTAATTGGTCGACTATTAAGATCAAATATTCAGAAATAATAAGTTTTTATAATTAAGTTTTAACTACTATTCTAATGGTTAACATAGGGATCAAATATTCAGAAATAATAAGTTTTTATAATTAAGTTTTAACTACTATTCTAATGGTTAACATAGGAGATTTTTATAGTTAACCAACACACTAAGCCTGTGTTAGTGTATTCTAAAATTGTGTGTGTGTGCGTGTGTGTGTGATCAAGGCTTGTACAAATATTCTAAGTAAAGAAAAATTCAAATACATTATCTTTTGTTCTTCATTTTCTTTACTTCAAAATGCCTTGATATCCACTTGCACTTGTACATATTCTGATATTGAAATCTGCATATGAAAGTTAGTGCACACAGAATATAAATTATTATCATCAAAACATTATCATGGAGAAATGATATTCAACATTCTCCCCCTTTTTGATGATAACAAATAATTTATGCATCATATTAAAGCTTAAAACATTTAATACTTACTCTCCCTGCATATATGCAAAGTTTTTAACATTCATAATAAAAAAATATAAAACTTAACTATTTCTCCCCCTTTGTTATCAACAAAAAGAAGAACCTAAACATAACATAATTTCGTCAACATGAGCTAACACTTCAAACAAATCATCCAGGTTATGAACATAGTCCATAACTTCACCCATCCATATTGGTAGGCAAAGACTTGCCATAAAGACCACAAGTTCCATAATGTTCATCACCATGATCTGTTTAAAATATATAGCAGTTATACTAACCAAAATAGTAGCAAACTTAACACATAATAGCAAACTTGACATAATATCATACTTAACACTCAGTCATATTGTAGCAAACTTGACATAATAGCAACACAACCACATAGTTTTAAACATAATAACAACCACATAGTTTTAAACATAAGAACATAATTGTTTTGACCAAAAAACAAAAACAAATCCTAAGGTGCTGGAGGAGGTTGTTGGCCTTGAAAATATGAATTAAGCTTTGAGTCCAAGTCTTCAAACTTTTTGATTAGGTCTTCTTGATTGCTGATGATATATCTGTTTTGTGCATATATAGCTCGTTGACCAGTTTCCAGTTCTAGGATACGTGCACTCAAAGTATTGTATTGCACGTCTGAAAAACATGAAGGTTCAGTAGGAAATGGTGGTGGTTGACTTGAAGAGGCTCCAGCTTGAGTTGATGTTTGTGGAATTTCTTCTTGTTGAAGTTCAGGTTCATTTTGAGGATTGTGATCTTGGATTTCAAAATTTGTCTATTTCATCCTAGTTAGGGCATTTGAATCAAAAAATTCAATTGAACGGACAACAGATTTTTTAGATTTGAGATCAACATGGAATTTGTCAAAGATCTTAGTCAGGAATGCACCATAAGGAAGAAATCCTCTAGGAATGGTCAGAAAATTATCAAAATAAACCTCAGCCCAATTAACTTGAATATTTCCCATAATAGCATATATAGCTTTTGCTAATTCTAGGGAAATGAAATGAAAACTTCCAGTTTTTGGAAATAAGTTATAGGCTAGGATACGAGCAATGAACCTAGGAAATGGACGAAGTTTGTTTGAATTGTTCAAAGGTTTTCCATGTCCTGGAAGAAATATGTGATTGGATAGCAAGTCTGAATCATTCATCCTAACAGAGCTAAGAGAAACTCCTTGATAAGGAATATTGAATATTTTACCAATTGATTTAGTAGATAATTCAATCTCCATTCCTTTAACAAGGGTTTTAATTTTTTCAGAACCACCAATTGTACCCACACGTTCTATATTGGTATAGAACAGTTGCACAAGAAATGGGTATGATGGTTTCTTATTTTCAGCAGAAAATAACTCAAGCAAGCCCACGTTTTCAAAATAAGAACTAAAGTTCCATGGAATGAAATCATCGAACTTCACAAATCTTCCTGTAAGAATTTCAATAGATGATAGTCTGTTAAATTCTTCCAATAATTCAGGACTTCTTAAATAAACAATGATTTCATCATTAACAGAACTATGAGTTTGCTTGGCTTTCTTAGATCTAGACATGATGAACTAGATTAATAACAAGAGAATAAAAGAGCAAGTTTAGAATTATACCCCAAACTGTAGAAACCCTAGATTAGCCGACTATTGCCTGGATTGGTCGTCTACTGAGTTTGAATATTTGACAGATTTGAAGAAATTGAAGAGAATTTGAAGGAAATTGATGAAATTTGAGAGAGGTAAGAATGCCCTAACCTGGATACGAAGTTCTGAAGAGGGGAATGAAGATAGGTTTCGGTTTTGGGTATAGTTATAAGTTAATTTTTGATTTTTAATTTGTTTTTAGAATATGAAATAAAATGTAAGGTTCAAATATGATTTGAAATGAATGTAGGTTCAAGATTAAATTTTAGATGAATGGTTAGGATTGGTGCAGTTAAAAATAAATGGTTGAGATGATTTTTACTTAAGTGAAACGGGTATGGTTATTGGATTTTGGGTTGAAAACAGAAAATATCCACTTTTCTTAAAAACTGAAGGTTCAGAATTAGTAGTCGACTAATAGTCAAAATAGTCGACTACACTGTAAATAACAGAAAGTTAAGTTTTAGTTTTTAACTCAGAGTAGTCGACCAATATGTGAAGTAGTCGACTACACTGTAATCAACAGAAAGTTTATTTTTAAGATTTTACATTGAGTAGTCGACTATAAAGGTAAATAGTCGATTATAAAGTAATTTTTTAGAAAAATAGTTTGTAAGACTTGTGCATGTAGTCGACTATAAGTCAAATTAATCGACTACTTAAGGTTTAAATTTATGTATTTTTGTTTAAAAAAATTAATTTAAATCTTCAAATGAACATATACCTAATTCCCTTCTTAATTTAACATAAACTTCTTCTTTTAGGGGTTTTGTTAATATATCTGCAATTTGTTTATCTGTTGGTATAAATTCTAATGATATGTCCCCTTTAAGCACATGATCACGTAGAAAATGATGTCTAATATCAATGTGTTTTGTACGTGAGTGTTGAATAGGATTTTTAGATAGATTAATTGCACTCGAATTATCACACATAATAGATGATATGGGACAATTTATGCCATAATCAGTTAAAGTTTGTTTCATCCATAATATTTGTGCACATGCAAGACTTGCAGCAATATATTCAGCTTCAGTTGTTGATAATGATACTGAATTTTGTTTCTTACTAAACCAAGATACAAGTGAATGTCCTAAGAAATGACATGTTCCACTTGTACTTTTTCTATCAGATTTACATCCGGCAAAATCAGCATCACTATATGATATTAAATCAAAAGAACTATGTTTTGGATAAAATAAACCATAATTTGTAGTATCTTTAATATATCTAAATATTCTTTTTACTGCTTTAAGATGTGAAACTTTAGGATTTGATTGAAATCTTGCACATAAACATACACTAAACATAATATCAGGTCTACTAGCAGTAATGTAAAGAAGTGATCCAATCATACCTCGATAGAGCTTTTGATCAACATTCTTACCATTTTCATCTTTGTCAAGAGATGTAGTAGTGCTCATAGGTGTTGGTTTGCTTGTTGAATTTTCCAATCCGAATCTTTTAAGTAAATCTTTTGCGTACTTGCTTTGATTGATGAAAATTCCTTCTTTCAATTGTTTAATTTGAAGTCCAAGAAAGAAATTTAGTTCACCCATGTGACTCATTTCAAATTCATCCTGCATATTCTTAGCAAATTCTTGACAAAGATTATTGTTAGTAGAACCAAAAATAATATCATCTACATATATTTGAATTAGTAAAATATCTTTATTTATTTTCTTAATAAACAATGTTGAATCAACTTTTCCAATATCAAAACCTGAAGTTAAAAGAAATTTCTTTAATCTATCATACCATGCACGAGGTGCTTGTTTAAGACCATATAATGCTTTCTTAAGTTTAAAAACATGATTTGGAAAACTTTCATGTTCAAAACCTGGAGGTTGTTCTACAAAAACTTCTTCATTTATAAAACCATTTAAAAAAGCACTTTTAACATCCATTTGAAATAATTTAAAATTCATAAAGCATGCAAATGCAAGTAAAATCCTAATTGATTCTAATCGTGCAACTGGTGCATATGTTTCATCATAATCAATTTCTTCTTCTTGATTATAACATTGTGCAACTAATCTAGCTTTGTTTCTAACAACTTGACCAAATTCATCTAATTTGTTTCTAAAAATCCATTTTGTTCCAATAATGGATTTATTTTGAGGTCTAGGTATAAGATCCCAAACATTATTTCTAGTAAATTGATTAAGTTCATCTTGCATAGCAATTATCCATGAATCATCAAGAAGTGCTTCTTTTATATTTTTAGGTTCAATAGTTGAAATAAAAGCATTATGAGCAATCAAATTAAAATGTGATCTAGTAGTTACTTTGTCAGATATATTTCCTATAACTAAATCATGTGGATGATTTTTAACTTCTACAAAATCTTTAGGTAAATCATTTTGTAGATTATCATCTTTTGTAATATCTATCATAGGAGTATCTTGTATGGTATCAATTACATCATCATCATTATTTAGTATAATAGGTATTTTTGAAAAACTTTCATTAAAAGAAACATGTAAAGATTCTTCAATAACTTGTGTTCTTTTGTTATAAATTCTATATGCTTTACTGTGATTAGAATATCCAACAAAAATTCCTTCATCGGATTTTGAATCAAATTTATCTAAGTTATCCTTTGTATTTAAGATAAAACATTTACAACCAAAAACTTTAAAGTAAGATACTTTAGGAATTTTGTTATAAAATAATTCATAAGATGTTTTCTTTAAAATAGGTCGTAATAAAACTCTATTTAATACATAACATGCTGTTGATACGGCTTCTGCCCAAAAATATTTAGGTAAATTACTATCACATAACATGGTTCTAGCACATTCTTGTAAGGTTCTATTTTTCCTTTCTACAACTCCATTTTGTGGAGCAGCTCGAGGAAAAGAGAATGTGTGTGATATACCATGTTGATCACAATAATTTGCAAATAATTCATTTTCAAATTCACCTCCATGATCACTACGTATAGAGATAATAGAAGTTGATTTTTGATTTTGAATTTTCTTGCAAAATATAGAAAACTCATTAAAAGCATCATTTTTATGTTTAAGAAAAATTACCCAAGTGAATCTAGAAAAATCATCAACAAGAACAAATGCATATCTACTTCCATTTAAAGATGCTACTCTAGATGGACCAAAAAGATCTATATGAATTAATTCTAATGGTCTATTTGTAGATATTATGTTTTTAGATTTAAAAGAAGATTTGTGCATTTTTCCTTGTTGACATGCATCACAAAAATTATTTTTAAATGACATCTTAGGCAAACCATTTACTGAATCATTTTTAGAAATCTTAGACATATGTTTAAAGTTAACATGTCCAAAACGTTTATGCCATAAAATAGAATCATTA
Source organism: Asparagus officinalis (assembly GCF_001876935.1). Taxonomy (NCBI): domain Eukaryota; kingdom Viridiplantae; phylum Streptophyta; class Magnoliopsida; order Asparagales; family Asparagaceae; genus Asparagus; species Asparagus officinalis. The sequence goes on along the minus strand of NC_033799.1, from coordinate 138,658 downwards.
GATGATGCAATAAGACAATCTTAGACAAGCGACGAGCCATTCGTTAAGTGCATTACTCGCACAAGACGACGATAACGGTCACGAACAAGCTGTGTATTATCTGAGTCGCACACTGGTTGGAGCTGAATCTCGTTATCCAATGATTAAGAAAGAATGCCTCGCACTGGTGTTCGCAATCCAGAAAATGCGATACTATTTAGTTGGACAAACAATTTATATCATTTCCAACATAAACCCAATCCGGGTATTCATGACCCAACCGGCCTCCATGAATTGGCGTTTAGCCAGGTGGGCTTTACTGTTATCGCAATATGATCTATATTTCAAACAACAAAAGTCATTTAAGGGACGAGCTATTTGCGATCTTTTGGCGGAAAACCCTACGAAAGATGCAGTTGAGTTATACGACGATCTGCCCGATGAAACTCACGAAGTTAATATCATCTCACATCAGAAAGTGTGGTAATTATACTTCGATGGGGCTTCCCGTGCAACCAACGTAGCGAGCATACCCAGATGTTCTAAAATCTCCTCAGGAGTGGGGGTCGTTTTAGTTTCCTCGGGAAAGCATGTCTTACCTAGAGCATACTCGTTGACCGAACCATGCTCTAATAACGTAGCCGAGTACAATGCATTGATAATTGGACTCAATTTTGCCAAAGAGCTGGGGGTCAAATACCTTGAAGCTTTTGGAGATTCTCAATTGGTAGTTAATCAGATTCGAGGAGAGTATGAAGTCAGAGATCGAGACCTGATTCCATACCACAGGTGGCCATTGAGATGGCAAACTCGTTTGAAGAATTTTTTATCGAGTACGTTTCGCGTCTCCAAAATACATACGCAGACGCATTGACGGCATTGTCGGTATCTTTGGCTCGGCCTCCCGAGACAGAACAATTAATTACAGTGAGAACTCACCAACTTATTGTTCCGATCTACGATTCGGTTGCCAAAGAAGCATATTCAACAAGAGTTGAACCCGAAGTTTGAGATTGGCATTTCCCTATTATTGATTACGTCCTACACGGTATCTTACCAGAAGACGTGAAAGAAAGGGATTCGATTCGACGGAGAGCACCAAGATTTTACTACAACGCTGAATCACAAATGTTGTACCGACGGTCGTACGATGGTCTATTACTCCGTTGTCTATCCAATAAAGAAGCAGAACAAGCACTCAAAGAGGCGCATGATGGGACATGTGGTGCACATCAACCCGGTCCTAAACTCTGCGACCGACTTAGGAGAATTGGATATTATTGGCCGACTATGGTAAATTATGCAGTTGACTACGCCCGACGATGTCAATTGTGTCAATTACATGCAAATTATATGCACCAGCCTCCAGAGCATCTATACCCGTCAGCAACGTCATGGCCGTTTGAGACCTGGGGAATGGATATTGTTGGTCCTATAAATCCTCCGTTAGTCAAAGGTGATCGGTTCATCCTAGCAATTACCGACTACTTCTCCAAATGGGCTGAAGCGATTCCGCTCAGAGAAGTTAAAATGAGTAATGTCATTGCATTCATCAAACACCATATCATCTACTGGCATGGTGCCCCAAGACGAATCATACATGACAACGGTCCTCAATTCATTAGCAACGCCTTCATCAGGTTATGCGAGAAGTTCAAAATTCAGGATATTTCGTCGACGGCTTACAATCCCACAACAAATGGATTGGCTGAAGCCTTTAATAAAACAATCATAAAGCTCTTGTCAAAACTCGTGAAAACTAATAAACGAGATTGGGATGACAAGCTTGGCGCGGCTCTATGGGCCTATCGTACCACGGTACGTACATTGACGGGAATGACCCCGTATTCGTTGGTATACGAATGTGAAGCCGTTCTTCCATTGGAAATACAAATTCCATCTCTTCGGATTGCTCTCGCAACCCAGATGACAACCGAAGAACAACATCAGAAACGTCTCGAAGAACTCGAGATGCTCGATGAAAAGCGCTTAGAAGCTCAACAACATATTGAGTTCTACCAAGCCAGAATTTCCCGAGCTTTTGATAAAAATGTTCGACAACGGAGTTTTAAAGAAGGAGATTTGGTCCTAGCTGAAAGACGGCCTATGATCCTTAACTCCAAGAAGAAAGGAAAATTCGAACCTAAATGAGAAGGACCGTTTGTGATAGAAACAGTCTATTCCAACGGTGCTTACCGCCTGATTACCAAAGATGTCAATAAGTTAATGATACCAATAAACGAGAAGTTTCTAAAAAAATATTATCCGTAATACATTCAGGATAACCTATGCAGAACGGAAAGTTCCTAGAGAATCCTGTATAGGATACTTCGAGATAACCCGATATCAGTTAATTGTTCTCAATATGAAACTGATATTTCAAATAATATGCTTTTGATTATCATAAAAGTTCTTTTACAGCTTTTGTTGAGATGAGATTCAAATCTGTAAGCAGTTAATCTTTCCTCACAAAACCCCTCACCGATCAAATCGATCGACGAAGGGTACACCAAAATCCGTCATGGATTAAAATCATTTAAACTCCCACCTTTCATTTGGTCAAACCTTACTATAGTTAGGACCAAAACCAAAATCCCCTCTCGATTCCTTCTATGAACGAGAGGTCCACAAACTGAACGATCAAACCTTTAAACAGTTAGGATCGTCTTAAACCCTCATTTGGTCAAACCTTTAAGCAGTTAGGACCAAAACCAAAATCCCCTCTTGATTCCTTCAATGAACGAGAGGCCCACAAATCGAGGGATCAAACCTTCTTACAGTTAAGATCGTCTCAAAACTCTCACTTGGTCAAACCTTACTACAGTTAGGACCACAACCAAAATCTCCTTTCGATTCATTTTGTGAATGAAAGATCCACTTTTGAATTGAATAATCAAACCTTATGACAGTTAGGATTATTCAAACCAGTCTAGATTCTCTAAGTAGAGACCCCACTTTGAGTTTCTTCTGCAATAGGAGATAGAATATAAAATTCTTCCTCTCCGATTTTGGGTTTATCTCTACCAACAAACAAGAGACCAGGAGATAGAATATAAAATTTTTCCTCTCCGATTTTGGGGTTATCTCTACCAACAAACAAGAGACCAGGAGATAGAATATAAAATTCTTCCTCTCCAATTTTGGGTTTATCTCTACCAACAAACAAGAGATTAAAAGATAGAATACCCAATTCTTTCTTTATAATATCGAGTTTGTTATCCTACATAGGAAACACAGCCTATTTACATTTTAAAATCCATGTCATTCATGCATGGGGGATGTTATCTCAATCCCTTATTAGAGATAAGTCTACATCTAACACATGTAGCCTACATATTCAACATTGTAGTTCAAATCCTAAAAGAGTTTAATTCTTTTAGCCTAACGTTATATGTGAAATGGACCTAGATAATTCACATACTAGCCCGACTCAAACGGTAGTCGGTAAAGGCATATCAAATCCGTTGATGGCTGAGGATTTACCAAAAATTCTATAAGTATTATGGTTATTTATTCTAAACAAGAATGAGTAATCATAATAACATCTTAATGAGCAAAAAGATTCAATATATTGACCAAGAGTGTTCAAACAAAGCTACAAAAATATATGTTCTCCAATTACAAGAGTTTATATTGACGAATCTGATCTTCAAGCTGCGAAAGCTCTAACGCATAAGCTTGTTCAAGCTCAGCTGCCAATTTAATTTTGAAAGCTTCTTCGTCAATACTTTGAAGCTCGGCAACCTCTTGTTCCTTTTCGGCAAGTATTTTATCCTGAAGATTCAGTTGCTGAAACAGGTCTTCTTCAGCTTGAGTTACCTTCGTCAACTCAGACTCCAAAATTTCATGAGCATCCTTGGCACTTACAAGTTGCTCTTCTAAGCGAGCTATTTTTGCTCGACTCGACTCTAAGTCCCGTCGCAGGTTAACCTTGGCTTGTGTTCTCCTGCCAACATTCACCCTAAGTTGATTACTGCGGGCTCTTAGCTTTTGGAGTTCGAGGTTAGCTGATTTTTGAGAATCACGCCACGCTTGCAACTTGGAGTCCATGTGAGAAGTAATATAGGAAGGTACGCTTTTGGTGCGAAGACCCTTCAGAAGTTCAACATGTTGCTTCAAGTCGACCAAATAGGTGTGGATCGAATCGGCTAACTCATTATATCCTTCCTCTCGGATTTCCGATATGTAATGATCAAGGGGTCTCTTAAAATTCTCAAAATATGATCCTTTGAAGAGAATGCGATCGACCATAGCATTTAAAAAAGAGATGAAGCCTTGAAGATCAGAGCAAATGACAGCCTTATCCGGGTCCTCGTCTGCCAATAAAGCCTGGATTTGACTTAATAATGCTGAGGAAGGAGCTGCGATGAGGACAAATATGTTAGTACAAAATATATGTGTGCATGCATAACGACGAGTTGAAGCATACCAAGTTTAACAGAAGAGCCTTCAGCATGACTTTGTTCACCCAATAGTGGTAGTCCGGCCTCCTGAACAACCAAAGTTGGTTCAGGAATGACAGCCTTTGATGTACCTACTACATCAGAAGATTTTTCAACTTCAACCTCAGAGAACTTCGGGTCCAAGTTAAGAGGTTCCTTGGGAGAATATTCTGCAAACAAGAGAATCACAATGAGTATGATGGAATGGTAATCAGAAATTTGAAACAAATGATGGGTAAAACTCACCAACTCTAGGCACAACATCAGCCGACGTACCATCTTCTTCAGTTGGTCTCGCTTTTGTTGCGACTGGACTAATTTGAGGGGTGACAGTGACTTCTATCATCATGGGATCCATGGGAGTAGTAGGTTGGGATTCGGGGATGAATGATTGAAGATCAACTTCGGTTCCCGCCCATGACCAATGGTCACGACCCTCAGGTTGATCATGAGTCCCAGTGATTATAGTTGTATCAGTTCCGGTAACTGGTCTTATAATTCGAACACTTACATGATTAATCAAATTAAAAAATAAGTATATATATATATATATATATATATATATATGATCCGATGGCTGTATCAGAAGCTTTCCCCGATAATAAATCGGAGATATACTGATGGTCACCATCTGAGAGATCGAGATCGAGGTTATGCTCGTTGAAATCCTCAACCTCTGTTGCATGTGTGGCCTCTTCTCCAACAGATTCTTTCATTATGGCATCTACAGAATGTGTTGAGTCATAAATAACATATAAATTTAGACGAATATGCTCAAAACGAAGATTAATTTTACCTTTGTCGACCGGGATGGATTCAAGAGCTCCACTACTTGCACCCGCTTCTTTTAGTTTGACTAAAAGGAGACAAAGTGCACAAGTCATTAGAAGAGGCACACGGTCCGACTCATTCATTTCGTGGAATTGTCTTCCGAATGGGGAAAGATCAGTACCTGTGTCTGAGGCTGATGGATCAATATCAGAAGTTGGTGGAACAATAGATGTTTCGTATTTCATAGCATCCTGCATTTGTTGGACGAAGCTGGACTCCTCAGCCTCCATCCCGCCAGGAGAAGCAGCGTCAGCTCGATATTCTCCCTCTTCTTGACTCCCTACAGAAGTCGAGTATGGAGTAAGTTCGAGTGTTAAGAAGTTTGAGAGCAATAAAGACGAGTTGTTACCTTGTTCATCTGAAGAAGCGCTACGGGCAGATGTCTCCTCTAAAGCGGGAAGACGAACACGTGGCTTAGAGGCAGCCTTCTTCCATCTTTTTAATGGACGCACCTCATCCTGAACTCCAGATCCTTCATGGCGATGCTTGGTACGCAATTCAACTTCGGGAAGGGCTTGGGTTTGAGCTTGAGTGGAAGATCGCGACCTTTGCCGACGAGCAAGAGGCACTTCATCCTCTTCATCTCCACTGAGAACCTCTACTGTCATCCGATTGGGATAAGTCATAACGACTCTCTCCCTCCTTCTTTTCGGAGCATCTTGCGGTTGGGCAGGAACGACGGGAGGTTTTACGAGTCCTCTTTCAAAGAAAGAATCGTGGAGACCAGCTGCTTCCTCAGAGCTTGAACCAGTTTCACCCGCCCCCTCAGAAGTTTCGGTTTCCTCACTATCAAATTCTTCTTCACTATCAGTGGGGCGGGCCGGTTCCTTCCCCTTTCTAGATGATTCGGCGACCACTTTCCCTCGAGGTGATAACATAGTGTCATGGGTTGCCTCTGTTGCACGCCGCGGGGCTGCCTCCTCTTCGGAGTCTGATATCCGCCTATTCCGAGTCACGATATTGGCAGTGATCAACCACTTGCAATATAGGAAAGTCATCTGTAAAGGCAGCTCTTCCAAAGGGAGATCAAACTCAACATTCGTGCAGCCAGCAATGCTCCAAAACCAAGCTCTTGCACCATCGATAAGTCCACCTCGAATGCTAAGGTGACAGTTCGGGCTACCGACGTACATTTGGTCATAGCCGAATTGACGGGCAAATCGACATGGAAGATAAGGTTCAATATGACAAACATCTCTTACCCTGAACAATAGATAATCAGGTCGAATGTTCATCAGCTATCTGAAGCACCCGACATCTAAGATAGTGCGATTCTGCCTTGGGTCTTCAGCATCCAGTAAGGTCGTATTGTACGTACCAGAGAATCGAGGGAAGCAGGGAAAGAACTCTCAACATTTGTGAACTTTAAAATGCCTCGTTATATCCACCCATCGATGTTTGACCCATTTACAACCCTCAAGATTCTGCAACAGAGGGAGACTAGGGTCCACCGTCTTGGGAGCCTCCATCAAATCTGGCCGGTGAAGTACCAACCAGGTCATTAAATAAGTGTAGGGTAGCTCCAGCTTCGGAACAGATACACTAGTAGAGGGTTTCTTTTTCTCTTGAGTGAACATGGAGATTAATTGCCGTAATCCACTATGAATAACAGCCATCATAGCAGGAAGCAAGGATAATTTGCGACCTGTAGCCAACTGGACGGCTGGATATAACACTTCCATTGGCATAGAATCAGAGGATTTATGGGGAACTACACACCTTTTCAACCATAAAGCCAGGAAACTAGCCAACAGAGTAGTGGGATGAATCGGAACACCAGCTTGCCACAGATAAGAACGGAATTTGGTACCATGCGGAAATCCGTCTTCTGACTGAGAAGTGTAAGATTGGGCGTTCGTTTTCTCTAACAGCCGGTTGATTTCATTTGGAGTCAAAGGAGATAACCCGCACACTTCTTCTGAACGATTATCAAGGTTCTTGAACAGATAATCGGCGAATTGTTTCAAGCTAATCTGAGGAGATCTCTTCTTGGCTTTAGTCTCCATCTCGGCCATGGCTATATGATAATGACAGGTCAATTCCCATAAAGTGTCGTGGGTCACGGTTGACCGATCTTTCATCTTATTCAGCTGACTGGTAGTTAGGAAGAACTCTTGGTATGGAACATCGCCTATAGGCAAACCAGACACCTTCATCATTTCATGCAATGGTAACCCGAGCTCCCCGTTCTTGGTGAAGAATGTATTAGTGTCAGGGTTGTTGGTCTCGAACAAACAGAAGAAATGACCTACACTAGTCTGCAGACCATACATGCTGGCACGAATCGGGACTGACAACCCTAACTCTGCCAATTCTCGCCCCCAACGATTCAACATATATCGGGTCATTCTGGTCCACCATTTGTCTCCAAAATAATGGACCCATCCATAACATCTGAAGTTCTCGTGGGGTAATTTCCTCCCCGACGCTGCTAACCTGTTCTTCACAGTATTTGCTTGTGCAGCTGTCTCATTCTGAGGTATATTATCCTGGCCTAGGATACCCGGATGAAGTCCTCGTACAGAGGCTCTGTCACTAGAACCCGGGGTAGCCTCCTTCCCAATGAAACCACAGTGAATACGCTCGTGGTTTTCGGTCAACCTCCAGAACATTTCACGTCCAACGGACATGTTTTTGAACTTTAAAAGTGAATGCTCCCGAGGAATCCATGGCAGATATAAGAATGATGACCCGCTTTGATGCAACCACTGTACAGGCCTGTAGGCAACGATCTCCGGATCTTTTACGGAGTCACCAAATAAGAAGTCTGGCTTCCTTATACATTGATTCGAGTCTCGTTCCGAAATTAACGTGGTGTCCGTGATTATCCGTCGCAGAATACGACAACTACCTCGCTGAATCAATTCTCGGGCTCCTTCGCTGTAATCTGACTTGAATTGGGGAGCTGATTCGATTAATGGGAGCCCCTCATAATAAGAGTGTGTAGCGCTACCCTGGCCCGTAACCGCATCAGCAGTAAAGATGGTAGAAGGAAATTAGACTGATAAAGAAAACATATACATAAATTGTGTAAGAATAGTCCTAAAATTTTGAGAGAAGGCAATATATCTTACTCCATAAGATATGATCGCCATCCCATAACAGGCGCGACGATTTTCTATCTACCACATGTATAAAAGAGATATGCATTACTATACACGAGCATTATAACGGCATATCGAAACCTTTCAACACACGTGGGATGATATGAAATCGCCCCTGTATGTACTGAAGTGCGTTTTGTCCAAGCAAAACAAGCACTTTTAAGCGTCGATCCCCTCAAGGGAGGATACCGGCTCTTCTCGAAGGTATCTCAAAGGATACAAACGAGGATTTGCATACAAATACAGATATTCATACATGAAATTGATGAAATACAGTATTTAAATTTGTGAAAGGGTGAAAGAAATGTACCCCCATGTGAAACGACAGCGGGACCAGACTCTTCAGGAGACTGGACAGTCGAACGACTCCGAGGAGCTCGAGATCTACGCGGCGACATGATGAATATGTGATCTATACTGAAATCCGATGAGAAAGTTAGGATTTTGAATATGAAATTGATCGAAATATCACAAAATACAACTGAAACAGTGCATACAAAAGTTGAAGTTGAGATTTCAAAGAAAGAGAGGGAAAACAAACCTATGAAACCCGAGTGAAATATCCCCCGAACGGAGCTCTACCCAAGTCAGAAACAAAGAGAAGAAGAAGAAGCAGAAAAGTTGCAGAAAATCGCCCGAAATCGCCCAAGAAATCGCCCAAAATCCGACGTGAAAAGCCTCTAAAAACCCTAAGTCGGGGTTTTATAACCCCGACTTCACCGTGCGGGACAGACTTCTTCGCCGAGTGAGACAGACTTCACTATCTCGTCGTGCGAGATAGCAAATACTGTCTCGCGTTGCGAGACAGCAAATACTATCTCGCACAGCGAGACAGTATATACTATCCCGCACCACAAGACATTATGAGCTGTCTCATATCATGAAATGGCAACGACTGTTTTGATGTGGTGTTTCAACACACATGAATACTCCAATAGGTACACGAGTCTAAACTATTTTCCTACATTCGACAGGCAGTTTCTGGAGAATATTATTCTGAATATTCTTACGGATAACCTGACGAACTCTCAAAGGACATACAATCATCAATCTGGAAATACCAGCTTCAATTCAAGATCTCAACAACGGTCAAGCGATAAATGCAGTGACGGAGAAGCATTAGCTATTCTACAAAGAACTGAATAGACTAATGGATGAAGAGATCAAGAGCCGAAGCCATTTTACAGATTCTTCTACATGATCTACTCAACCAAGCATTGAAGGGATCGTAAGTAAAATCTATCTTATCCAAAGTATCCCAGACTCCTCTATAAAAGAATGAGTCTGGAATACTTTGGAGGGGGTATCTGTAGGCATAAAAAAATGCTAATAGATATCCAAACATAGAGAAGATCACCCAAAGATCACAGAAATTGACCCCATACTGTCTTAGAATAAAAATCAAGACAGATATGAACTATCTCGCCAGCGAGACAGTGTTTACTGTCTCGCAGCGAGACAGTGTTTACTGTCTCTCTTGCCAGCGAGACAGTGTTTACTGTCTCGCCAGCGAGACAGTGTTTACTATGATTAAAAGTGGTCAAATAACTTCCACCCACGTGTCCATTAACTGCCAAGGGACGTGGAAAATATCGTGGGTGAAAATCACGTGAATAACTATCAAAATAACGGAGTTTGAAATGTGGGAAGGCAGTTACAGCAAAAACTGCCAAAACAGTTGCCTTTTCCGAGACAGTATTTACTGTCTCGCAGGCCGAGACAGCAAACACTGTCTCGGTGTCGAGACAGTAAACAATGTCTCGCCAGTTTAATATCGTCTTTTGTTGAGTTTTTTTTAGTTATGTCCCAGAGGCTATAAATACCCCCCCTAGGGTCATTTATGACGAGAATCGAGCACTTGATAGAGCAATCCAGAGCAGAGAGAGCAGATTTGAGTTCTTGGTGTAATTCCTTGAGATTCGAGCTTTGACTTGATCTTAAGAAGAACGATTGTCTTACTTTGATAAGATCTTCGTTTTAAATTCTCACTTCGATAAACGAAGAAAGAATCATTAAGCCCCCTTCACAATCTGTGATTTGGCGGTCCACGAGTCAAAGTACTCCCGGCACAGGCAAAGTCCCACAAAACAAGAATCGATAAACGATTTTTGTGTTATTTTCCAAGAGAGTTGTAATTTTCTTAATTTTTCATTGTAATTCTCTGTAAACAATCTAAGTTTCAATGGAATCATCAATAAAAACAACTTTCGACGAAAACAGTGCCATGAGGTCTATCAAATACTAGGGAGCCTGCTGCGGCTCGGGTGGAGCCTGCTGCAGCTCCATTCGGAATAAAGTTTATAAGATACAATATTGAGACCTCAGGCAAAAGATATAACACATAACAATAAGAAAATCGTATCACTTATCATTCATGCAAATACTTTTCAATCAAAGTATGATAGTCATAAATTTTTTTTTAATTTTTAAGATATACGTATATATCGTCCTTACTCATTCTAGAAATTCTTAGCGGACTCTATACATGAATCCTAAGAAACTTTATACTAGCTCCATGACTCGACACATGATGATCCTAAGGATACTGGAACTAGAGCTCTGATACCAACTGTGACGCACCTGGGTTCACAACAAGGCTACAGTCCAAGGTGAAACCAGAGATGTAAAACCTGCTATGCACCCACACTGTGCATAAACATGTTTTACTAATCACAGTAATATCCTCTTGTAGAACCAAATAGAAGTGCAGGTACAAACATGCAAAATAAAGGGGATAAATGTAATAGACATGATATAGAAGAGATATATCATAAATAAAAAGAATCATGTCTCAACTATAATACATCTGATATCTGAATAATGAAAATGTCTCAACATGAATCAACTAAAAATCGTACTAAGGCACACTGTCTTTACAATATGAATATGAAACTCTAATGTATGGATAAAACTCAAAACTACAGTGGAGTCTCTACAAGTAAAAATACGCGACGGTGACTATGCTAGAACTCCGTCACCCTGCGGCTCTCCGAAACTTCGAACTACCTGAAAAGTAATTTAAAAGAAAAAGAATAACAACAAGAGCGTCAGAGCTCTACAGCAAGATTACCTCCATCCGCCCCTAGGGAAAGGGCTACTAGATGGAGTGAAGGCTCTATCTATTAAGCATAGTCTACCTAGATTTATTTTCTCCATATCTAAGTAGGATTAACATTTAGAAACCTACAATACGAGACGTAGTACATCGAGCGAAATAATCCAAACAAGAAAACCCTCATGTATATACCATAAGTCTCAAATTATAGATATCTAAATATTAATACCGAACTAAGAAAAGACAATCTAATGAAACCAATAATTAGAAATTCATAACACGAGACTGGTACGTCGAGCGAAATAATCCAAACAAGGAAACCCTCATGTATATACCATAAGTCTCAAATTGTGAATCTCTAATCATTGATCCCAACTAAGAAGTAAAAAAGACAGTAAAAGAAATAAGATATCAACACATCGTATTTATAATATCTTCCACAATCACTGGAGAGATAGAATAAAAATACCAACACATAATTTTGTATACTTTCAAAAGTAACGTATCTCAGTTATATAGTTCAATGATAGGTCGTATTCATAATCAACATCTGTCATACTTAGGCTATCAAGTAATTGTCTCAGTGCAACGGACTACCCTATAGGTATCCTGAACTGTGTACACGGCTCATTAATCTCATCACGATCTTAGTGCATAACATGAGTGCGGGACGGACTACCAAATAGGTATCCTAAAAATACGGCTCACGAGCCTCATCGCACCCTAGTGCGGGACGGACGGCTAGATCAAGCCTCCTAAAATCCGACCCCATGGCCTGTACATATGGAATATCGATGCACTACCTCATGTAGTACTAAAATGAGCTCATCAATGATATCCATCTCATGTATAAACTGTGTATATCTGCTGTGTTGACGCACTATCCCATATAGTACTAAGCTGTGCTCATCAACGATATCTAACATGTATATGAACTATATCTAATTCAAATATGATCAAATTAAAATTCATCATAATCCCCTTAGGATTCTTAAATGTATAACATAACATATTCATAATAATATGTATAACATCAAGCGGCTCAAAACTCCGCGAACGTACCTCAAAACGGCGCAACACAGCTCCACAAAACGAGCAGGAAAAATAGACGTGATATCTGTTAGTAAAACAAGCATATCTTTCTCTAGGAAAATTATTTTTACAAATAGTTTTCTGTTTTGAAAACTAGATTTACACATCTTTCAAATGACATAAGTTTGGTTTAGTTTGGAGTTCATTTGTTATCCCAAATCTCCAGTTAAACATTATATATGTGCAGCCGTTTGTCTGCAGGACATGTTGTTAGTAAATATAACATATCTTTCTTTATACAAACTCTTTTTAAGAATGGTTTTTTGTTTTAGAAACTAGATACATATATATTTCATATAAAACTAGTTTGGTTAAATTTAGACTTTGTTTGCTATCTTAAACTCTTAATTAAAAATTATATAAGTGCTGCAGTTTTCTGTAGAAAAACATATATATCGTACATCACTTAAATTTCTCATATATGAATAAAATTATAAAAAACCCTAATGATCATGATCATGATACTATCATAAATAGCAAGAAAAGATTATTTATCTAGCATTTGTTTTAAGGTTTACTATCAAAAAAATCTGACTTTTAACACCTGAGGTTAAGATTAAAGCATGAAAACACATATTCAACATCATATTAATCATCTAAACTAGTTATTTAACTATGGGGATAGGTTTGGATGAAGATAATCTTGCCTTAAATGTCGTTCTAAGCCTCTGAGATAAACAACAAGCAATTAGAAGTACAAACAACCCATTTTCTCCTTGCTACACGTCGATGACCTCGTCCTTTGTGTCGATATTTGCTTCACAAAGCTCTCAAAATTCTCAATTTTAGGGATATGGCTTTAGAGAGAGGAATAGGGTCTACTAGGGTTTGAAACTCTGATGTAAGGTTGATAATTTTCGTGAAAACATAAGTATATATTTATATATATATATATATATATATATGCAAACCCGAAATAAACCCGTTTGACCCGAACCAGGAAACCTAGTCTGACTAGGAAAACAACCTTCGGTATTTCTGCAATAACTTTCGTGTACGACCTCGAAATGAGGTGATATAAGATTTGTTGGAAATCTGTTGAAAATACCTACAACTTTAGTATTTTGAGTTTTCCCATATTCTAAGTGCATCATTGTATAAATATGCAAACCCGAAATAAACCCGTTTGACCCGAACCAGGAAACCTAGTCTGACTAGGAAAACAACCTTCGGTATTTCTGCAATAACTTTCGTGTACGACCTCGAAATGAGGTGATATAAGATTTGTTGGAAATCTGTTGAAAATACCTACAACTTTAGTATTTTGAGTTTTCCCATATTCTAAGTGCATCATTGTATAAAATCTATAAACTCTTAACTGGTCATTTTTCCCAGATTTTTTCTCGTGCATGTTTTGTGCATTTGCGCTCATATATTCATATATATGTATGAGATTGATCTCAAATCAATTCCTAGCATACTCAAATATCAATAAATGTTATTTATCATAATATAACATGTTTATTATTATATCTCACAACATTCAGTATTACGAGGTTTTACATTCATGACTCTTGGCTCTGGAATTCGACAACACCTCCTCGTCTTGATAATAAATCGTCCCCCTGAAAGAAGGCCCTAGGTTTGTATTTATAGAGCTCCGGATGCGGGTATTTGGATGAGAATGAGTGTTTGGCCTTATCTTCAGTCAATAACGACCTAACAACATTTGTAGATGATATCTAGACAATTAAGAACCCCTGGAATAGATAAATCCCGAGAAAACCGTTCAAAACCGTCGAAAAACGCGTCCGGGGCTCAAACCTGCGTGAAACACCCCGCTGACCCGCGCGGTTGTGGGTTGGCGTGGTTCGACTCGCGCGGGTGCGGGTAGTTCGGCCTTTTTGCTGAACTGTTTGGTGTTTTCCGACTTGTATTTTCCACCGTTTTACGTATTTGACCGTCTTGTTGATTTGTACGATTTGCTAACTTGTTTCAAGCGCTCTGTTTGTAGGAAAAATTGCAAAGAAGAGAATAAAGAAAATTGATTTTGATTCCTTTGATCTCGATTACAACTTGATTACAAAAGAGAGGAAAACGAATTTGGTTTTCCCCTTTGTTTAAAACTAGGTTCTTCTCGGTAGCGATGGAGTGCCTCCTTCGATTGCTTGCGTCAAATTTGCTCTCCGTTGACGATCCGACCGTCTCTATCTCGTGGGAATGATGAACTTTCGTGGAAAGTTTGATAAATAACTCCGTTGAGGGTGCAGTTCTTTTTCTATCTCCCTCTCACCTTCGGAAGAGGATCCCAGATTGTGAGTCTCACGATCTGAATGTTCATGCACTTTTTGTTTTCCCTTCGAAGTCGTTCTCCGGGAAGATTCAGGTTTGTGGCCTTTTTCAGCAAGAAGCTGAGCCAACATATCCTTCAATTGGAGAAGTGTCTCCTGTTGCGCCTGGAGCATGACATGATGTTCGTCCACTCTTTTGGCGATGTCTTCGTGGTTCCCTGACATGTAAGCGGAGACCTCGCGTGCTCCTACAGAGCTTGAAGATTGAGATTCGGCTATTGCCGAATGCTCCTCACTTGTTGTAATGCCTTTGGCTAACTTTTGATAGTCAACCGGGCGAATAGCTCCTGTTCGAGTCCGAGTATTCTGATATACTCCTTCGAACTGGTCACAAATTTCTCGGACAGTTGGCGGATGACTCTCTTGTGACTCGTCAGAATCAGTATGCGAGGCCTTCCCTCGGCCAATCATGTTGATAGTGACCTGAGGGTATTCCGCTTCAACCGTTTTCTTTCTGTAGCGGCGTTGTCGTTTGGCAGGCCTAACAACGTTTGTCAACCTGTCGAACACGGACTGCCGAGGTGTGGATGCACAACAAGGGCATTCTGACAGTACTACCGAAATAAGCCTCCCACATTGACATGAGTGAGCTGCTTGTACTATTGGTTTTCCTCTCGATAATAATTCCCGCAGATCAGGAACTTAGGAGGAGACTTTCCCCGGGCTTGGAGGTGGAGTTGGAACCCCCTGCCCTTGGGTAGGTGAGATTGGTTCCTGTCGAACGTGAATTTTAAAGCCACGCTGACTTTTCTGAACCTGAAGGACCTCTTGAAGATCGCATTCCTGAGAAATAACGCGAGGGTCGCGTTGAGAGTTGTAAACACCAGGCCGAGGCCTGCGTTTAAATGATGAACCTGACCTCTGAGGGTCAAGTTTTGGTTGAACGCGCCCCTGAGGGTCGCGTTTGGTTGGTGAAACAGACTCCTGAGAGTCATGCTTCGTTTGAACGCGCACCTGAGGGTCGCGTTTAGTTTGTGAGACAGACTCCTGAGAGTCATATCCAATTGGAACGCGCCCTTGAGGGTCGCGTTTGGTTTGTGAGACTGACTTCTGAGAGTCATGTTCGATTGGAACGCGCCCCTGAGGGTCGCGTTTGGTTTTGGCAGCTCCCTTCTGAGGGCTGCGTTTTGAATGAATAACGCACAACTCAGGGTCGCGTTTGAGCTGTATCAGCCTAGGCTCATAGTTGGGCTCATTGCCACGTAGTGAGCGTTCTTCTTTTGGAATGCCAGGCTTGGTTGGATCTTCAGAAACACGATTTTCGCGTTGGGCCAACAATCGGCTTTCACGTAGATGTGCTCGTCGTATGGATCTTCTCCGTCAGCGAGCGGCGTTCTTCTTGGCTTGTTTCAAAGCCTTTGCAGCAACGTCATTGACGTTTACAGGACTCGTCTCCTCCAGAGGCCGTTTGTGGCCTGAAGCACGTCTTGCTGACGCGGAGGTGGGATTTTCAGCTAGCAGAGCTAACTTGAGTTCCTGGCCGAAGGAGAGGGTTTTCTTCGGCACTTCGACAACAGAACTGACCTTCTTGGAGGTCTTGCGGTGATCGTGCTTAGCCTTGGGGCTAAGCGATCCAGAGGAGAGAACCTCCTCGAACTTGGCTTGATCGAACTCTACGACGAGAGTTTCGACAGTGGTCCCAGTAAGATGGACGTCGGACTGAGCCACCACTTCTTCGTCGGAGAAGCTTGTCCCCAGCAGAGTCGCCATCTTTTGTATGTAAGGAAAATTGCAATGAAGAGAATAAAGAAAATTTGACTTTGATTCCTTTGATCTCGATTACAACTTGATTACAAAAGAGAAGAGAAACGAATTTGGTTCTCTCCTTTGTTTAAAACTGGGTTCTTCTTGGCAGCGATGGAGTGCTTCCTTCGATTGATTGCGTCGAACTTCGTTGCTGCTGAATCTCCAACCTGTGCGGTTTTGATCTCAACAATCCAACCCACTCACTCCTCAATTTTTAAAGAGACAGTCTCTAACTCAGTCGAGTTTGTTGAGTTTTTATAGGGGGATAAGGGGTTGTAACTGATCCCTATATCCGCTCCTACGTGGGCGAAAATCCCTCAGAACGTGGGATAAACGGTTCTAAAACCGTTCGACTCATGTTAGAACGGGTCAAACGCGTAGTCTGGTGTTCAGAACCCAACTTCGTGTTCTTTGAATTGAGACGCGAGGTTGGGTGTTAGCTGAACACCATTGAACGCGAGGGTCGCTCGAACGTGAGGGTCACTCATGTTCAACTTGTATCTTTGACGCGGGGGTGGGTGTTGGTTGAACCCCTACGAACGCGAGGGTCACTCACGTTTGGTTTGTGGCGTGGAGACGCGAGGGTCGCTCACGTTTGCCTTGTGCCTTGGCGACGCGGGGGTCGTCTGCACTTCAAGAGTTGTAACGCGGGGGTGACATCCGCGTTTTAGGATGAGCTATTTGACTTGTTAGCTTCTTCTACGGAGCGTTGCAAGGACCGTTGTTCAGTAATCCTAGCTTTAGCTGTTGTGGAGTGTGAAAGTCGTCAGATTGTAACTTTCACCGTGGATTGTGAAGACTGCTGAATAGAGTTTTCATCAGTTGTCGGAAGTGTCGTTGAATTGTAACTCTTCTCGATCTATGTGAAAAGCCCTCCATTCGCAGCTTTCGATCACCGACCCGAAAGCTATTTGATTGTAGCTTTCGTTGTTGAAGTTAGACGGGAACCAACATCCATAGTGTTTTGAAGAAGAATATTTGCCCACAGCTCTCTACCAAGCAACTATTCGACTGTAGGTTTCGATTATCGACCCGAAAGCTATTTGATTGTAGCTTTCGTTGTAGGAGCTAGACGGGAACCAACATCCATGGTGTTTTGAAGACGAATATTTGCCCACAGCTCTCTACCAAGCAACTCACCAACTAAGTCCATCCTTCTATTTCTGAAATCATTACACTGTTCATCCGCATTTCTAATAGTTGCTAATAATATTAATCATGTTGTTGTCGCAACCATCAAGATCAATCATCTCAGAAATGAAGTCGTGTTTGTGGCGATTGTGGAGTAGCGGATGGAGTGAGTGAGAAGTCGTCTGATTGTGACCTCTATTTTTGGAGCTTGTTTGGATCGGCTATCTATTGTGATTTTTAGACAGCCTACAGAACCCCCTCCAAAGTTTTCGAAAGTTCGCGGTTAACTGGGACGAATTTTCGGAACACTTTGGATTCCAAAATTTGATGAATTAATTGCTCACTTCGTTTGATCGAACCAGATGATTTCGCTGTTGTTAACTTCAATCTATCTGTACTCCTCCAACAAACTCCCCAGTGGAATCGTTTATTTCTTCCTGGCTTTAGTCGCCTTGTTGGTCAAGAAATTGTTGTCATGGTGGTTCCAACACAGAGATAATTTCTGCCTTTGAGGATTGGAACGCGTGGGTGAGCCCAGCGTTGAGAGTTTTGAACGCGAAGATGAGTTTCGCGTTTGGAAGCTGAACCAACTCGAACGCGAGGGTCGAGTTTGGGCAGGCTGATGGCCTCGAATCCCGTCCGTTACGATTTGACAGCTCATAGCTGTCTATAAATAGACCGCTAGGGGTCAAATCAAGAGTCATTCGACTCTTCTTGAAATTTTTAACGAAAAATTTTCGTTCTCATCTCCGGTGAATACTGTTCTTCTTCTCCAACGAGACCCAATGGCACCCAAGAAGTCCACCGCCCCTAAATCCGATGCCGCTGCGGCTCAAGGATCTGCACCATCAGCGCCGGCCAGCGGCGCCGCTGCTCCGGCGAATGTGACGTCCCAACTCCCCCTGATCGGTGGTGAGTATGACCTTCGTGGTCATTAAACTTGCTTCGGCAAGTTCTGATCTTGAAATTAACGAGGAAACTCGTTTCAACAACGCGGGGTTGGACTCCGTCGTTTCATCTTTCTTGACGCGGGGGTCGACCTACGCGTCTGAGATTTTCGATGCGAGGGTCGACCTTCGTGTCTGAACTTTCTGACGCGAGGCTCGACCTTCGCGTCTGAATTTCTGACGCGAGGTTCGACCTTCGCGTCTAAGCTTTCTAACGCGAGGTTCGACCTTCGCGTCTGAACTTTCTGACGCGAGGTTCGACCTTCGCGTCTGATCCTTGTTTTTGACTTGTCTAAATTTTTCTTCTTTTTGTAGTGCGACATACCAGCGAGCCTCTTCTTTTTCGACACCACTTTGGACATGAAGGTGGTGCGGACATGAACATATCCTTCAGCTCGCGATTAGAACTCCCGCTTTTCCGAGTTAGGGAGAAGAGTCGCGTGGAACTGATCACCCAGGCTTCTCATGACACTCTTAGGACATTGGTTACGGATGCTCGGCTTGAAAGCCCAAACCGTAAACCCATAGTTAAACCTGGATACCTTTTCGGGGACTTTGTTGACTTTGAAGCAAGCACCGCATATGATGGGGACTATAAGTGGCTGCGGAAAGTTGAGGACCGCAACCTTTTCTTACCCAATATGGAGAGGATGTTTCCCATATCTTATTTCCAATGCGCTTCTGTCCCGAGGCGTATGGATTGGCCCCTGGTTAAGGATCAAGATGGGGTTGCTCTCGGAACTCTGACTTTTCATGGGGTCCGCACAGTTGGTTATAACCGGCAGGTAGCAGCTTTGCGGCCGAGCTTATTTGCTAAGGAGTATCCTCTTGGCGAAACGCCCTGTCCGGCGAAGACTTTTGCTAAGAGGTTTCTGGAAAAGAAAGGAGAATTCCCCGCGCAAGGCTTTAGAACTCCTGGCTGGGTTCACTCTCCGGTATCGGGCTGGTGGGCCCAGATGAACAAGTTTGTTCTGAAGGAATTGGAAGCCCCCCTTGCTCGAGCTGGGTTGCTGGTCCCTGTGCGGGCCACTAAGTTCGGGATCATCCAGAGCCACTATCACTTCTTCTCCATACTGGAGAAGTATAATCCTGATAGTTGCACATTCTTCACCCCGGTGGGGGAGTTAGGCTTCGCTCTTCATGAGATGCACGAAGTCTCGGGTCTTGTTCTCGGGGATCTACCGTACGAAGAATTTGTTCCGGGATCGGTGGAACTCCAAATCTTGAAGAAGACCAGTCCAGAAATTTATGCCACTCTCTGGGAAGTCATGTGTCACTTCCACATTTGCATGCAGCTGACGGGGACCCGTGGAGGTGGCATTAAACAAGTGTCTTGGGCGGAATATTTATTCCATAACTTGACCATTAAAGGAGCTTCAGTAACCCGCTTGCCTGCCAGTACTTTGGAGGAGGTTCAGGCTCGAATCGACGACACTACCTCCCACTACACCAATGAGGCCAAAGAGGATGTTTTCCCGGCTCATACAGAGTTCGAGAGCTTCCATTATCAAGCTCTGATTCCAATTTCCGACACAGCGTTGCTGGCTGGATTCTTGATGTTGTGGCTCAAACGTTGTGTCGTCCCTACTAGGCCGGTCGATGCCCTTGCCGTTGAGGTGGTCTACCCAGCTGTCCTTTTGGCACATGGGAGACCTGTGAGCCTCCTCAGCGCTATGGTAGGTTGTCTGCAGTATGGATTGTGGGAGTTGGCCTCTGACTTTGTTGGTGTTACAGAGGTGGAGTCCGAAGGCCACAAGACTTTCAAAACTCCCAATCCCAGGGTGCCAATGCCATATACATATTTGATGGCTTGGTACGTGCACTTTCAAAACTCCCAATCCCAGGGTGCCAATGCCATATACATATTTGATGGCTTGGTACGTGCTTCACCGTCCTCCTATAATGAGTGCAGCTTCTCCCCCAGGAGACTCATTCATCCCATTTGTGCAGCGACTAGAATCTGCGAAATGGGAAGGGGGTTACATGGTTAGGATCCGCCAGATCTTGGCGCGAGACTCCAACTTCCATATCTATCGCTGTTTCCCTAATTTCGAGGGTGGCATTTATGGCGCAGAGTATCAGGACGTAGCAGGCTCTAACGGGTTCACCCATTTGAGTGGGGGTGTATTCCATTGGCTACTCTCCATCAGGCCAGGCTACCTGATCTTTCGGCAAGACGTCAACTGTTTTATTGAACCTTATCAACCCTATAGGTTCGCTCGCCAATTCGGGTATGATCAGTTGTACGTCGGGAACCCTCGTCCTCAACTCTCAGTCATAGGCAATTTATATGAAGGAGCTAGGGCTTGGTATTATTCCGTGGCAGGTTGTACCAAAGCCATCTTCAAGCTCCCGCAGAAAACTGCCAACTCTTACACCTCCATAAGCTTCTGCAATTGGTATTACGCCGCTTCGCAGACTCCCAACTACAATTTGAATACATCTTGCCTGAAAGACATTAGGCATATGTATAATCTAAGGAAGGGGTCCAAGACATCTCGTTTGAGGGGGATCGATGAATTTCTATCCATCGAAAATCAGCCTGCTGGACAGGAAGAAGAACAGACAGCTGAGCCTGCCCCCAGGGAAGAGCAACGAGTGGTTAATCCTCCCGTGACAAGAGCAGCGGGGAAAAGAAAACTTTCTGCCGATGAAGCCGACCAGTATGATAAGCAGATTCGTCGGAAACTGCTGGTGGATTCTCCCCCCCAAGGCCAGCAAAAGTCTAAGTTTATGGCTGATGTTATCAAAGCTGTTGTAGATGAAGAACATCAAGAATCGTCCGTGGCAGGTCTGCCACATAGAGCTGGACTTCGTTCTCATGGTCCAGCCTTATCGGGCGAAGCTTCTTCTTACCATCCTCCTGAAGACCAAGAGGACGATTTATTGGATGCAGACGCCGAATCTGCACCAGTGATGGACCTTCCCGAGTCTCCGGTATTAGAACCAGAGGGTATTGAAGCGAATCCATCCCCTTCTCCTTCAGCCTTGTTGTCACAGGCTGATAATATGGTTCCTAGTCCTACGACGGGACTTATGAGAAGATCAACTGATGGTGCAAGTCTTGAGCTCTCAGCTGCTGTCAAAGACCTTCCGGAATCCTCAGCTGCTCAGGATGATGAAGAGCGGGTTGACTATGACGGTTCTCCCACTGGTGATGCAGCTGACGGAGGTAGATGCGATGAGGATGCTGACGTTGGCAATCTGTCAGGTGATGGTGAAGATGATGATGAGCATGATTCCATGGATGACATCACCACTTTTGATGATGATGCTCTCAAGGTCCCATCCGACAAAGTATCTGGTTATACGCCGTTCCACATCTCTGGTAAGCCTAGTTTCTTTCGGCTTCTTCCGCATGTGTTTTCTGCGTTCCGACCATTTTTCCGTGCAGGTTCGCCTACTCCTGGGACTACTTCTGCTGCTCCTGTGCAAGTGTTAGCTCTTCCACAAGAGCCACATTTATCTGACTCTCCTACGGCGACTGTTCCACCTGTAGCTTTGCCTGAAACTACTGCCGTTACTCCTCCTCCAGAGCAACAGCTCGTGCCGGTGTTGACTCCTGCGCAAGAGCAACCCCTACCCGACTCTTCTGTAGTAGCTGCTTCACCAAGAGCGGTGATGAAGATCTCGCTCACCCCAACGGAGGCTGGGCCCAGCTCTTCTCAGGCGAAGGCATTGATGGCTTTAACCTCAAGTCCTTCCCACTTGAATATTTCTACTGCTTCCGCAGCTTCGGCGCCAGGATCCCCTGCACTAACTTCGATGGCTAGAGGGGCTTCGTCGGCGATGGTTTCTAGTCTCGCTGACGCACCTGAATTCCTCCAGATCTCCCTGGTATATCTAAATAGCCTTGCGAAGACAGTAGTCGATTATATGGTGAATGGTCGGGGGACCTTGAATTCCTTCCGACCACTTTTAGAAGCAGGTCTAAATGGAGTCAGGAGTGTGGGCAATATTCAGTGGTTCGAGCGTTGTTCAGAAATTATCTTCCACTTAGAAGAGCAATTACAACGCTTCGAAGCCCTGGGCCATAAAGAACTTCAACCAGATATTGTGTCCACTCTGGCCAGTCTTCAGGTTGCAGAAGTGGCTCGCCGGGAGGCGGTAGAGCGGGATTTGGCTGAAAGAGAACGTCAAGTTGCAGAGCTTCATGAGCGTAACATTCGGAAGCAAGAAGAGTTGGAACGATCGACTACTTCCATGAATTCGCTTCGTGATAGACTCGTCGAAGCTGAGGCTGAAGTCCTACGCTTAAAGGCTGAACTTGCTCGCGAAGAAAATGTTGTCAATATCCTTAGCACCCAAAATACTACTGATGCTTTGGAATATCATATACAGGCTCGAGCTTTGGCACAAGCCAGGAATGAAGCAGCGGCCATCATCGTACCTAGCGAAGAAGAGCTCCGGGCAAAGGCTGAAGCCATAGTGCGAACCACTCACGAAGAGGAGCTAAACCAACTTAGGGCCCAACTCACTTCTTTTGATTTGATGCATGAGTGAATTTTGCTTCTATAATGTTCTTTTGACAAGAACAAAGTTTGTTTTGTATCACTTTCTTTTGGCTCTTGAATAACAAGTGATATTGACTTCTCATTGTTTCTTGCATTTATCATGTTTTAATTTTGAATACAAGTCACGATAAATGCCTGAGATGTATTCACGCCTTAGAATAGATCTCCACAATGGTTGTGATACAGAGAACTCTCTTTATTATCGTTTAAGACGACTCTAGAAAGTTTCAAACTGCTGAGGACGAATATTCCCGTAATAGGGTTGACAAATAGAATTCTTCCTGTGTTACGTTTTGCTTTAAACACTGAAAGAAGTCTTATAAATGCTAGAGGTGTAGTTTTAACTTAGCAAGAGAGATATTGCGATCGGAGCAACTTTGGAGACTTATCGTTCTATTGACGAGAGTCGATAAGTTGATTTTGCCAGAGGCGTGATTTTAACGTGACAGGAATATTGCGATCGGGGCAATTTTGAGGACTTATCGTTCTATTGACGAGAATCGATAAGTTGATTTTGTCAGAGGTGTGATTTTAACGTGATAGGAATATTGCGATCGGGGCAATTTTGAGGACTTATCGTTCTATTGACGAGAATCGATAAGTTGATTTTGTCAGAGGTGTGATTTTAACGTGACAGGAATATTGCGATCGGGGCAATTTTGAGGACTTATCGTTCTATTGACGAGAATTGATAAGTTGATTTTGTCAGAGGTGTGATTTTAACGTGACAGGAATATTGCGATCGGGACAATTTTGAGGACTTATCGTTCTATTGACGAGAATCGATAAGTTGATTTTGTCAGAGGTGTGATTTTAACGTGACAGGAATATTGCGATCGGGGCAATTTTGAGGACTTATCGTTCTATTGACGAGAATGATAAGTTGATTTTGTCAGAGGTGTGATTTTAACATGACAGGAATATTGCGATCGGGGCAATTTTGAGGACTTATCGTTCTATTGACGAGAATCGATAAGTTGATTTTGTCAGAGGTGTGATTTTAACGTGATAGGAATATTAGATAGAATTACACTATAAATAGGCAACCCCCGGCCTGATTTAGCTGGGGTTTAGGGGGCTACATGATTTACGGGAAGTATCTCTTAAGGAACTTCCCATTAATTGGCATCATGAGCCTGTCTCCCTCTTGGTTGATGAGGCGATACGCTCCATTCGAATAGACTGATTCTATTATGAAAGGCCCTTCCCATTTAGGATTGAACTTCCCTTTGGTTTTGTGTGTCATTACCATGGGTCGTCTGTTGGCCAAAACTAAATCGCCTTTCTTGAAAATCCTTTCCTTAACCTTTTTGTTATAGGCTTTGGAAATACGGGCTTGATACAGCTCGATCTGTTGCTGGGCTTGAAGTCGTTTGTCGTCTAAGGCTTCAAGTTCTTGCAAACGTCGTTGATGTTTTTCTTCTTCTGTTAGTCTCGTTGTAATGGCAACCCTCAGAGAAGGGATTTGAATTTCCAATGGCAATACAGCCTCGCAGCCATATACCAAAGAAAATGGTGTAGCTCTTGTAGAGGTCCTTACTGTCGTGCGGTAAGCCCACAGACATTCACCAAGTCTTTCGTCCCAATCACGCCGGCTTTTGGAAACAAACTTTTTGAGAAGCTTTACTATGGTTTTGTTAAAAGCTTCTGCAAGACCATTTGCTGGCGGGTAATATGCCGTAGATGCCACACTTTGGATTCTGAATCTGTTACAGAATCTCTGAAACCCAAAGCTGACGAATTGTATCCCGTTGTCGTGAACTATTCGCCTCGGGACTCCAAAACGGT
The DNA here is from genome assembly GCF_001876935.1 of Asparagus officinalis. Taxonomy (NCBI): domain Eukaryota; kingdom Viridiplantae; phylum Streptophyta; class Magnoliopsida; order Asparagales; family Asparagaceae; genus Asparagus; species Asparagus officinalis. Next base: position 113,738 of record NC_033799.1, on the reverse strand, counting down.
AGACGACGTGATGTTTGATGAACTTGATCACGTTTGAAGTCTTGACTTCTTTTAGCGGGATAGCCTCTGCCCATTTGGAGAAATAATCGGTTACGGCTAGAATGAACCGGTGTCCCTTGGATGTCGGAGGAGAAATCGGTCCGACAATATCCATACCCCACATTTCAAATGGCCAAGTCGCCGATGTGGGGTGTAGGTTCCCTGGTGCTTGGTGGATAAAATCTCCATGAATTTGGCACGCGTGACAACGTTTAGCATAGTCAACTGCGTCTGAAAACATATTCGGCCAATAGTAGCCGATTCGTCGGAGACGATCTCCTAATTTAGCTCTGGGCTGATGAGCTCCGCACATTCCGTCGTGAGCTTCCTTGAGGGCCTCTTTTGCTTCCTTCCGAGAGAGGCATCGGAGCAAAATTCCATCATGCGATTTACGATACAGGATTTGAGAGACTGTATCATAATAAAATCAGAGGGCCTTTCGTTTGATAGAGGCCGCTTCCTTAGGGTCATCGGGCAGAATGCCGTATATGGCATAGTCGATATACGGGAATCTCCAATCCCTAGCCTCAAACTCCATAGAGGTGGTATAGACTTCTTCGGTTGAAGTTTTGTCTGACTTTCCTTCCTTAGGAATCTTGGGAAAGTATAATTCACGTCCAGCAACTGGAATCATTGTTTCAGCATCCGGTGGCAATGCTAATGAGGTCGCCAAAGAGGCTAAAGCATCTGCGTACGCATTCTGAGCTCGTGGAACATATTCGATGAAGAAACCTTCGAACTTTTGAGCTTGCTTTAGTACTGCGAAGTAATACGGGATTAGATCCTCATGACGTACTTCGTATTCCCCTCGGACTTGGTTAACAATAAGTTGAGAGTCACCGTAGGCCTCGAGGTGCTGAATATTAAGTTCTTCAGCAAACTGCATCCCTAATAGCAGAGCATTATACTCGGCTACATTGTTGGTGCAAGGTTCAATTAGGGAGAATCCCCTTGGGATTACATGGCCGTTCGGAGAGATTAGCACTACTCCTACTCCTGCGGTGATTGCTCCATGAGGGTTTGCTCTGAACGCACCGTCGAAGAATAACTTCCACACTTGCGTAGCTTCTTGAGTAGCGCAAGCTTCAGCAACCTCATCAGGTAATTCTTCATATAACTTGGACATCCCTGACACTGGATGATCAGCTAAGAAGTCTGCCAATGCTTGGCCCTTGACCGCTTTTTGAGGCATGAACTGCATGTCATATTGTGACAAGAGAATGGCCCACTTTGCGAGCCGGCAATTTAGAGATGACGGTTTTGTCATCAGAACTCTCAAGGGATTCACCTTGGAGATAACATGAATTGTCTGTCCGACTAAGTAGTGTCGCATCTTTTGGATTGCGAATACCAAGGCGAGACATTCTTTTTCGACAGGATTATACCGGTGTTCGGCTCCCATCATAGTCCTGCTCAGGTAGTAGATGGCTTGTTCTTGACCCTGATCGTTGTTCTGGGCCAACAAAGCTCCAAGAGAATGATCCATGGCCCTCACATATAACAGGAATGGTTTTCCTGATATCGGGGCCACGAGAACTGGTGGTTGAGTAAGATATCTTTTAATCTCTTTGAACGCTTTTTGACATTCTCCGTCCCATACAAAGGATACTCCTTTCTTCATGAGTTTAGAGAAAGGTTGACAACGTCCTGAAAGATTTGATATGAATCTTCGAATATAGGCTAGCCTGCCTTGCAAACCTCTGAGTTCTTTGAGATTCTTTGGAGGTGGCATGTCTTGGATGGCCCGTACTTTCTCTGGATCAAGGGAGATTCCCTTGGAAGTAACAATAAATCCCAGGAATTTTCCACTCGAAACTCCGAGAAAGGATTTTGTCGGGTTCATCTTCAACTGATGTGCTCGCATGATCTTGAACATTATCTTTAGATCTGCGAGATGATCATCTTTGCTTTGACTTTTCACTGCTATATCATCAACGTAGCATTCGATCTTCTTTCGGAGATGTTCGTGAAAGATCGTATTCATCGCACGTTGGTAAGTTGCACCTGCATTCTTTAGGCCGAAGGGCATCACTGTGTAGCAATACACCCCCAGTGGTGTTCTAAAAGCAGTGTGCTTTTCGTCTTCTGGGTGCATCTTGATCTGATTGTACCCAGAGAATCCGTCCATAAAAGACATCCGTTCATACCCGCAGGTGTTATCGATCATAACATCCGTGATAAGAAGTGGGAATTCGTCTTTTGGACAGGCGGCATTGAGATCGCGGAAATCGATACATATCCTGACCTTACCGTTCTTCTTAGGGACCAGAACAATGTTGGCTACCCAATCTGGGTGTTGTTCTTCCCTCACAAAACCTGAGTCTATAAGCTTTCTGACTTCTGACTCAATTGATTCCATGATCTCTGGACGAAACCTGCGTTGTTGTTGTTTAACGGGTTTTGCATCCAGATCAATGTTGAGACGGTGCATAGCAACCTTCAGATCAAGGCCAGGCATATCTTCATAATTCCAAGCGAAGACGTCTATATATTCTCGGATGAGAGATATAAGGTCTTCCTTTTCGATGGGTGATAGGTCATCGGCTATAAAGATGGGCTTGGGGTTAGACTCATCTCCCATGTCGACTTGGATCACTTTATCTTCAGTGGGTGGCTCGCGTTGTTCGAAACGCATATCCCACAGGATATTGAGACGCTTGATCCAGGGATCATCGGTTGATTCCATTAACTCCTCGTCACCCCCTGCATCTTCATCTGGATGACTGGTTGAAACCATATTCACAGTCAAGTTTTTAAAGAAGGGTCCAATACTGATATCAGACTCGTATGAAGACATTCCAGATGAAGGGTCATGACGCAAATAATTACTTATTTCGTTTTCCGAGGTAGGGGGAGGTGTGACGTAACCCACGCCCCTTCCGGTTTTTTGGTAATAATCCGGAGGTTTTCCTTCAGAAGTGAGAGACATTCGGATCGGCGTTCGTCTTCCTTTCCCGAAGTTTAAGCCCTGTTTCTTATTAAAATTATACCCCATTCGTTTCATTAAGTATATAGAATTGGGTTCGTGGTAATGGAATTGGGGGACCATTATACCCCATTCGTTTCATTAAGTATATAGAATTGGGTTCGTGGTAATGGAATTGGGGGACCCCATCGTCTTCTTCCGAACTTCCACGTCGGAGTGGTTCGGGTTTGACTTTACCAAAACAGATCGGCTTCTGCCCTCTCTTTTTGGATAGGACTTTAAAGAAAGCCTTCTGTGCGTCCTCCACTTCTTCATCCGAAGTGAAAGATGACTGGATTGGCAAGGTGAGCGACGCCTCGGTGCACAGTACGTGCCATGGGTTGGTACCTGTACTAGAATCATTCTCTATTTGTTTATTGATAAGAGAGACATCAGACAAGTATGCTAAAATGAAATCTTCATTAATGCACCACTCGCCCCCACTCGGTACATCATTATTACTCTCACCCTGACCCATTACATCAAAATTTAATTCCCAAGGACAATCTTCCTCGGGATCTGTCTCGATGTCAGCTTCATTACCGCTATCTACATCTTCTTTCTCTTGAGATTCCAAATAGAAGACGGAGTCGGTGTGGAAGTTTTCTACTCCTCGGAAGGGGTATTTTTCTGCGATTAGGGTTCGAACTTCGCCCTCGTCATTGGCGTACTTCATAACCTGGTGCAGAGTGGATGGGACAATGCGGTTTGCATGTATCCATGGTCGTCCTAGCAAAAGATTGTAAGACGTGTCCGCATCTATGATGTAGCATGCTACCTCAGACTTGAGATCTCCGATCTGACACCTGAGCTTGATCTTTCCCAGGGGTCGGGTACTGTTTGCATTGAACCCGAAGATAGTAGTCTGGGTAGTGTGCAATCGGTGCATGGGAATCCCTAAGACCTGCATGACTCTGTAGGGCATGATGCTGAGCGCTGAGCCCGGGTCAACTTGAACACGACTGATTTCAGAAGATCCAATATACCCTGTGTAGTACAGTGGTCGATCATGTTCGTGTTTGACCTGCATGTCTTCTTGTGTGAAAGATATGCAGGGCAGACTTCTCACCGCTTGCAAGCATTGCAGACAAGTTTGATCATCAGAAGCCTCGGGAATTGGAGTGACTTGTGTAATAAAGCTCTCCGTATTCTTTAAAGCTTCGATCAGAGCTTCCTTGGTAGATTTGGACAACCTTAGGAGCTCATATAAAGTAATCCTGGCCGGTATGTTGGCCAGTTGCGCCATGACGTTGAATTGGAAAGGAGTGTTCGATTCCCCAGGTTCTTGATGGAGATTCCTGTGGAACCGAAGCTCTTTTTGTTTCCCTTTATCGGTGGGCTTTTTCGGGACAGAACCCCCAGCGTCTTGGGGCTGTTCCTCGGCCTCTGGAGCGTTCTGGCCATAATCCCTCAGGTAAACTTTTCCTGACCGAGTGCCAGGATTGCCTTCTGGGTAGGCTGCTAGAACAATCCTCTCCTCCTCTGAATCAGTAAGAGGTTTGAGGTGGTCATCATTTTTAGTAATGGAGGGGCTAATTGTGTTGGAAGACTTAGCCTTGCCTCCCTTCTTTTTAGACGAGGTGTTCGTCCATTGTTGATCTCCTAGTAGATCAGGGTGGACCCACATGATTTCCCCTTTTGGGTAGTGAGGGGCACCAACCCCCTGTCCTTCTGACTATGCACGTCAACATTCTTTAAGTGCATTTCACCCTTGCGAATGGGGACGACGCCGTTTGCAGTTACCACCGGAGGGAAGTCACCGAATTAGACCGCTATCATATTAGTAGATACGGTCTTCTGCTCCGGCTTCAAGGTGAGCACATTAGCATTTTCCAAATTTTGCAGGATGTCTTTGAAGACATAGCACTTTTTGGTAGGATGTCCGAGGAATCTGTGATAACGACAATAGTTGGGTCATCCACTTTCCCTGCTTCATCCGGCTTCCTGACTTCAGGCAATTGCAATTTGTTGTTCTTTCGAAGCAGCTGGAATAAAGTATCTACATGCTCCTCTTTGAACGAGTACTGCTTGGGTGCCCTTTGCTGATTTGGCGCCTTGCCCTGCTTATTCGGCGGTGGAACTCGCGTGTAGTCGGCTGCCAAAGTCTCCTTTCCCTTAGACCGCTGGGCATTTTGCTGATTGCGTTGCTGTTACGGCTCTTCTTCAGCTTTGACACGCGCCACTATCTCCTCAGCTTGTTCTCCTTGCGAAACTAATTGTCTCCAGGAGCGACACTCCGCTACTCCCATCTGGGCGAGGAGCTGGGTCTGCAGGTTGTGCCTGCAAGTTTCAACCAGAGTTGATTGGGTCATACCTGAGGGACATCGTAATGCCATGCTGCGGAATCGTTCCACGTAAGCTTTGATTGACTCTCCTTTCCTTTGCTTAGTGGCAAGAAGAGTTGGGACTAAAACTTCCGTATCGTCCTCGAAGAATCTAGCCAAGAAGAGCCTTTCCAGATCTACCCATTTTTGGATAGATCCAGCAGACAGCTTCATGAACCATTCGAAAGCGACACCCTTAAGGGTACCAATGAATAGTCTAGTCAGGATGGCGTTATTTGCTACTACATCTCCCGTTTGGGATTTGAAGTAGTAGATGTGCTGATTTGGCGATCCTGTGCCATCAAACGGTTGCAAGGTAGGGGCCTTAAATTTCGGTGGGTAGGGAGCTGTGTCCCACTCAGCAGGGTAAGGCCGCACTACTCCCTCTTCACGAAGCTCGCTTCTGTTGGTGATTGCGTTGAGGCGAGCCTCCAGTTCATCCATCTTGGTGGATTGAGGGTGCAGTTCTTTTTCTATCTCCCTCTCACCTTCGAAAGAGGATCCCAGATTGTGAGTCTCACGATCTGAATGTTCATGCACTTTTTGTTTTCCCTTCGAAGTCGTTCTCCGGGAGGATTCAGGTTTGTGGCCTTTTTCAGCAAGAAGCTGAGCCAACATGTCCTTCAATTGGAGAAGTGTCTCCTGTTGCGCCTGGAGCATGACACTATGTTCGTCCACTCTTTTGGCGATGTCTTCTTGGTTTCCTGACATGTAAACGGAGACTTCGCGTGCTCCAATAGAGCTTGACGATTGAGATTCAGCTATTGCCGAATGTTCCTCGCTTGTTGTAATGCCTTTGGCTAACTTTTGATAGTCAACCGGGCGGATAGCTCCTGTTCGAGTCCGAGTATTCTGATATACTCCTTCGAATTGGTCACAAATTTCTCGGACAGTTGGAGGATGACTCTCCTGTGACTCGCCAGAATCAGTATGCGAGGCTTTCCCTCGGCCAATCATGTTGATAGTGACCTGAGGGTATTCCGCTTCAACCGTTTTCTTTCTGTAGCGGCGTTGTCGTTTGGCAGGCCTAACAACGTTTGTCAACCTGTCGAACACGGATTGCCGAGGTGTGGATGCACAACAAGGGCATTCTGACAGTACTGCCGAAATAAGCCTCCCACATTGACATGAGTGAGCTGCTTGTACTATTGGTTTTCCTCTCGATAATAATTCCCGCAGATAAGGAACTTGGGAGGAGACTTTCCCCGGGCTTGGAGGTGGAGTTGGAACCCCCTGCCCTTGGGTAGGTGAGATTGGTTCCTGTCGAACGTGAATTTTAAAGCCACGCTGACTTTTCTGAACCTGACGGACCTCTTGAAGATCGCATTCCTGAGAAATAACGCGAGGGTCGCGTTGAGATTTGTAAACACCAGGCCGAGGCCTGCGTTTAAATGATGAACCTGACCTCTGAGGGTCAAGTTTTGGTTGAACGCGCCCCTGAGGGTCGCGTTTGGTTGGTGAAACAGACTCCTGAGAGTCATGCTTCGTTTGAACGCGCACCTGAGGGTCGCGTTTAGTTTGTGAGGCAGACTCCTGAGAGTCATGTCCAATTGGAACGCGCCCCTGAGGGTCACGTTTGGTTTGTGAGACTGACTTCTGAGAGTCATGTTCGATTGGAATGCGCCCCTGAGGGTCGCGTTTGGTTTTGGCAGCTCCCTTCTGAGGGCTGCGTTTTGAATGAACAACGCACAACTCAGGGTCGCGTTTGACCTGTATCAGCCTAGGCTCATAGTTGGGCTCATTGCCACGCAGTGAGCGTTCTTCTTTGGGAATGCCAGGCTTGGTTGGATCTTCAGAAACGTGATTTTCGCGTTGGGCCAACAATCGGCTTTCACGTAGATGTGCTCGTCGTATGGATCTTCTCCGTCGGCGAGCGGCGTTCTTATTGGCTTGTTTCAAAGCCTTTGCAGCAACGTCATTGACGTTTACAGGACTCGTCTCCTCCAGAGGCCGTTTGTGGCCTGAAGCACGTCTTGCTGACGCGGAGGTGGGATTTTCAGCTAGCAGAGCTAACTTGAGTTCCTGGCCGAAGGAGAGGGCTTTCTTCGGCTCTTCAACAACAGAATTGATCTCCTTGGAGATCTTGCGGACACCATGCTTAGCCTTGGGGCTAAGCGATCCAGAGGAGAGAACCTCCTCGAACTTGGCTTGATCGAACTCTACGACGAGAGTTTCGACAGTGGTCCCAGTAAGGTGGACGTCGGACTGAGCCACCACTTCTTCGTCGGAGAAGCTTGTCCCCAGCAGAGTCGCCATCTTTTGTATGTAGGGAAATTGCAATGAAGAGAAAAAGAAAATTTGACTTGATTCCTTGATCTCGATTACAACTTGAATTACAAAAGAGAAGAGAAACGAATTTGGTTCTCTCCTTTGTTTAAAATGGGTTCTTCTCAGTGGCGATGGAATGCCTCCTTCGAGTTTGGGCTTGCGTCGAATTTGCTCTCTGTTGACGATCCGACCGTCTCTATCTCGTGGGAATGATGAACTTTCGTGGAAAGTTTGATAAATAACTCTGAATGAGTTTTTTTAGAACTCTGAACGAGTTTGAACTCTGTGAATAGAGTTGTTAGAACCGAAAATTCGGTTAATGATCAAGCTGTTATTCTGTTGTCGAAGAATCCTCTCAGATTTGATCTTCTGAGTTTGATTCGAAAATCCTATCTCCAAAGATTTCGTTGCTGCTGAATCTCCAACCTGTGCGGTTTTGATCTCAACAATCCAACCCACTCACTCCTCAATTTTCAAAGAGCCAGCCTCTAACTCAGTCGAGTTTGTTGAGTTTTTATAGGGGGATAAGGGGTTGTAACTGATCCCTATATCCGCTCCTACGTGGGCGAAAATCCCTCAGAACGTGGGATAAACGGTTCTAAAACCGTTCGACTCATGTTAGAACGGGTCAAACGCGCAGTCTGGTGTTCAGAACCCAACTTCGTGTTCTTTGAATTGAGACGCGAAGTTGGGTGCCTGCTTGGAAACGCGGGGGTCGGCATTGGTTAGACCCCTTCGAACGCGAGGGTCACTCATGTTCAACTTGTATCTTTGACGCGGGGGTGGGTGTTGGTTGAACCCCTACGAACGCGAGGGTCACTCACGTTTGGTTTGTGGCGTGGAGACGCGAGGGTCGCTCACGTTTGCCTTGTGCCTTGGTGACGCGGGGGTCGTCTGCACTTCAAGAGTTGTAACGCGGGGGTGACATCCGCGTTTTAGGATGAGCTATTTGACTTGTTAGCTTCTTCTGCGGAGCGTTGCAAGGACCGTTGTTCAGTAATCCTAGCTTTAGCTGTTGTGGAGTGTGAAAGTCGTCAGATTGTAACTTTCACCGTGGATTGTGAAGACTGCTGAATAGAGTTTTCATCAGTTGTCGGAAGTGTCGTTGAATTGTAACTCTTCTCGATCTATGTGAAAAGCCCTCCATTCGCAGCTTTCGATCACCGACCCGAAAGCTATTTGATTGTAGCTTTCGTTGTTGAAGTTAGACGGGAACCAACATCCATAGTGTTTTGAAGAAGAATATTTGCCCACAGCTCTCTACCAAGCAACTATTCGACTGTAGGTTTCGATTATCGACCCGAAAGCTATTTGATTGTAGCTTTCGTTGTAGGAGCTAGACGGGAACCAACATCCATGGTGTTTTGAAGACGAATATTTGCCCACAGCTCTCTACCAAGCAACTCACCAACTAAGTCCATCCTTCTATTTCTGAAATCATTACACTGTTCATCCGTATTTCTAATAGTTGCTAATAATATTAATCATGTTGTTGTCGCAACCATCAAGATCAATCATCTCAGAAATGAAGTCGTGTTTGTGGCGATTGTGGAGTAGCGGATGGAGTGAGTGAGAAGTCGTCTGATTGTGACCTCTATTTTTGGAGCTTGTTTGGATCGGCTATCTATTGTGATTTTTAGACAGCATACACGCTCGTTAGCTTCTTTATGGCACTTGGAACTGACCGACGAGCACAAGTTGACTGACGAGTGCATTCGGTCGCTTGGAGTTGATCGATGCGTGCGAGCTGATTGATGCATGCGAGCTGATTGACGCGCGTGAACTGACTGACATGCGCGCGTTGACTGATGCGCGTGAACTGATTGATGCGTGAGTGTTGACCAACGTACGTGAGCTGATTGACACACGCGTATTAACCGACGTGCGCGAGCTGGCTGATGTGCACAATGGCCAATCAGATAATTCTTCTTGACTCGGATAACAACATTCATCGTCTTCTCTCCGTCTCAAGCTGTGTGCGGACACCTATAGGCATTTTTTAGACGCCTACACACAAATGCGAAGTCTTGGAGATGCGAAGTCTTGGATGCGCTAAATACACAAAATTTGGAAGATACCTTGGAGTTGGACGGGAAACCGAACGACATTGATGAGAAGGTTTGGAAGAAAATGAATAGAACGGCGTGTGGTGTGATTAGGTCTTATCTTACTCAAGATCTAAAATATGATGTTATGAATGCGACTTCGGCAAAGAAGATTTGGAAGGTCCTAGAAAGCAAATATTTGTCGAAGAGCATCGAAAATTAATTGCATTTGAAGAGGAGGCTTTATCGCTTCCAATTGAAGATGGGGACATCCATTAGTGATCACATGAACCACTACATGAAGCTACTTACGGATTTGGTAATGTAGATGTTATGGTTGAAGATGAGGACAATGCATTGCTATTGTTGAGTTCCTTGCCCGACGAGGAATATGAGACATTCGTCCTCACTCTTATTAATGGGAAGACATCTCTTTCGTATAATGAGGTCACCGCGGCACTTGTGAATTATCAACTTCGTAAGAAGGACAAGGAGACTTCTATTGAGCCACTAGCGAGGGCATTGGTCGCAAGAGCTAAGAGTCCAAACCGTAGTAGGAGGTCGCAGTCTAGAGGGGGACATCTTACAGTTGGTAGGAATCAGTGTGTCTTTTGTAGAGAGAATGAACATTGGAAAGTCGAATGCCCAAAACTACAAACCGAGAAGAATAAGGGGAAAGCTGTTCAAGCTTCAGAGTTGAATGTTGCCAATGCTAGTGTCGACATTTCAGATTCGGATTCTTCAGGCTATTCGTGCCCAGCTCTTCCGTCAGTTGGTGTTGCTGACTCCACCGAGTGGATGTTGGATTCAGGTGCTACTTACCACATATGCCCTAAGAGGGATTGGTTCTCCAGCTTTTAGGAGTTAGAAAGAGGGGATATTGTGCTCATGGGCAATGATCACAAATGCCCTATTGGTGGTATCGGTACCGTTCGGATTCAGATGAGTGACGGGATGATTCGGGAGTTGGTTGAAGTGAGGTTCGTTCCTCAATTGAAGAAGAACATCATTTCAATTGGGGCATTGGAGGCAATAGGCTATAGGGTGACCTTGGTGAATGCACGATTGAATGTCACATTGGGGTCCATAGTTGTAATGAAGGGCGTCAGAAGGATCAATTTGTATTATCTGCTTGGGAGCACAGTGATTGATAGAGAGCTGACAACTTCTTTGGCTAGACTGTGGCATTATTTGTTGTTGGGGTATATGATTGGCTATGCCCTGCATAGTGTAAGGATCATGAATTTTAATACTAGTTAAAATAATTTTCTAGTATTTAAAAATATTTAATTATGATTTTTAAAAGAGTATTTATATTTTTCTCGAATTTCCATAATTTACTATGATTTAAAGTCTACGTTTTATATTTATTTAAATGATTTAAATATTTACAAATTTATTTAGTGCAGTAAAAGTTTCTGGAATTTATCCGTTGTGTTACCGATACTATTACGTATCATTTTGAATAATATGTGGTATTATTATTATTATTACGTATATTTTTATATAATACATGGTATTATTAATTACGAGTTTTTGGTATAATTTATTCTATTATTTCTATTGTTACATGTTATATGTCGTATTAGTATAATTAGTACGTTTTACTATGAAGTAATTATCTCTTAATTATTTAATTTTAAATATAAGTAATTATATTTTTATTAATTATTCTTATTTAATTGTGCAATTTCTTACATTATTTCTACTGTTGTGTATTATCGATTGTAATACTACAACTTGTACGTTTTAATGCGTAGATAATTTTCACATAGTTATTTATTTTATTTTGTAATTATTGTTATTTTTAATTAATTTTTAAAGAAACCCTAATTTTCCTCTCTTTCTATATATATATTATATATAATCCCTCTCTCTCTCTCTCTCTCTCTTCTCTTTCTTCCCCAAAACTAACGCAGGCCGCCAACCCCACGTCCTCCATCTTCTCTCTCCCCGCCTCGCGCACGATCTCCAACCCACCGCCGCGGTCCGACCCCCCCCTGCCTCAGCCTGCTCGTCGCGTCCGACCCCAGCAACCCACCGACGACCACCTGAGCTCTAGCCTCCCACGTAGCGAAACAGCCGCCCTTCAGCCACTCGACGCTGTCGCTACCTTCCTCCCACGGCCGCAACCGGTCCAGCCATCCCTAAGCCTTCGACGCTGCGCCTTGCAGCACACTACCATCCGTTATCTCCTTCCCCCTCTGACGAGCACAACGCAGCCACCTCCCCTTGACCCATCTCCGCCTCCTCCTGCATGCGCCTCGGAACCAAGATCCGTCGCAAACCCTTCCGACTCCCACTCGCGACGCGCGCCAGTCCACGCGCAGCTCCGCCGCCTGAGCCTGTCGCCGGCGCCCTGCGCCGCTCAGAGCTCGCCACAGCGCCCTCCTCCGCCACCCGAACCGACGTCGACCTCACGTCACCTTCTCTCCTCCCCGTTCAAGACACCCCAGCTGGCGCCTTCACGCCGCTGTCCTCGCCTCGCCGTTGACGTCACCGACGACCTCTCTCGCTGACGACAGCCCCCAACAGCTCCGATTGTCGATGTCGACTCGTTCGACGAACTCGAGGCAAGATTCCGCATCTCCTTATTATTTCAATAATTATTAATTATATATGTAGATTAGTTGTAATATGATTATCTGTGTGGGTTGTTTGCTGAATAATATTGATTAAATCATAGTTGTGTGATAAATGGTATTTTCAGAATAATGATAATAAAGTGAAAGAATTTATTTTGATAACGGAATCATTTTAGAGAATTTATAATATTAAAAAGAATTTATTTGAGGAAAAGAATTATTTTAGAATAATAATTGATGAGAAATACTTTTAAAGAATTTATTCTAGAAAAGGGAATATTTTGGATTATTATAATGAGAAATAATTTTAAAAGAAATTATTTGGAAAAGAGATTATTTTCTGAATTACATAGTTGATGATCATGATTATATTTCATGTTTTGTGAATATTTTACCATATTCGTCATGTCATGATGTGTTTAAGTGAAATTAATGTTGTTATTATCTCCTTGTTGTCTTCGAGAACCAATAGTAGTTCATGACTTAGTGGCCTCGTGCGACATGAACAGACTTAGTGACATGTGTGGGTGTGTTGACTGGGTTTAGGTAGTGAACCCGAGTTTCAATGAGGTTTATGGTTGACTTAGAAAAACGAGAAGAGTTGGGATGGGGAAGTTAATGTTCATATGATCGGATAAGGCTATTGATGTATCTTCCAGGCTCGCTCCAGTGGTTGGTGTCGCCACCGGGGTTGGTTTGTAGGGCTAAAGTAAGTGTGTACATCACTTTAGTCAGTGAAATCGTTTCGTCACCCGACTTGTGCTTGAGTTCGAACCAGGCAGAAAACGGTTTACGTGTAGTCTTCTGGCCGCATGTGTAGCGGGATTGGATGCACGTAGGGGATTTGTGAACAGTCAGTATCCGATGACAGGAGGGTTGACTCTGTGTGAGATGTGACCGGTGTCCTGTTATAGGATGGCTAGATACATGACTCGTTTCTTGGCTAAGTATGAGTTCTTGTGAGATATAGGCTAGTTGTATTTTCTTTTCATACATAGATCGGGATTAATATTTAATTATTTACAATTCGAGACATATGGTATATACATGAGGGTTTTCTTGTTTCGATTATTTCGCTCGACGTACTACGTCTCGAATTGTAGATTTTTAAGTATTAATTTCATCTAGTGTATGACCTTATGACTTGGATGATTTCTGATCGCTAGCTGCATGATTTCGTTACCCGATTGATTTATGGATTCTTATGATTATCATGTTTTGGTAGTGGATTGCATGTGATTTTGTTGGATTACCAGTTGCACGTTCTTTTGTCGTTTCGGTTATCGTATCATTTTCCGCTTGGGTTTTCGTTCGTTCTATTTTCTTTGTGGGGTCGGGTCTTGCCATGCGCCATGCACCTGACGTACACCTGTTTTCTCTGGTGTATGTCAGACAGTCAGAGGATTCTCAACAGAAGTGCCATGTAGACGGAGCAGAAGAAGGAGTCGGAGCTTATTCTTTGATGGTTCCAGTTTATTTTTGTAGTTCTTTCTTTTTTCATTGCTCGATGTATTTTTATATCTCTTCAGTATTTATTTGTTCAGTTTTGTATAAGGGCATGTTGACCCGAATATTATATCTTGAATGTTATCCCATTTGTGATATGATAAATTTATTCTAAGTTTGTCTATTATATTCTTGCTGATTGTGATCGGGGATGATTGTGATCGGGGACCTGTGACTTTGTATTATATTTATTTCTAGAAGCTTAGCGTATTGGATTGAGAAAAAAAAGAAAAAAAAATAATAGTGTATATTTCTTCTCAATCTAATACGTCGCGGGCTTGTTCACGTTTTGATTCCCGGGTATTTTTGGGAAGCGGGATGTGACAGGTTTTAGTGGTGGCCCATGTAGGTCACGGTCCCGAGTCCCACTAGTAAGAATATTATGGACAATTTAGATGCATATCATATTTCATCCGTAAGACTAATCTTGTGTCATTCTTCTATTTTCTTGATAGATCTCATTTCGTCCCTATCTTACCACCTTTGACTCCGGAGTTTACAACGGTTCTTGTCCCATCGCTTCGCGATTACCCTCTCTTTGTATCTCTCCTCTATCCCCGTGCCGGTCATTATTTTATATGTTATTATTTTTACATTATATGTTCTTTGATTTGACTTATATATCGTTTGATTGTATTGAATTCTATATTATTTATTATATTATTTTATGTATCACATACAATGTTATATTGTATGTTTTCATTTGTTTATAAATCTATTTTATCTTTCATAGTTCATGTTTTATGTATTATACATTCTATTTATGTATATTACACTGATTGTATTTATATGATTTTTGACTATTATACAATATACTACTATGTCTAAATTGATTTTATATAATGATTATTATTGTTGTTGTATCTTGTTTATATTATGAATAATTCTAATATTTCTAATTTATCATATTGTTTGTCGAATATATAATTATGTTCTTCTTATTATATTTTATATAATATGTTTATTTTGAATCACATGTTTACTCTTATGTCTATTTTATCATATAATATTTTGTGAACTCTTTCCATTATAATTTATTTTGTTAGCATGATTAGTACCCTGAGTATACAAATTTTTATATGCTTATTGTTATGTATGCGTTTTATTTTTTTTAACTCTTATTATACATAATGATTATATTTGTTATACACATCATATGTTTCTGAATCTTGTTTATCCCTTTTGATTTATATCTTTTATTTTTATACTTTAATTTTATTTGTGTTTCTTTGAACCTAACTATGATTTAGTATTATTTACTTTGTGTTATATAACTATTTGTATGCTAGTAATTATTATGTATCGTTTCATTCTGCTATTGATTATTATTATGATTTGTCTCTGTTTGTTTGTTTATATGTATTGATGTATTTCTATCTATGTCTATTTCTTAATGTTATTTTAATTGTGATTATGTATGTTCTGTATGCCTTATTAGACTATTTATTGTTCTTATGCTTGATTGTTCTGCATTCTTGTTTTATATCTTGTGCTTTTCTAGTAATATTGCGTCATTATCGTGTTTAGTATATTTCAGTTATTTTACATTATCATTGTCTACTATTGTATATTATAATATAAGTGTATTATTAACTTGCTAACTTGTTTTATTACGTATAAAGCTATTTTTCATCTTAGAAAATAAAAAAAAAAAAAAAAAAAATAAAAATACTCTATATTTCATTTCATTCCTTTGACTTCTAATTACATGTATTCATGTTGTTTTGATTTAATTTATCAATCATATTTCATCATTTCTTAGTCTTACTGCTTTTTATGTTTTGTTTTACTTATCTTCATAATACAGAATTCTTATTTCATTCTTAATATTTGCTCTTATTATTTATGCTTCTTTGTTTTAGGTTTTGTCTGCTTCATTTTATTAGTCATAATATTTTACATAAAGTGTGTGTTTTCGATAATATTGCTGTGCCATTATCATGACTATAATTATTTATTTTTATTTTTGCATATGATATCACTACATTTATAATTCATTTCTTTATATGTTGTTGTGTCATTATCATCTTATCATTCCATGCATTATCTACTTTGGTATTTTTTTTGTATATCATATCTTTTTTTTTGCGTTTATGTTCAAATTACCTCTAATATTCTACTTGCATTTGTTGCTGCGTATTTTTACATAATTATATATATTGATTTGCATTTCTAATTTTCTTGTCCGGCCGCCGCACCGGGGCTGTGCTTATACAATTTATAAATTCCTAATATTTGTGTAATAAATTATTTATCTGCTAAATGTTGTATACTGTTTTACATGATTATTTGATTGTATAATTATTTTAATAATTGTGTTTAGCTATTTATACTTGACTGTCTTTGTATCTTTCTATGTTTTAGACTACTTTTCATCATTCCATCAATTAAATATGTTTCCTTTTTATTTGTGTTTATTCTGTATGTATTATTATTCTAATTGCCTTATGATTGCTTTTCCTATTATCTTTAATTTAAACTCATTATTATATTATTCTATTTTGTTATATGATACTGTTGATGTTCGTTTTCGCTCATTTACTCGTTTTTATTGATTTTATATCTTACACTGTGTTTTTAATATCTTTAGTTGAACTTGTATGGATTGTGTTTTTTTCATAATTAAATTTCTTTTGTTTTGATTGACCATTGTTATACCCTGCTATTATGTTTTGTTTAATTTTTTTCATAATTAAATTTCTTTTGTTTTGATTGACCATTGTTATACCCTGCTATTATGTTTTGTTTAAACTGTTATATATTTTAGATTTTTCGGTTTTGATTGACCATTGTTATACCCTGCTATTATGTTTTGTTTAAACTGTTATATATTTTAGATTTTTCAACTTTTCTCATTATGTTGTTATGTTTCTGTCTGTTTCTATGTTATTTGACTTACTTTTGTGTTTGCTTTAGATTTATTGTTCTTAGTTGACTTTCTACATTTTTCCTTCAACATGAACAAAGAGAATTTTAGTGCATGGTATAATATACAATGGAATATATCACTAGTTTCAGATAAATAACTTGATGATAATTAACTACTATACATATTTACCTGGTGCTCCTCTTGGCCCCACAATATTATAAGTGCAGCTAAGTGCTCAGGCTCAACCCTCTTATCTCGCTTGTATATCCTCTCCCAGTTGTGAGTGAAACAATCAAAGCATTTCTTCTTTATCTCATGTCTCCACTCCCGAAGAGAATGCTTGAACTTTCCCTGGTATCCAAATAAAAATTCCCACCCTACGGGATTGTCTTCGATGTTGAAATATCTCTAAAAAATAAAATATAGTTAAGCATGGACAATTGATAGAATTGAAAAATAATTGTGCTAAATATAAGAATTTACCCAACAATCTCGATATATACTCTCCAGGACATGAAATGGCTGCTCCCAAGCCTCGTAATAGGGATTCACATTATCACTCATCCGTATCAAACATCCAAGGTATGAGCTGAAGTTATTAGCCCATTGTCCGGTTGGAATCTTATTATGTCCCCATCTCACAATTGCTCGAAAACCATCCGGTGGTAACTTTTTTTTAAAGTCACTTCCTTGGCGTCCTTTCTTCTGGTAAAGTTTTTCACCTACAAAAAAGAAATAATAGATATATCAACACATTTATTTAATCAACACTTTTTTTAAGCTCTTAGAATTTACTAAAAAAGGAAGAAGAAAAATTCTGGAATTGATTAAGTTTTTGATCAAACTCACCAAATATTTGTCTGATTTCATTTTTTGCATCAGGCAAAATCTCATCAATCTGTGGGGCCCATTCATCCAATCTTTTTTTCGCAAGCATGTATTTTTCAATCTGCTTGAGTCTGTACCCCTCTGCACATGCTGGTAAGGGCCCGTGATGCGGCATAATTATGTACCAAAATTGCAAGTGCACAATTTATCAAGTTATAGTATAAAAAATATCGATCCCACGAGGAAGTTGATTTTAAGAGATTATTAGAAATGGTTCTTATGTTTTGTGCATGACAATTAGGAATAAAGAATAAGTGTGATTTTGATGAGTGGTTGTTTTGATTTATGTGCAAGCAAAAGATAATAAATTGAATTTTAGAAGAGAGAAGGAAGAATCAAAGAATAAATGAAATCACAAGGCAAGAAATATGAATTAATAAAATCAAGAAATAAAACTAAGAATGAAAAGAAAGTTAAGATGGAGGATTCAAAAGAAGTAAGAAATCTAGAATATAATCCACTAACCAATTTCAATTACAAAATATAAACTATTCTCTTTTTATCATATTTCAACTTAGATTTATTAAGCATAGATTATCAAACCATTTAAGGAAAGTGTAACCTATCAAATTATCATCTAAGTTAAAATTACTATTCATGATAAGAACAACAACATGATAATAATCCTAGAATTCATAAGCATAACCTATCAAACCATTTAAGATAAGCATAGATTATCAAATTCTTCTTCTACCGATTAGTTCTCTAGTTGATTATCCTAAACATGAACATTTTAAGTGCAAGAGAATAATTCATACAATATAAAGGAAATTAGACTAGTTTCATATAATTCTAAACTTCCTACAAGAATTAAATTCACATCTTTAAGAAATAAAAACAAGAAAAAGAACTAATTACAAAAATAAAAAGAAAAGAAAAATCTAAACTATGAACAAGAAATAAATCTAACTACAAAGAAAATAAAAATCTACACTACAAAATATATTACAAAAATTAAATGCGAGAAAATAAATCTATTCTACAAATTAAAGTGCAAAAAGAAATAAAAAGACAAGAAAATAAATCTACACTACAAGCATGAATTTAAATCTAACTAATAAGCAATAATAAAGAAATTACTAAAAAGAAATAAAAGAGAAAAGAAATGCAAACCTTCAAATTGCTCTTCATCTCCATCCTCATCATTCAACAAAGAGGAGAAAGAACAAATTTAAAGAGGAAAAAATTATTTTTATTAATTGCAACTAAAGTTACAATTTTTGGAAGGCCTTCTCAATTAAGAGTAGCCCTCCTCTCCAAAAGGAGTTTACAAAATTTTCACACCTCTAACCCCTCACTCTCTACCCCTATTTATAGTAATCTTCAATGAATATGAGCCATTGGATTTGTCTTGAGCCCCAAGCAACAATCTCCACCTTTGATTTATTTGATTTTCAAAAGAAAATCAAAATCCAATTTTGCAACAATCAATTTTCGGCCCAATGAGCTCCATATGATTTTCACAAAATGAAAACTAAGCAAGTCCGGTGCATTCTAAGTCTTTGGCCCATTTTATTTGTTGATTTTCCAAAAGAAAATCACAAGTCTGGTCTACAAGTTCGGCCCATGTAGCCATGAAGATTTCATTTGTGATTTTCTTGTGAAAACCAATTCCGGCCCATTGAATCAAAGCTGCAGCACATAAGGAAAGCAAGTTCTGGCCATTTGAAGAAAAATTTCATTTAAATCCCAATCACTGTAGCAGCTTGAGTCCATTAAGTTTTGAAGTCCGGTCTTCATTTCCCTTGTGTAATCTTTTTGCTTTGGGCCTTCACAAATTCGAAAATTTCACTTTGGCTTCTTGAATCATTTCTTCATTTAATCAATGGGTTTTTGTTGAGAGATGGGAAGTTGAGATTTATTCTTCATTAACCTGTAATTAAAGATAAAAACAGTTATTAGTGGTATATTTATTCATATAAAATAGATAATGAGGGTATAAAAATTATAATAAAATGTGATTATCAAAGATGAGAAGTTGATATTTATTCTTCATTAACCTGTAATTAAAGATAAAAAATAGTTATTAGTGGTATATTTATTCATATAAAATAGATAATGAGGGTATAAAATTGTAATAAAATGTGATCATCACCATTGTGCTAACCATTGCTACTTAAACCAAAATGAAAAAAAGTAATAAAAAATAAAATCCCTATTAGCAGACAAAAACTCCAGGATATCACAATGAAGCTCCTGGCAATTCATAAGCTACAATAAATCATAAAGAAGTTATAATATGATCAGTAGACAAAAAACTCACCTCATTAATGTTAGCATTGCAAAGACTTGAACCTTTCAAAGAAATTCGAGTCCCCATTGTTAACTTTAACTGGTGCTAACAATCTAAATGAAACACAAAAACAACATACATAAAGACAAAATCTTGCTAAAATCTTAACCTATATAGGGATAAAATCACAAACCCTTTTGCTTTTTGAAACTGATCGCAGGCGAGAGGAGCGTCGGTGCCATTGGCAAGGGGATCACAAGCGGCGGAGGCTCGACGACTCAAAAAAGGGTATTCGGTGAAAGATAGATTGCTAGCGGTCACTGAGAAAAAGAAAAGAATAATTGGATATAAAAGAAGACAGAACGTTGAGAGAGAGAAAGAGAGGGTTGACAGACGTGTCAATCACAGATCAGCGAAGGCTTTTCTTCTGTTTTCAAGTATCGTATAAATTGAAAATGATTATATAACAAAGAGGTGGAAGATGATCAGCGTCAATGGGTATGCTTTGATTGCCCGGAATACAAAGAGGTGGAAGATGAAGCGTCAAGGGGTTTCACAGAATTTTGCTGTATTCAGAGTTCCTGTGCAAGTTTATAATATTAATTTAATTAAATCCACATATATATCCAACCATCAACATAAAGATAAAGGGGTGTATTATAGTTGCGGACAGTGCACGACCACAGCGATAAACCAAATTGTTTTAGGTAATGATAAAGTTGATAAAATCAGGCAAAATATAAAGTGTATACTCCATTTTAGGTCTCAAGATGATAAAATAAGGGAAAATATCAACAGTATATTTTTGGCCATACGAAAGAAAGTTGAAGGAGATGTTGATTAAATAAAATGATCACAAAATCTCTTAAGGTAAATTAAGCCCAATTTCTGTCTGCAACTCAATAAAGAAGAACAACTAAATAATAAATTTTTTACTTAGTTTTGGTCACTAATTATAGAAATGACCATATAAAACATATAACCTGTTCTCCTCTAGTGACACCGACGACCTTCGCCTCCAGTGACGCCGACAGCTGTCTGTAGCAGTCTTCGGCAGGACTTTTGCCAATAGCCTTCTTTGGAAAGAAGGGATGCGGTGATATGACTCTCACGCTTACTATATAGGCGTATCATCGTTCGGCGACGCCTGGGTTCTCGAGGCAGAGCACAATTTCTAAGATCGAAGGAAAGGAAGCGGCAATTTGGAGAAACGAAGCAATTTGGGGAGTTGGTTTCTGAGATAGAAGGGAACGAAGAGGTGATTTGGGGGAAAGAAACGGCGATTTGGGGAGTTGGTTTCTGAGATCGACGAAAGGAACGAAGCGGTGATTTTTTGGGGGGACAAATTTTCAAAACCAACCTTTTTGATTTTTTATTTGTAAAAAACGACCCATTTTCAAAATATTTGTAAAAACCGACCTGGTTTCAGCCTCAGCGCTGAAACCAGGTCGGTTTTTGAAAAAAAGTTTCCGAAACTTCACGGGAGTTGAACTCCCGTGAAGTTTAGCAGCTTTTAATTAAGCTGCTAAACTTCACGGGAGTTCAACTCCCGTGAAGTTTCGGAAACTTTTTTTCAAAAACCGACCTGGAGCAATCTGTTCTTACCTGCTGAGTCTGAGTCAAAATTTAACTGTTTTATTGCCCACATTGCTCAATGTTCCAATTCTACTGGTAGGTGACAAGCTTTCCCGAATACCAGTCTGTATGGTGACATCCCTAAATTGGCCTTAAAAGCTGTTCTATATGCCCACAGAGCATCACACAATTTTACAGACCAATCTTTTCTGTTATGATTAACTGTTTTTTCTAAGATTTGTTTGATCTGCCTGTTTGTGACCTCTACTTGTCCACTGGTTTGGGGGTGATAAGGAGTTGACAATTTGTGTGTGATTGAATATTTCCTCATCAAAGCCTCGAAAGAACGGTTACAGAAATGTGTACCGTTATCACTGATGATCGCTCGAGGTACTCCAAACCGGGCAAAAATGTTCTCTTTCAAAAACTTGACAACGACCTTGTTGTCATTAGTTTTGCAAGCTACCGCCTCAACCCATTTTGACATGTATTCAACGGCTACTAGAATGTAGACATTTCCAAAGGAATTTGGAAATGGTCCCATGAAATCGATACCCCACAGATCAAAAAGTTCAACAGATAAGATGGGTTGTAAAGGCATCATATTTCTCCTAGTGACCTTCCCTAAAAGCTGACAGCGGTTACAGGTTTTGCAAAACTCGAATGAATCCTTAAAGAGAGTGGGCCAATACAGCCCAGATTGGAGAACTTTTTCAGCTGTTTTTCTCGGGCCAAAGTGGCCCCCACAGGCTTCCTTATGACAAAAGGATATAACACTCCTAGTTTCTTCAGTGGGAACACACCTCCTAAAGATCTGATCAGGACAGTATTTGAACAGATATGGATCATCCCAGTAAAAGTATTTTACTTGGGAGAGAAAACGGGATCTATCCTGTTTGGACCAATGAGAAGGGATCTGGTTCATGACTATGTAGTTCACAATGTCGGCGAACCAGGGAACAGATTGGATTTCTAGGAGTTGTTCATCTGGAAAATGTTCATTGATTGGAACGGTTGATGTTGGTGCATTTGGGAGTCGAGAGAGGTGATCTGCTACGGGGTTCTCTGTTCCCCTTCTGTCAAGAATTTGAATGTCAAACTCTTGAAGAAGGAGAATCCATCTAATGAGCCGTGCTTTAGCATCCTTTTTGGTCAAAAGATACTTTAGTGCGGCATGATCAGTGAAAACTTTGGTTAAGGAACCGATGAGGTAGGACCTGAATTTTTCTAAGGCAAAGACTACAGCTAAAAACTCTTTCTCTGTGACAGAGTAGTTTTGCTGGGCATCATTCAGAGTCCTACTGGCGTAGTAGATCACATGCGGTTTTCCATCAAACCGTTGTCCTAAAACAGCTCCAATCGCAGAATCAGATGCATCACACATCAGTTCGAATGGTAAGGTCCAGTCCGGTGCATGAATGATAGGAGCTGTGGTTAGCTCCTTTTTCAGATATTCAAAAGCTTTGAGGCAGTCGGGAGAGAAGACAAATGATGTATCCTTGGCTAAGAGATTGGTCAAGGGTCTAGCAATTTTGCTGAAATCCTTGATGAAACGTCGGTAAAAACCAGCATGACCAAGAAACGATCTGACATCTTTGACAGTTTTGGGAGGAGGGAGATTGGAAATGAGATCTACCTTAGCTTTGTCCACTTCGATTCCCCTATTGGAAACTACATGTCCTAAGACAATGCCTTGTTTGACCATGAAATGACATTTCTCCCAATTGAGAGTCAGATTTTTCTCCCTACACCGTTCTAGGACCAGTTTAAGATGATGCAAACATTGGGAAAATGTGTCACCAAAAATGGAAAAGTCATCCATGAAAATTTCGAGAAATCGCTCTACCATGTCGGAAAAAATACTGATCATGCAACGTTGGAATGTGGCCGGTGCATTGCACAGGCCAAAAGGCATGCGTCGGTATGCGAATGTTCCATACGGGCAAGTGAAGGTGGTTTTCTCCTGATCTTCTGGAGCGATAGGGATTTGATTGTAACCTGAATATCCATCCAGGAAACAGTAGAACTCGTGTCCTGCTAAACGCTCTAACATTTGGTCAATGAAAGGAAGAGGGAAGTGATCTTTCCTAGTGGCTAAGTTGAGCTTTCGGTAGTCAATACAGACTCGCCATCCAGTTTGGATCCGAGTGGGAATCAGCTCATTAGCCTCATTTTGGATCACGGTGATCCCAGATTTCTTTGGAACAACTTGGACTGGACTCACCCATGAACTATCAGAAATGGGATAAATGATCCCATGATCGAGACATTTCAGAATGTCTTTCCTAACGGCTTCTTTCATCACTGGGTTTAACCTACGTTGAGCATCTCTAGTAGGTTTGGCATCATCTATCAAATGGATTCGGTGTTGAACAATGGTTGGACTAATCCCTTTGATATCAGCCATGGTCCATCCAATGGCTTCCCTATTCTCTCTTAAAACAGCTAAGAGAGCTTCCTTTTGACCGGTAGTCAACTCAGAAGAAATGATAACTGGTAAAGACTCGTTCTCCCCTAAGTAGGCATACTCTAGATTTTCGGGTAGAGGTTTGAGCTCTAACTTAGGGGGTTCCTCCACAGATGGGCGAAGCTGGACTCGGGGTTCTATCTCTAAAGGTTCTCGTTGCCAGCCAACAGCAAAAACATGATTGACCAGCGGTTCTATCTCAAGTTCGTCATCAGAAAGCTCCTCAATCATTAAATCAGATGCATTTGAATCAGACTCACACTCTCCCTCTTGTTGTTCACTGGATATTCCTTGAATGAAATTCACTTCCATGGGTTCATCAGATGGATCACTAGGCTGTCTCCCTAAGTTGAAGATATTGAGGTCAACAGTCATATTCCCAAAAGATAGTTTCATCTGACCGGTTCTACAGTTTATCAAAGCATTTGAGGTGGCTAAGAACGGTCTTCCTAGAATGACGGGGATTTGACTTTTGAGATTGGAAACGGGCTGCGTTTCCAAGACAATAAAATCAACAGGGAAAATGAACTCTCCAACTTTGATCAGAACATCCTCTACCTCTCCTTTGGGAATTTTTACAGATCTATCAGCTAACTGTAGAGTGCATCTTGTCGGTTTAAGTTCTCCTACACCTAGCTGTTGATAGACTGAATAAGGAAGGAGGTTGACGCTGGCTCCCAAGTCTAGAAGTGCCTTATCAATGTGAGTGTTACCTATGACGCATGGAATTGTGGGACAACCAGGGTCCTTGTATTTCAATGGCATTGGTTTCGAAAAGATTTCACTGAGGTTGGCAGCTAAGAAGACTTTCTTGGGGACATTGGTGGTTCTTTTCTTAGTGCATAAGTCCTTCAAGAACTTTGCATAAGAGGGAATTTGTTCGATTGCATCTAGGAGAGGGATGTTGATCTTGACCTGTTTAAACGTTTCTAGGATTTTCTCAACCTGCGGGGAGTTTTTCCTAGGTTTGAGTCTATCTGGAAAGGGGGCAACGGGCCTATACCTATCTAGATCAGGCTCAATCTCAAGTTCAGCATTTTGGTCATCGGAAGGAATTGCTTCATCGGAAGGAGTGTTTTGAATGGGAGAAGGGGTTTGATCCGGTGGCATTCTAACCTGATTGTCTATTTGTTTTCCTGATCTCAGAGTGTGAATTGCATTCAGTTGAGCTGGGTTGTTGGAACTGGATCCAGTGTCTTTAGGGTTTGCAACAGGTTGACTTGGAAATTTTCCTTTTTCTCTCTCACTCACGGCAGCGGCTAATTGCCCAAGTTGGGTTTCTAACCGGGCTATGGCTTGTGTGTTCGAGTTGAGCACTTGGCCGGTGGTTTGCATGAATGAATTTAGAGTGGTGGATGATTGGGTCAACATGTTGGTAGTTTGTGTAGAAGCTTTGATCATAGCTTCTAAACCCTTTTCTAAGACACTCAAACGTTTGTCATGATCGGAATTTGATTGATTTGTAGGCTGGTGAGGATGAGGATGTTGGTTTGGAAAAGGTGGGTTAGAAAAATTGTTCGGTGCGTTGAATGGGACAGTGTTTCCCCTAGGGAATTGTTGGTTTGACGCGGGAATAAAGTTTTGGTTTCCATGAGAATTTCCTTGGTTCCAAGCAAAATTGGGATGATTTCTCCAACCTGGATTGTAGGTTGGAGAAAATGGATCATTTCTAGGGCGCTGGAATGCAGCGTTCATCTGTTCTAAAGCATGGTTGTTTCCTAGAAGAGGACATTCCTCTGAAACGTGGGTAGGAGACTGACAGTTATGACATCCCGGGGCAGAAATATGATTGATTTGAGCCGGAGCTCGTTCCTTAACTTCTAAGGCTTCTAACCTCCGCAGAATCGTCGCCATCTTCGCTTCAGATGCAATGTTTGACTCCAGGGAAAGACCACTAGACTTAGATTGGGAAACAGATGAAACCCTGTCATCACAGTTTTCCCACTGCATTGTTTTCTCGGATAGACTCTCTAGGAATTCCCAAGCTTCATCGGCGTTTTTTCTCATAAAATCTCCCTGACACATCGATTCTAAAGATGTTTTTGAAGAATAGTCCAATCCTTCATATATGACTTGGCACAATCGCCATTTTTCTAGACTATGATGAGGACATTGGATTAAAAGATCTTTGAATCGGTCAAAATATTTCCAGAATGGCTCTCCCGGGACAATTTTGAAATTCTGAATGCTGTTCCTAAGCTTTACCGTTTTGTGAATAGGGAAAAATTTCTTGAGAAAAACGGTGACAAATTCCTCCCAAGTTGAGATGGAATTTGTCGGTAAGCTATACAGCCATTTTTTAGCTTTGTCCTTTAGAGCAAATGGAATAAATCTAAGCTTAATCGCATCTTCGGTTAATTCTCTCATTTTTATCATAATACATACTTCCTCAAATTCTGAGATAAATATATATGCATCTTCTGTTTCATTACCTAGGAATTTGGGAAGCATGTTAATGAAATGCGGTCTAAGCTCGAAATTTGCTCCATTTACTTCGGGGAGTCTTATGCAAGATGGAATTGCATTTCTGGTGGGGTAACACATATCCTGAAGAACTGGTTGATTTGCCATTTCTTGGATTGGTTCAACACGGATTAAGCGATGAAAATTATCCCGAACCCAAATTTGCATACACCAAAACAATTTTTTTTTTTTTTTTTTTGGAAAGAAAGAAAATTAGTTTTTTTTCTTTTTAAGGAAAGAAAGAAAATTAAAAAAAAATTTTAAAGGAAGGAAAGAAAGAAAATTAGTTTTTTTTATGAGAAGATAAAGAAAAAGAAAAATCCTAACTAAAACAAATCAAGGCAATCACTTTTCAATCAACTCTAACTCTAGGGTTTAGCCTAACTCCACTAGACCAGCTCCTAACCAAAAATTCCTAGAGTGAAATGATCAAAGTTTTACCCAGGTAGTTAGCCAGGTAAGGATAGTACTAGAGGATGGAATTGAAAACTAGAAAGAAGACTTACCCGAAAGCAATGCTCCAAATTCTTGATCTTCAATCCAAGATTTTATGTGCATAATTATGTACCAAAATAAACAAAATTTTTTATTAGAAATACTATAATATCAAGTTATAGTATAAAAAATATCAATCCCCGGCAACGGCGCCAAAAACTTGATGCGGCATAATTATGTACCAAAATTACAAGTGCACAATTTATCAAGTTATAGTATAAAAAATATCGATCCCACGAGGAAGTTGATTTTAAGAGATTATTAGAAATGGTTCTTATGTTTTGTGCATGACAATTAGGAATAAAGAATAAGTGTGATTTTGTTGAGTGATTGTTATGAATATATGCAAAAGATAATAAATTGAATTTTAGAAGAGAGAAGGAAGAATCAAAGAATAAATGAAATCACAAGGCAAGAAATATGAATTAATAAAATCAAGAAATAAAACTAAGAATGAAAAGAAAGTTAAGATGGAGGATTCAAAAGAAGTAAGAAATCTAGAATATAATCCACTAACCAATTTCAATTACAAAATATAAACTATTCTCTTTTTATCATATTTCAACTTAGATTTATTAAGCATAGATTATCAAACCATTTAAGGAAAGTGTAACCTATCAAATTATCATCTAAGTCAAAATTACTATTCATGATAAGAACAACAACATGATAATAATCCTAGAATTCATAAGCATAACCTATCAAACCATTTAAGATAAGCATAGATTATCAAATTCTTCTTCTACCGATTAGTTCTCTAGTTGATTATCCTAAACATGAACATTTTAAGTGCAAGAGAATAATTCATACAATATAAAGGAAATTAGACTAGTTTCATATAATTCTAAACTTCCTACAAGAATTAAATTCACATCTTTAAGAAATAAAAACAAGAAAAAGAAGACTAATTACAAAATTAAAAAGAAAAGAAAAATCTAAACTATGAACAAGAAATAAATCTAATTACAAAGAAAATAAAAATCTAAACTACAAAATAAATTGCAGAAATTAAATGCAAGAAAAATAAATCTACTCTACAAATTAAAGTGCAAAAAGAAAATAAAAAAGACAAGAAAGTAAATCTATACTACAAGCATGAATTTAAATCTAACTAATAAGCAATAATAAAGAAATTACTAAAAAGAAATAAAAGAGAAAAGAAATGCAAACCTTCAAATTGCTCTTCATCTCCATCCTCATCATTCAACAAGAGGAGAAAGAACAAATTTAAAGAGGAAAAAATTATTTTTATTAATTGCAACTAAAGTTACAATTTTTGGAAGGCCTTCTCAATTAAGAGTAGCCCTCCTCTCCAAAAGGAGTTTACAAAATTTTCACACCTCTAACCCCTCACTCTCTACCCCTATTTATAGTAAACATCAGTGAATGAGAGCCATTGGATTCAAATCTTATCCAAAACCAACAAAAATCAGCCATTGGATTGTAACTGCCTGGACGTCCGTATCGATACCCGCATCGATAGGGGTATCGATGCGGGCATCGATACAGGCATCGATGCGGGCATCGATGCCCCCATCGATGCAGGCATCGATGCCTGCTCTTCTCCTGTTGCTGTCCGCAGAACTCTTGTATTTTGCTTTTGGGCTTGTGTCTTGGGCTTTGGCTTGGACTTTTGGGCTTGGCATTTTCTCTTGATTTTCCATTGGGCTTTGAATTATTTGAAAGAATTCCTTTGGCTTCATGGGCTTCATTTCTTCATTAAATCAAGGGGTTTTTGTTGAGATATTGGAGTTTGAGATTTATTCATCATTAACCTGCAATTAACAGATAAAAGCAATTATTAGTGGTATATTTATTCATATAAAATAGATAATGAGGGTATAAAAATTGTAATAAAATATGATTATCAAATACCCCTATACCTAAACTCTTGCTAGTCCTCTAGCAAAGAAAGAAAAAGAAAATCCTAACTCACTTTCGCAGGAATCGCGGTTGTATTTAGCGCATACAACAAGCCTTTAAACCCCTAGGTTACCCTAGTGGACGAGTTGTAGTCTCGTGAGGGTTTGCAGTGAATATACCCACAAAATTCGGTCAACTTGCCAAGTTAAATAAGTCAGTAAATAACAGATTTTCCTTGATATATTTAAACATTCTAATTGAAGCTAGTTAATAATCAAGAAAACGTTTTTATATATAACTCCAATGTAAATCCCCTAGAAAATCTTTTTCATTATAGCAATACAAAACCAAGTCAAATCTTAGAAATTTAATTAAAAAGTTTTGAAAAGAACATGCCAACTCTTTGTTTTAAATAACTTTCAAGTCTCTTGATCAAAAATTGTTTTTCAAGACCATATATACAAAACAACAATATATAAAAACAATTGTTAGTGTTATATATATGTATATTTTTTTCACTCTCTAATTCTTGGTGATTGTTTTCTATTTTAACGGGCTTTCTAAGTGACCATTTAACGAGTTTTGGGCCAATGAATCCCAACCCAATTGGGCTTAGGTCATTAAGTATAGAGATACTCCTTGGGCTTAATTGCTCAGTCAACTTAGGCTTTATAAGATAGAATCACCTTGAATTTAAGAGTTTTTTTTTGTGCCCATTTTTCGCACTCTTCTTTTATAAGGTTAGTTTTTTTTTAATATATATATGTGTAAGTATATATAGTCTTTAAAAAAAAATGTATAAATCAAGATAACTTGAAAAAAAATATTTTCAACTCTAAGTTAAGCATGCAAAAATTTCATTATTTTAAATAAAAATCCAAGTTAAGGCTTAAATAAAGTATACTACTTTGAAAATCATTTCTTAAAAAATTTATTTAGAGTTATCATAAAAGGTGAACTTAAGTAAATAACCAACTATTTGCAAACTAAAAAAAGTTACATGAAGACCCGATTACAAATAATTGCTGTTTAGCTCCTATTAATGTCTGTGATAATATTTGGAATGTCTGTCCGAGTTGTTGGAGCATCCGTTTCAAACACTACGTTTTGAGGGTACGAGAATTCATCGATCGCTGTATTTGGCTCATTGAAGTTGTTTATATAGCTCTCGTCATCATCTTCATTCGTGGAAGGTTGAATATAAGCCCTAGAATCCTTGTACAAGACAACCCACTCGTCTTTAACTGTAGGATCTTTCACATAGAAACATTGTCCCACCTGAGATGCAAACATGAATTTTTCATCACTATCAATTTCTTTATCGAGATTGACAATTGTAAATCCAAAGGGATCCTTTTGAGTCTTTGTAAAACACCAACGAATCATGAACATCATGTATTTATGTTCATTTGGACCACCATAGCCGTAGAATATCTCCACCACATCTTCCAACCTTCCATAATATGTCATATTATTTTCAACTGGATTCTGATCTCTTCTGTTTGAGAAACATTCCCGTGAGAAGGTAGCCATGACACCACTATTCTGGGTGACCTTCGTATCATCAACCTCCATTGTGTGAAATTTATAACCGTTAACACGATACCCACCATATTGAATTACAGCATAGTAAGGCCGCTTTGCGTGAACCTTCACTTCTTCTGATATTTGATTATTAAGGACAAGTTGTTCCTGGATCTAAATATATACAAAAATAAGCAAACTATTAAATCAAGACATTTCTAAGTTTTTTATCAATGAAATACAAATATCGCTAAATTTAACAATACTTACTTCACTATTCAACCAAGCAGGGAATTCCTTCATATGCCTTTCTTTAATGTCATGTACAGCTGTACTACCGGTAACTTCATTCTTAAGTTTTTCCTGATGTTGCCTATTAATGTGCAAAAATTTAATTATTATTGTCAAAATAAAAAGTTTGTCAAAATAGAAATTAAAGAGTAAATGGTATTAAAAATTCTTTTTAGATATTTTACCTCCGGTACTCCGAGAAGATTTCAAGATTATTTATAACATATGCATGCGCTTGATCTAATAATATGTTAGAATAATTTTTGTTCAGCCCGCGAGGATAGAGAACTGTGTACTCCTTATTATCAACGGGTGCTTGAAGTTCAGTTTGTTCCCCTCTCATATAACGAGAGGCAAATAAGAGACACTCGCTTCTCACGTAACTTTCAGCTATTGAACCTTCTGGGCGAGCTCTGTTACGCAATTGACGCTTCATTGAACCCAAATATCTAAAAAAGGAATATTAATCAGATATAGATGTAAAGAAATTTACATTTAATAGATATAAATATTGATATGTAACGATTAAATTTTTCTAAATACTAACCTCTCTATTGGATACATCCAACGATAATGGACTGGTCCTGCTATTGCAGCCTCCTCTGCGAGATGATGTGTAAGATGAACCATTATTATGAAAAAAGATGGAGGAAAGAGCATCTCCATTTCACACATTGTTTCAGAAATATTTTCACCAAGTTTCTCAAAGTCACGGGCGTCTATAACTTTAGAACAAAGCTTTCTGAAAAATCCACAAAAATCAATAATAATCTTCACTGTTTTTTATTCTGCATAGTACTGCGTAGTGCCACAGGTAGCAATTGATGAAGAAGCACGTGATAATCATGAGTTTTAAGCCCTAATATTTTCCTTTCTTGCACCTGGACATAGTTCGATATGTTTGCGGAGTAACCATCTGGTAACTTTATTGATTTGAGGACTTGACAAAATGTTTGCATCTCAACTTTCGACATTATAATACGAGACGCAGGCAACTCTAATCGGTCATTTCCGACATTTTTTGGCTGCAGTTCCTCTCTAATGTTCAATGCAGTTAGATCTCGACGAGCTCGTAGATCATCCTTTGATTTATTAGCATCTTGCAACAGTGTGGACAAAAGATTATCACAAATATTTTTTTCAATGTGCATAACGACCAAGTTGTGACGTATTTTTAGCTCTTTCCAATAGGGGAGTTGAAAAAAAATGCTGAATTTTGTCCATCCTGAAGGTAATTTTACGACTTCAGCCCCATCAGTCACCACTTGTGCTCGTCTCTTTCGTTTTGGTATCCTTTTGTTAATACGCAAGTTCCTTACTCCAAGTAAATCTTCTTTCGAATAGCGCTTCTTTCCAAACCTGACGGCAGGGAACCTCTCAAGCAAATGTACAATCTGATCCCCACGTAATGGACGCGGAGCATCTCTCTTCTCAACAGTATCATCAAAAAACTTGCTCCATTTTTTGGTTCTGTACCTGTGTTTTATGTTCAACCACCTTCTATTAAACCAATAACAAAACTTTCGACTGTGCTGCAGATAAAGACCTTTGAATTCTGGACCACACACTGGACATGCATATGTTCCCTTTGTAGACCAACCTGAAAGATTCGCATAGGCTGGAAAATCATTAATTGTCCATAGTAAAATAGCACGTAGTCTGAAAGACTGCTTTGCATGAGTATCATAAGTCATAACCCCTTCAGTCCAGAGTTGTTTTAACTCATCAATTAGCGGTTCTAAAAACACATCTATGTCATTGCCTGGTGCATGCTTGCCTGGTATCAATAATGAAAGTATCATATACGGTTGTTTCATGCAAAGCCAAGGTGGTAAGTTGTAAGGCGTTAATACAACAGGCCATGTAGACCAACCAGAACTCATTATCCCAAATGGATTGAATCCGTCGCTAGACAAACCTAGTCTAACATTCCTGCACTCATTCGCAAACCAAGGAAAAGTTCTATCCATATGCTTCCACGCCTCTGCATCAGCCGGATGTCTGATTTTACCATCATCAGTACGTTCTTCCATGTGCCACCTCATTTGCTTAGCAGTGTCTTTATTCATATACAACCGTTTTAGCCTTGGTATTAAGGGAAAATGACGCAGGACCTTTGCTGGAATCTTCTTTTGCTTAAGCATAGACCTTGTTGTCCCATGTGTTGAATAATTTTTGCGTTGTACCCACCGTGATACTCCACAAATTGGACACTCCTGAAGATCTTTGTTATCCTTATAGTAGAGGATACAATCATTAGGGCATGCGTCGATTTTATTGTAATCAAGTCCTATAACGGAAACAATCTTCTTTGCGTTATCATAATTTTCTGGTATGCTCTCTTTTCTATTTGGAATGACTTTTCTCAGCAACACAAGCAACATATTAAAATATTTATCTGTCATTCCACTAAGAGACTTTATACGCAAAAGACGCAGCATAAATGATAACCTGGTGAACTCGGTGCAACCCTCGTACAAATCGTTTTCATTATCGTCTATTAATTTCATTATCTGCGCCAGCTCCTCATGATCAGTCACGCCTCCAGCATTTCCTGACTCGTCAGCATCCTCGGCAACATCAGATTGATCTATATTAGGAACTGTTAACATATCCACGAGCATCGTATGTGTATCATCTATTCTCGTATCATCTATTCTCCCACAGGAAGTACCGATATCCGCTATCAGTTCCATTTCTTCAAGACATCCTTCCCCATGAAACGTCCAATATTTGTACTCCTCATGGAATCCTGATATTAAGTGTTTCTGTAAATCACTTTTATCCACCAACGCCCTATTTTTACACCAACAGCAGGGACAATACACGACATCCCTATTTAACTTTCGTGGGTCTGCCAAGGCATACTGTATGAATTGATTTATTCCATCTTTATATCGACTATCTCTCCATCTATCAATACGAGGAATATCGATCCATGATTTGTCCGGAACTATCCTCATAGATCTGTATTATATTAAGCATAATTAGCTAATGTGAATTTTTATTAGTAACGCATCAAATTAAAGGTTGCGTGATATTAACTTTCTTCACGACATCAAGGAAATTTTAATTTAATAATCTCAGAGGGAAAATTACCAGAACATAAATTATGTGGGAGTAAAATCTAACGCTCATATTTGAAATAAGACAATTTAACGGCTGTCATAGGAAATGGACCTATCCTATTAGGAATATAGTAGTGTTTACAACTACCTTTATATACTTTAAGCGTTTTTATTTCTTAAAAATTTTGGCAGCACCTACCCGCAGTTCTCCGAGTACACTGTGCGGATGTTATAATGCGTATCAATCATCGATAATAGATCGATTATAGATCGATACGCAAAACAACATACGCTTATTATACACGGAGAACAATGCGGTACGTGTTATCGAAATTTATAGGGAATAAAAATGCATAAAGTATACAAAGATAGATGATACACTACTGTATTCCTAACCTGTACGAGAAGGGGACTCCTCCCCGGACAGATCTAATAATTATTGCATGTATATCATGCTCCTAACATAAATCACGTTATTCTCTTTAGATGTAAAAAGTATTTTCACATCCAACTAGAATTGCGTGAGTTTATATAAGAAGAGATTCACATCCAACGTTATTAGACGGGAAACTAAGGGTAACGACTTTCGATTCATAAATCATGATATATAACACAATAAAATTTGTAATTACCACAAGAGAATAAATTAACCAAAAGACATTCATTCGTAAATTAAATTAGAGGAACTAAATTTGCACCGTGAAACAAGTTGACTTCAAGCAAAGGTTTACATGATAAACTTATAACCTCTATTATTTCAAAATTAAAACATCAAGTTGTGACAACAATGCAATCCAACAAAACGTAAACTTATAGATATCAGCCAGCTTGATCGTTTTATAACTAATTATGTATAATTTCTATACACTAAATTGCGACAATGACCAAAAATTACCGCTTGGATCTCCTGCAATGCAATCCAACAAAACGTAACACTCACTTGGACCTCCTTCACTGCAATCAAAGAAATCAACTCTCAAATTAGAAAAAACAGTAAAACCTAAAATCAGAAAAAAAAAGAAAAAAAAATGAAAACAAAATCAAAGGAATCATACACTGACGGGTGAGGAGATGAGAGAGCTCAGGCGACCTAATGTTCGAGTCGGCGCGGGGGCGGTGCGACGGTGAGGTCGATCGGGGCAGCGAGCGGTGGAGTCGAAGAGCGGGAGGGGAAGGTGATGGCGTGGGCGGCGAGTGGCTGAGGTGATCGATGAGGTGGCGGTGAGGTGATCTCCGGCGGCGGGGCTGAGCTGAGAGAGGGGAAGTCGAGGTCAAGCGGCGGGGAAGAAAAGTTAGGGTTTCAGCCGAAAAAATCTCTTCGATATTTTGATCAGCGAATATATAGCTAACATCGCTGACGGGTTTCCCGTCAGCGATGTTTGCAGCCCGTCAGCGATATTTTCATCGCTGACGGGAAGGAATAATCCCCGACGGGAAAATCGCCGACGGGAATTCTCGTCAGCGATATAAACAACGCTGACGGGAATTTCCCGTCAGCGATGTTCCCGTCAGGGAAACCCCTATTTCCACTAGTGATATGAACTGCTTCCTGGTGTTCCTTGTGGTGCTACAGACTCGTAGGTGCTACTAGACTCGTGCAACCTCTGCTCGGATCCTCTCCACCGGTATCTGTTTTTGAAAGTTCGCAGTTGACTAGGATGAATTTTTGGAATACTTTGGATCTCAACTCTAATCTTAGAGCTGTTGATTCCTTGTCGTGAAGGCGTCTTTCTCTGCACTCGCTTCGAAGGCATCTTGGTTAAAGGGATTTGCCACGTAGGACCTGTGTGAAGGTATGCGCCATAATCCTGCTCCTGGAATGTGGGGGTGGACCCTGCATTTTGAACTTTATATGCGGGTCTCACCCTTGTATGTTGAATTTGGAACACGGGTGTGACCTTGGCGTTCAGTTTTTGCATCGCGGGTCTGACCTCAACGTTTTGACTTAAGACATGGAAGTGGCTTCCGTGCATTTGTGACTAAGTCTTTGAGACTTATCTTTGGCTCATTTGTTTTAAGTCTCGGCTCACATCCATTAAGCTGATGGTCTTGCAAACGTGCATAGAATTTTTGGCAAACCCTCAGCCATCAACGGATTTGATAAGCCTTTACCGACTACCGTTTGAGTCGGGCTAGCATGTGGATTGTCTAAGTCCCTTCCACATGTAACGTTGTGCTAAGAGAATGAACCCTCTTAGACTTGATGCTATGATTTTGAATACATAGACTTTGTCATTTTCATGGGAAAAGACTAACCGGCAACGCGTGTTAGGCGTAGGCTTATCTCTAATTAGGGATCGAGATAAAGTCCCCCATGCGTGAAAGGCATGGATTTTTGGTGCTACAATATTGAATACGTAGGCTTCATCACTGTTTCTTTCTGTGAGAGTTGAAAGCACCAGAGGTGTAGTATTAACTTGGCAGGTTTGTGGACCTATCGCTCTATTGAAGAGAGTCGATAAGTTGATTTTGTCAGAGGTGTAGGATTAACGTAACAAGAATTGGTTGCGATCGGAGCAACTTTGTGGACTTATCATCCTATTGAAGAGGATTGATAAGTGAATTTGTCAGAGGTGTGATATTAACATGACAGAGAATATTGCGATCGGAGCAACTTTGTGGACTTATCATCCTATTGACGAGGATTGATAAGTGGATTTGTCAGAGGTGTGATATTAACGTGACAGGAATTTGTGTTGCGATTTGAGCAACTTTGTGAACTTATCATCCTATTGACGAGGATTGATAAGTGGATTGTCAGAGGTATGGTGTTAACGTGACAAGAGAATGTGTACTTATGACTTGCATAAGATTTTTTAGGAATTAGCGTCTCGCTGGGGAAGATTGCGATTTGAGCAATTTCGAGGACCTATCATCCTATTGACAAGGATTGATAAGTTGATTGTCAGAGATGTATTGTTAACGTGACAAATTGGGAGTGATGCAAGCTGCATTCATACTCTGTGGGGTGATGATTGTCAGAAGTGTAATGTTAACTTGACGATGTGAAAGATTTATTACTCTTAATCCAATGGATTCCAAGTAACCAACCCCCAGTCTTGATTAAGACTTAGCAGGGGAATAAAAAGAGGTAGACAAGGCACATCACCTAGTGGGGCACTATTCATGAAGTCGGAATAGAGGCACATCACCTGGTAGGCCATTATCTGATGAGTTTGACTATCAGAGGTAACTGTTAACGTGATAGTTTTGTGGACCCACCATCCTACTTGAAGAGGATTGGTAGGGGAATTTGGAGGAAAAAGGACTATCAGAGGTGACGGTTAACGTGATAGTTTTAGTGGACCCACCATCCTATTGAAGAGGATTGGTGGGGGAATTTGGAGGAAATGAACTATCAGAGGTGACGGTTAACGTGATAGTTTTGGTGGACCCACCATCCTATTGAAGAGGATTGGTGGGGGAATTTGGAGAAAATGAACTATCAGAGGTGACGGTTAACGTGATAGTTTTGGTGGATTTCATGGTTGACAGAGGTAATCTATTGAACGTAACAACTCAGAAACTTTATTACTCATAATCTAATGAACTACAAATAAACCAACCCCCAGTCTTGAACAATTACGGGGGAAAAGGAGCAAACATGGCGCATCGCCTAATGGGCCACTATCTAATGAGTTTGACTATCAGAGGTAGTTGTTAACGTGATAGTTATTGGACCTGATATCCTACTGAAGAGGATTGGCTTCGGCGGCCGTAGTATCTTCCCCTTCTGACTGGGAAGAGTAGGCTTGGTCCGATTGCTCAGGAGAAGATTGGGCTTGGTCCGATTGCTCGGGATGATCTTGCCTACTTTGTTCTTCAGCTTTGATCCTGCCAATAATCTTTTGGGCTTGTTCATCCTGAGAGATTAGTTATCTCCAAGAACGACATTCTACAACTCCTATTCGGGCTAGGATGTTGGTCTGCAAGTTGTGTCGACAAGTTTCTACTAAAGTAGACTGTGTCATACCTGACGAACACCGAAGAGCTATGGTTCGGAACCTTTTGACGAAGGCTTTGACGGACTCCCTCTTCTTCTGCTTAGTGGCGAGAAGGGTATGGATGGAGACTTCTGTATCCTCTTCAAAAAATCTTGATAGGAAGAGTCTCTCTAGATCAGCCCACTTCTGGATACATCCTGCAGGCAGTTTCGTGAACCATTCAAAGGAAACTCACTTGAGGGTGCCAATGAACAATCGAACCAGTATGGCGTTATTTGATATCACATTCCCAGTCTGTGACTTGAAATGATAGATATGTTGGTTCGGTGATCCCGTGCCGTCAAAAGTTTGTAGCGTCGGGACTTCAAATTTTGGAGGATAAGGGGCTGCATCCCATTCGGTAGGATAGGGTCTGACAACTCCCTCGTCTTGGAGCTCGTTTCTGTTGGCAATGGCATTAAGGCGGGCTTCCAATTCTTCCATTTTGGCAGACTGGAGATTCTGCTCATTCTCCGCCTCTCTTCCTTCATCAGAGGAAGATTCTAGGTTGTGGGCTTCTTGGTCAGAAGCCGTGTCATCAACCATTTTTTCCTTCCCTTTACTTGTGTGAGGTCGGGACGAAGACATTCTTTCCCTTCGTGAAGATTCTTGCCTGAGTGGTGAATCTATCTTCTGAGATTTGGCATTGTCTGCGACGATTTGAGTCAACATGGCCATGAGTTCATTGATGGCCTCCTGTTGAGATCTGAGCATGGCCTCCTGTTCATCAAGTCTCTTCGCGAGATCTTCATGGTTTCCCGTCATATAAGCGAAGCTCTCATGTTCAACAAAAGAGCTTGATGACTGGGACTCTGCAATGGCTGAGTGTTCATCATTGGAATTGGTTCCTCTGGCTAACCTCCGATAGTTAACAGGGGGAATGGCTCTTGTTCGCATCCGAGTGCGTTGGTAGATTCCTTCAAACTCGTTAGCGATTTCTCTGACGGTCGGTGAACGACTTGTCTCAGAGTCATCCGAACTAGGACCTGAGGCTTTCTCTCTGCCGATCACATTGATAGTGACCTCAGGATATTCGGTCTCTGGAGACTTCTTCCTGTGCGAACATCGTCGTTGGTTAGACAAAGCAACGTCCGTTAATTGGTCGAACACCAATGGTTTGGCCGCATATGAGCAGCATTGACATCCCGAGAGGATCGTAGGAATCAGTCGCTCATATTGGAATGAACGAATGACTTGTTGCATCGGTCTTGCTCTCGATGTGAACTCTCTCGAATCTGTTATAAAGATTCTAGGAGAATTACTCACTGATTGTGAGGTTTGAATTGGAACCCCCAGTCCATGATTAGACAGGACTGGCTCCTGGTGAACATGGATGTGGTTGAGATTCCTTGAATCCATGAACTTTTTATATCCGCCCCTCGATCTAGTCGCGCTACGCAGAGTATTCGGGGGTCTCGCTGCCCGGTCAGCGAGCCGGGGGTCCAGGGGGCGGCCGTTCCGATTGTATAACGCGCCATTTAGGGCTGCGTTCAATCTTATTCACACAGAGCCTATGTTTTGGCTCATAGACGCGAGACTTGCGTTCTGAAACAGAAACAGTGTCGCGTTTAGGCTCACAAACACGAAGCTCGTGTTGACTTGAGAATCGGTTCCTTCGTCGAGCGGCGTTCTTCTTAGCCTGTTTTACGGCTTTGGCAGCAACGCCTTCAACTCGGTGGACGAGTTTGGCCGAAGCTGAGCCCACTCCTTCCGAGAAGGGGCTGTTCAAGCAATCTAATCCAAAGGAGAGGACTTCCTTCGGCGATTCGGCAGAGATTGGAGCTTTAGACTTCTTGGAGTTCTTGCGGACCTTGCGCATAGCCTTGGAGCTAAGAGATCCAGAGGAGAGGGCTTTCTCGTACTTGGCTTGATCAAACTCTACCACGAGAGTTTCGACGGTTGTTCCAATGAGATGAACGTCGGATTGCACCACCACTTCTTCGTCAGAGAAGTTAGTCCCCAGCAGAGTCGACATCTTTTGTTTGGTGGAAAATTTGCAGTAAAAAGACAGTGAAAGAAAATTGACTTGTATTCTCTCAAAATCGATTACAATTGGATTTCCTGATTATAAAAGAGAGGAGAATTGATCTGGATTCTCCCCTTTGTTTAATTCTGGGTTCTTCACGGTGGCGATGGAGTGCCTCCCTCGAATGCTCGCGTCGAGTTTGCTCTCCGTTGACGATCCGAATGTCTTGATTCACTGGAATGATATCTCCTCCTCACGATTTGACGTTGTGGAGGACTTGCGTGGCAAGTTTGAAACTCTGAACGAGTTGATTTAACCGAAAGTAGGTTATAAGCCAAGGATGAAGAAGCTCCTCGTTGCTGATCTCCAAAACTCTCTAAATTTCCCTCTTTGCTGTCAAGTCTCAGATCCGAAAAATGCCAGCCCTTAACTAAGCTGATTTCTTAGTTATTTATAGAGGATTAAAAGGGTGTAACCACCCCCTTAATTCACTCCTGAGTGGAGTTGTGATCCCCTCAAATCGTGGGAAACGGTTTTGAAACCGTTTAGCTCGTGTTTGAACGAGTCAAACGCAAATCTTGCATTCTGGCATGAATTATGCACTTAAACGCAGCGTCTGGAAGCTCGGACGCAACATCTTGTTGGAAGCTGCGTTTGGCAGCTTGGAAGCTGCGTTTGGGCAGTGATGGAGATGCGTTTGACAGCGGTGAAGAGCTGCGTTTGGGCAGCGATGGAGCTGCGTTTGTACTGCGTTTGGCAGCGGATCTGAGCTGTGTTTGTGCTGCGTTTGGCAGCGGATCTGAGCTACGTTTGCAGCGTTTGGAGCTGCGTTGGGCAGCAGTATAGAGCTGCGTTGAGCAGCGGTTAGCAGCGGATCTGAGCTGCGTTTGCAGCGTTTGGAGCTGCGTTTGTGTTGCGTTCGTGGCTATGAACGCGGTGCGTCTTGATACTGGTACGCGGGGAGGACTTCCACGTCTTGGTTTGAAGAGACCGTCGATTTGTAGTCTCTTTCTATCGAAGCATTGCAAAGATCATCATTTTGTAATCTTTGCTTTAGTCTTTGATATGTGAGAGTCGTCAGATTGTAACTCCCGATATTGATTGTGAAGACTGTTGATTAGAGCTTTCATCAGTTGTCGTGAATGTCGTTAGATTGTAACCTTCCGCGATCTACGTGAAAGTCTTCAAATTGTAGCCTTCTGGAAGTCGTCAAATTGTAACTTCCATCATCGGTGTTTAATGGGGAATCAGCTATCTATTGTGATTTTTAGACAGCCTACATATATCTCCAACAAGCCACCAGCGCATCAATCCGCTACGATTTCCACGTCAAAAAAATGTTGAAGAAATCGTGTCTCCTGGCTAAAGCGGCAAGGAAATTGTTGAAAGCATTGGCAAAGGCCCCGACAGGCACTCCGTTTTCCCATCAGATCACAGCCCTCTGATTAATATCAGGGATGAGGTTCGTTTCCTTGGTAGCATTGTGGTCGCGTCTAGGAGGTCGCCCGGTACCTGCGAAACAAAGAATCGAATGAAACAATGAATCAATCTATATTTGCAAAAAAATTTAAAATAATAACCGATAAACTATAAAAATTTATTCATACCTTTCAGTTCGAGGCATCTACGCTTTGCTTGTTCGTACCTATGCTGCGCGATAGGGCGCACCACATGATAAGAATCCCAATCCCCCTTCACCTTGGCTGGACTGTGGACTCGCTGATCCGTAATAGAATCTGGCGGTAGTGCCGCAGTTTCTAAAGCTGCGCTATACGGCTCAAATCTCCTCTCCTCCAATACATCTGCATGCGGTGGCGGTGGTATCTCTACATGCTGTGTAGGATCAGCCTGTGTCTCCATGTCATGTGGAGCATCTCCGCGTGATGTGTCCTGTGGCTGCGAGTCATGTGTAGCATCTCCTCCTCCTGTGTAGTAAATGTTAAAAAAATATTAGGCTCATGTTAATAGTTTATAGAAATGTACAGATATAACAAATAAATAAAAATACCTGACGTAGAGGCATGTGCGTCGCCTCCAGAATGTCTACCAAATAGTCTCTCAAGCGCTTTCTTACGTAATCCTTTTGTCATCTATACTTTGAAAACATAATAAATATCCAACAAAAGTATATAATGCAAATAATTAATAAAATAGCACATGGTAACAGAATCGCGTGTACATGATGTCTAGTTAAACAGATAATACAAAGGTAATAATGTAATACATGACACACCGTGATACTTGATAACCAGTCAAACAGATAATATAAAGGTAATAATATAATACATGATACATCCACATGATAACCAGTCAACCAGATAATATAAAGGTAATAATATAATACATGACACATCATGATACATGATAACCAGTC
This sequence comes from Asparagus officinalis, assembly GCF_001876935.1. Classification (NCBI taxonomy): domain Eukaryota; kingdom Viridiplantae; phylum Streptophyta; class Magnoliopsida; order Asparagales; family Asparagaceae; genus Asparagus; species Asparagus officinalis. The sequence goes on along the minus strand of NC_033799.1, from coordinate 71,947 downwards.
AAACTGATGATGTTGAGGCTCTACTCTGCGATCGTGTGCGGATAGCCTGTGACCGTGTGCATGCCAACAAAAAGACTGTTCTTATAGTTTTATCGACTCCGCTGCGGACAAGTTTTTTACCTTTATGCCTTGGCTCACATATAATCGCAGGTACATCAGGGTACGCTAGTGCAATTTCATTGTCCAGATTATTATTTTGTGTCAATGAAAACTCCTCGGCTATTTCGTCGGCCAAGATAACATCCTCATCGTGATCTTCGTCAGACACGACTTCATGAATGTAGGCTCTAGGCGGATTCTTAAGATAACCCATTCGTCATTTTTCATTATATCTTTGACATAAAAGCACTGTTTGGCGTTGTTTTCGCCAAAAGTTGATTTCGTTGTCGAATTCATTATATCTTCGGTCGATTACAATAAATTCAAAGAAAACAGCCTTTTTATAAGACTCTTTTACACAACTAAAAAGAAATTTACAACTCTTGAGAAAATAAACGCAGGATCGTTGTTTGGATCACTGCTTTCGTGGGATCTTTGCCTGTGCCGGGAGCGCTTTGACTCGTGGACCACCAAATCACAGATTCTGATTGAACCGTGAGGGGTTTATGATTCTGACTTCCGAGACCGACAATGTTAAACCTAAAGCCGTTGACACAGTAGCCTCCATAATGCTTAACCACATTAGAAGGACCTCTGGCATATAAACAAACTTTCTCAGACAGGTTAATCCCATTCGTAATCCATTTGTCAACCTTTAAGAAAAGAAGCAAATAGTTTACATATCTGTTGACAGGCACATACATTTGATATACGAATCAAAAATGTAAAAAGATCTTACTTCACCCTTCAGCCATGTAGGGAATTGTCTAGAGTGTGTGTCCATAACTCTCTTATTTTTTGTTTTGCATTTAAGATTAGTCTGGACATGTCGGATGTGAAGCCTAGACAAAAAGCATTTATAACGGTTAAATAGAGATAATTATTGTGAGGTGATATAATCTGATTCAAACAGTTAAATACTTACGCCACGTATATGTTAAATGTAGTATCATTGCTCAGGATATATGTGTGGGCTTGATCTAGCTCCATTCTGGGGAATCTAGTGTCCTCCCCACGATCATTGTAGAATGTACCGTCAATTATTCATTGGGGACGGTTTAGCCTTGTCTCTACGCCCCGCAAGTAACGAGAGATAAAATTCAAACTCTCGTTACTTATGTAGTTCTCTGCGATCGACCCTTTAGGATGTGCACGATTATGCATCAGTTGTTTCATGAAACCCAAATACCTACAAGCATATAGTTTCATGATTTGTGACAAAATGGAACTGAGAAACGTAATTTGACAAATATTAAATGAATATTATAATAATGAGTACCTCTCCACGGGGTACATCCAGTGATATTGAACTGGTCCTGCGATGCGGGCTTCGTATGCTAAATGTATTGTGAGATGCACCATGACCATGAAGAATGAGGGTGGAAATAGTATTTCTATTTTACACAATATATTAGCAACACGTCCCTCTAATTCTTCAAACTCCCTGACATCAATCACCTTAGAGCACAGTTGCTTGAAGAAACCGCAGAATTCTATTACCACCATCGTGAGTTCCTTGTCAGCATGTCGCAACGCAACCGGGAGAAGTTGATGTAATAGAATATGATGATCATGTGTCTTGAGTCCCAAAATCTTTCTGTCCTCAATATGCACATTTGCTGAAATGTTTGAAGCATAACCATCCGGTGTCTTCACGGACTTTAGAAATAAACACATATTGTGGACCTCATCCTTTAACAGTGTGACACAGGAGGCTGGGAGTTCAAACTTTCCGTCGCCCTTATCTATAGCTTGTAGTTCCGGACGAATGTTCAATTCTGCTAGGTCTCGACGTGCCCTTAAGTCATCTTTCGATTTTTTCCCGTCCTGTAACAAAGTGTTCAAGAGATTCTCGCATATGTTCTTCTCGATGTGCATGACATCCAAGTTGTGACGTATTTTTAAACTTCTCCAATATGGCAGCTGATAAAATATGCTGAATTTTGACCATCCATGCGGAAGTTCGGTGCCTTTTGAGACACGCTCATGCGACTGGACATTGCGAGGCCTATTTCCTTTTGATTTTCCCTTTCTCTTCCATTTTTGCTTCAATATTTTTCTCCTAACACCAAATGGATTTTCTTTGTTGAATCTTTTTTTTCCAAATATTTTTCTATGTAAAGGATATAAAAGCTCAAATATTTCATCTCCGGTCAGCCTTGGTGGTGCCGGTCTACTTTCTAGATTGTCGTCGAACTTTCCTACTAACTTTCTGAACTTGTGCCCTGTAGGCAACCATCTTCTGTGTTGCCAATAACAAAACTTACGGCTGTATTTCAGGAACTTTCCCTCATAGTATGACATGCAAATCGGACAAGCAATCTGACCCTTCGTCGACCATCCAGACAGGTTAGCGTATGCCGGGAAGTCATTAATTATCCACATGACCATTGCCCGCATACAGAAAGACTCCTTACCATAAGCATCATAAGTGCTAACACCTTTTTCCCAGAGAAGCTTCAGGTAGTCAATTAATGGTTAGAGGAAAACATCGATGTCATTTCCAGGAGAATATCTTCCAGGGATCAAAAGTGACAGTATCATGTACGGTTGCTTCATGCACATCGACGGCGACATGTTGTACGGTGTCAGCAACACTGGCCAGGTAGACCAAGCTGTAGGTAATAAAAATTGCCTTTAAATCCTTATCAGAGAAGTTCAGAACAAAACTGCTAAAATCTCGTCCGAAATAGCAAAAGGGGGTAAAAACACTGATAAAAAGGGGAAAACGCAGATATCTCCCAAACCGTAAGGAATTTGGCGAAACGGAGGAAGCGAACCGAAGCCTTTGGCTCGGTTCAAATGGCCCCATCTCATCGAGATAGGCGATTTTCATATATAATTCGTCCAATTCCGACTTACGGTTTGAAAGTTACGGCCTATTCTTCGATCCATGCTCAGGAGCTCGCCTGCAGCTCGAATTTCGCCTGCACAATCAAGACCCAAGTCTGCCTGCACACCTGAGCTCGCCTGCAGACCCAGTTCGCCTGCAAGCTCGCCTGCAGACCCAAGTCTGCCTGCAGTCCTAAGCTCGCCTGCAGACCCAAGCTGCAGACTCGCCAGCTCACTGTCAACTGCCCACTTTGAGTATGGAAATAGTTATATCAGTGGTCAAATCCCACAAATCAAGGGAGAGGGCACAGTACCCTAAGACCGTCAAGCGGCCGCTCACAGTACGAATGATTGGGCAGGTGTCGAGTCGACCTGAACATTCATAAATGCAGCTCACCTCGGCTGTCCGAATCAGGAGCCGGATCCGCCGGCATTCGGCGAGCTGTCCATGCCCACTCGAGTACCGGGAACCTGATTTCCCACCTCTCTCGGCCTGAAGAGAGAAGATACGGTACTCCAGGCCCGTCGAATGACTGCTCACGGTACGAGTGATCGGACAGATGCCAGATCAACCTGCGCGTTCATAAATGCAACTCAGCTCATCGGTCCAAGTCAAGAGCTGGAACCGCCAGCGCACAGTGAGCTGGCCCAATCCACTCGAGGAATGGACGGCGGCTCCTAGGCGACAGGACGTGAAGCACAACCCATCGAGTGACGGTTCGTAGTACAGAGGAGCGATAAGATATCTCTCAACAGTGTATGGTCACATCCCATGATTCAAGGAGCGGCCACGCCATCTCTCCTCTATTTAAGAACCTCGCTCGGCTACAGGAAAGAGGTTCACACATAGTTAAATATTAATTCAATCAGTTAACTGAACCACTGGCTCTCGACTCCCAACGGAGTCGACGACAAACTCTCTGCATCACTTTTGCATTGCAGCGCCACTTCCTAGTTCTGAGCCCCGATCGCCTTTCTACTGTGTACTGAAGCTCCGACAGCAACTTTGATCGGATCGTCCAAGGGAAGCAGACTCGGCGCGAGCACCGAGCGAGGCGTCCTATCGCCACCGAGGAACCCACGTTAAACAAGGAGGGCCTTCCCTCTGCTTCTGTTGTAAACATTTGATTTATTTGTTTGTAATAAGCCTTCTTATCAATACAAACGAAGTTCCCTATTTTTGGGAGATCAAAATTTACACCCTACACAAGCAGAGCTCATTAATCCAAACAGATTAAATCCGTCGCTAGCAAGCCCCAACCTAATATTCCGAGACTCTTTACCGAAGTCAGGGTATATACGGTCAATATGCTTCCATGCCTCACTGTCCGCAGGATGTCTTAGTTTCCCATCCTCTTTACGGTCGGTCGAGTGCCATCGTATATTCTCAGCCAGCTCGGCAGACATATAAAACCGCTGCAGCCTAGGAATAATTGGAAAATATTGGAGAACCTTCGCAGGGATTCTGTTTTGCTTATTGGATGCACCGCCTTCGGATGTGCTTATAACTTCTCCTTTCCAACGTGATACATGACACGTCGGACATTCCTCCAGAGCTTCATTACCCTTATTGTACAAGATGCAGTCGTTAGGACAGGCGTCTATCTTCTTGTAATCAAGCCCCAACGTATCAACAATCTTGTGAGCTTCGTAATAGGTCGCGGGGATGCTTTTCTCGCCACCTGGAATGAATTTCCTCAGCAAATCTAATAACATCTCAAAATGTGTAACAGCCATCCCACTGAGTGTTTGGATATGAATAAGCCTCAGCATAAAAGAAAGCCTTGTGAACTCCTTACACCCCTCGTATAACGGTGACTCGTTTTCTTCAACAAGTCTCATCAATCGATCTACATCTTGAAACATATCATTAGTGTTGACATCACTCACCGACGGCGCTGCAAGAATATCTTCTAACATATCAGTCGTGTCAACTGTCGGATTGCTGACTTCAGTGAATTCTTCCTCTGATTGCATCACCGGGACGCCTTCACCGTGATGACTCCAAAATACATAAGAGCTATCAAATCCATTGATTGACAGATGAAAACTTACGTCACTCCTAGCGAGCATTTTACCGTTCCTGCAATTCTTACAAGGATAGAAAATCGACCCGCTTAGCGACCGTAGAGGGTTTGTGTTAGAGTAGGCTAAGAAAGCTTCTATCCCATCCTTGTACCGGGTGTCTAGATGTCTTCAATCACGTGGTATGCTCATGAACGATTTGTCAGGAACTGTCCACATCTATAATTTAAAAATTAATGGAAGTGAGCATATCCCGACATATATTATTTTAATTTAGGGATGTAAACGTGTGTTCAGAGGACCGCATGTGTGACCGGCTGTCAGAGGAAGGCTTCTATCCCATTAGGTATGTAAACGTGACGTGTATATGTATTTACGTGTGTTCAAGTATATTTTTAATTCGTCAAAATTTCGGCAGCACCTACCCGCTGTTCTCCGAGTACACTATAGTGGGAAGGATATACTCATGCATATCCCTCCGCAATTTGTACACGGAGAACAACGAGTAAGCGCCGCCGAAACTCTGACGAAAAGAAAGTACACAAGAACACAAGTAAATACATATACACGCCATGTTTACAAACCTAACCCGTCCAAACTGGACAGATCCAATAAATATTTATATATAAGCCCCCTCTCACATACGCGTACAAAAAAGTTATCAGAGCGAATAAGATGGTCTCGTATCCACCAACGATCCTGTACGCGTATGTGACAAGTAAATAAAGAGATTATATATAGTATTTATTGGACGGGGTATTCTACGGCTCGAAAATATGAGTGTACAGTGTGTGCAATTTCTATGTAATTAGCGATATAATAGTTACGCTAACCCATTATCGATCCTCACCCCCACCCTCACCTAACCCTAAACCTAACCCTAACACTCACCCCAACCCTCACCTAACCCTAATCCTAACCCTAACCCTCACCATCACCCACACCCTCACCTAACCCTCCTCTAACCCTAATCCTAACCCAAACCCTAACCCTAACCCTCGCCTAACCCTAACCCTAACCCTAACCCTCACCCTCACCCTCACCTTCACCCTCCCCTAACCCTAACCCTAACCCTATCCTTAACCCTCAAACTCACACCCACCCCTCACCCTCACCCTACCCTCGATCACCTAACCCAAACCCTAACCCTAACCCTAACCCTCGCCTAACCCTAACCCTCGCCTAACCCTAACCCTAACCCTAACCCTAATTAAAATTAATTTTTTATATTATAATTTCATCAATATGAATATTTTTTATTAGGGTTTGGGTTTTTTGCATAAGTTTTTTGTTTTACCAAAATTAAACTATAATTATAAAAAATAAATTATTATTACAAAAATAACAAATGCATCTCCCCCCTCTCTCTCTCCTTCTCTCTCCCTCTCTCTCGTCGGCCGACGCCGGCGGCCGTTGGCCGGCTCGCTGCCGGCGTCG
>NC_033799.1:28932-64554 GCF_001876935.1 Asparagus officinalis | reverse complement strand
ACGTCGCCAAAAATTATGTTTTTCCCGACGCTTTTAGTTAGCGTCGGCAAAAAATATATTTTTCCCGACGTTTATAATTAGCGTCGCTAAAAATGTATATTATTAGCGACGTTTTAACTTAGCGTCGATAAAAGTTATGGATTTCCCGACGTTTTTTCATTTTCGTCGGCAAAAGTATAGCCTTTTAGCGACGTTTTAAAATTAACGTCGCTAATAGTATGCATTTATCGCGACGTATTAGGCTAACGTCGCTAAAAGTATTCTTTTCCCGACGTTTATATTTAGCGTCGCTAAAAATTATATTTTTAGCGACGCTACTTTATTTATCCACGTCGCCAAAACCCCACCCCCCAAATCACCCCCCGAAATAAAAGGAGGGATAATTCCCCCCTTTTATTTTGACGAAGAGCCAAAGTCGACGAAGAGCCAAAATCGCCAAAACCCCACCCCCAAATTCTCTGAAAGTTCCCCGCCTTTGTCGAAGCTCACCGACGCCATCGTCGGAGATCTCCGCCTCCGTCGAAGTTCACCGCCGCCTCCGTCGGATCTCGCCGCCGCCGCCGCCTCCTCCTCCTGCCAAAATCGCCCCCAGGACCGTGGAAGGTACTAAATTAACCCTAGAAATCGTCCCCTTTGCTTTTCGATCTGGTTGTAGTTTCTTCTTGTTTCATTTGGGTCATGATTCTTGTTGTGCAGTAAACACTTCCTTCCCCTCGATGTAGTTGGATCCAAAAGTAGAATGAGCGATTATATCTGAAGTAATGCTTTGTTGACGATGAGTCTGAATTTACAAAATTATTTGCATGGCTGGAAACATTATTTTGAAGAAAATTGTTAATAATTCTTCTCCTTTTCTTGTTCTCTAATTTAGTTGGAAGCCTCTGCGATAAAAGTAATGCTCACGGACCGTAAACTTTTTAGCTAGTCAGTATAATGAGGTGAAATAGTCAAGCAAAACTTAATTTACAATTGATTTAAAGTTGTTCTCTATATAAGGCCCCCTATCCTTGCGTTCGAGTTCTCATCGAGCCCCTCCCCAATATCTTCAACTCTCTCACCCGTTGCCTTCTCCATCTGTCTCTCACTATGAGCTATTTGAGTATGATGGAGGCTAGGTTGCCTCTAGGGTTCAGATTTCACCCGAGTATGTGCGTGCGGATTGCTTGAGGCCATAAACCGTCTGCAGTATAAGATGTTTATGAGATGATGCTTGTCTTGTATAATCAGGTTGAAGCCATCAGTGACTAATGGAGATCCAATGAATTTCGAGTAATTTCACTTTGGTTATGCTGCTTGCTTCTTATGAATCATATTTTTAAGCCAAAGTCTGATGTTAGCAAGCAATATGATCTGATCACGATGAATTCAGACACGCTAGTTTACAATATTTTTCCTTACATTTTGTTACTGAACTAGTTTTGTTTTCATCTTATGATATCAGAACCCTGTTATACAAATAACTTGGGGACATTCTTTTTATCGTAGAATATTGTAGAATAGCATACCACCCTTGCTTACATTGAGACTTGTACTGAGATTGGCCTTTGTTACTGTATTTCAATAATATACTGTAGAATAGCATACCACCCTTGCTTACTAGTTTAACTCTTATGCAAATTAGCTAATGTAATGATCAGAGGATACAAAAAATACATATTACCATATCCCAACATTGAAAAGTATGCATGTTCATAAATCTTTCGAAATCCACTTCCATAAAACTTGTTTATCTGTGAAGACTAATTTATTTGGAGCATACCTGACGCATGCCTCCAAGAGGCAGCACCCCTGGGACAAAAATTAAATACTTTTTGAAAGGAGTATTTTCCATAATTTTGGCCCTCCAGACAAAATTTCTATGATATAAATATGCATTACAGCCACCTACGTACAGAACTTGCATCCCAAAGAGACTAAAATAGGGATGACAAAGGGAGGTGGGATTAAGGTTTCAGAATTTGGTTGCAATCCTTGTTGATTGTTAGTGTTATAGTGACCTCATAAAATCTCAATAAAATGTACTTCATGCCAGAGTTTGACTAACTGGGGTGATCAAAGCAACATCGGTCCATTACTGCAAAATTGAGTCACCAGGATCTCATCTTTGTTGGTTCATGAAATATACATCTGTTAATTTTCTACTGAAATCTCCCCCCACCCCCCCTGAACTTCACAATCATATTTTCATGGCCATTTTAAGTCCTCAGACCCCAACTTTTCTTAACCATGGTAAGAAGTTGACTTGATCTAACTGTGATTACCTACAACCTTTTCCTTAAGATTACCCTTTCCATTTGATAAAACTATCAAACCAATGCAAGATCAAGAAGAAAATACAAAAATAAGAAAAGAAAAGATCATGCAAAATCTGGAGACTATCTGAACTTTGTTTATTCAAAAAGGACACTGTGGGAATATGTGAATACTTCATAAATACTACACTCTGGGGACTATCTGAACTTTGTTTATTCAATATAGTGTGAGATATTGCATGTTTATATTTGCGTGGTGGGATAGCTTCAGTTAAATAGTGATGTATAAACTCTTGGATATTTATGTCGATTATATGTTGATTGTTTGTTTGAAGGAATGTCTTCTGCGTCTCTAAACTGTCTCATATCCTGATCCGACTATTCTTCTGTCAAGTTTGCATCGGTAAGAAGACATATCCCAAGGATAAATGCGCAAAGTGAAGAATGGGAGAAGCTCTTCCTATTTGAATTCAAATTCGAAATCTACCTATAGCTAATAGCTTGGGCATCATTTAAACTAAAGCATCTAAAGTCTGACGACTAGAGCTTTTCATAGTCCTTTCCACTCCCCTAACCATACTATGATATACATTCCAGTTCTTTGATCCCATTAACTCCATTGACATTGTCTTATAGGTTTTTGATCTTTAGGGGACTATTTTGAATGTTTTTTCCACCTTTGGCATCAGAAGTGTAACTCATACAGGTTTGAAGACATTTGGCATCAGAAGTGTTTCAAATACATACTTAATGTTCTTTTTATCTTTCTAGTTCACAGCCAAATATCCTCCATAAATCTATAATCCAAAAATTGAATCACTATTTGAATGTTCTTTTTATCTGTGCAGTGAATCATGGAATTCAGCTAATGTTTGCCACAGAGTAGCATGTTTTGCTCAGCTTGGTGAGGAGAATCAGTTACACTCGGGTATGTAGAATTTGCTCTATTCAGTACATTTCTCTGGATGTTGTTGTTTTGGATTTGTTTCCTATGGCCTAGACGGGGAAATGCTTTCCGGGAGACTGTGTTGCTGTTATTGGTTTTGCTGTACATGTCCATGTGGGTTTCGCTGGAAAAGCTGGTTTGCCTTCTTGCTGGAAATGGTTGTACGTTTCGGAAATCACTGTAGCAAGTCTTCGTTCTCTTGCTGGAAATGGCATTTTGTGCATATCAAAATTCACTGTAGCAAGAGGAAGTTTGTAATTAATGATACAAATTTGATATTGTTGTTTCTAGTTTTCTTGATGTAATCTGTTTTTGAGAGACTTTATGTACCTGGGTATGCAAGAGGAAGTTTGTAAATTAACGCTTTAAGCGCTCAAGGGGAAATGGAAAAATAGACTTTTATGTTGATGTGAATGCGATCAACTTTTTTGTGGATGTTCAGATTTAGTGTAGGCTTGTATTTGATAGAGAATGTATTATTTTTGGCGATGCAAATTAGTGTCGATAAGCGTCAGTAAAAGTAACACTTTTGAAAGGGCAATGCGTCGGTAAAAGTATACTTTTAACGACGCAGAATGAAGCGTCGCTAAAAAGCTTATCTTTGGCGACGCATGATTTGCGTCGGCAAAAGTGTAGCTTTTAGCGACGCAAAATACAGCGTCGCTAAAAGCTACACTTTTGCCGACGCAAATTATGCGTCGCCAAAGATAAGCTTTTTAGCGACGCTCCTTTCCACGTCGCTAAAGGTAAACTTTTGCTGACGCATTGCCCTTTGCCGACGTTAAGTACGTCGCCAAAAGTGCAAGATTTCCCGACGCCGTTTCGCATATGGAAAAATTCAGCATGCTTTTGCCGACGCAAAATAATATGCGTCGCTAAAAGATGTACTTTTCCCGACGCATGTCGTGTCGCCAAAAGTGTATTTTTGGCGACGCAGTGTATTTGCGTCGCTAAATACTTTCCTTGACGCACTTTTGGCGACGCGTTAGCGACGCTGTATTTTGCGTCGGGAAATATTTTTCCCGACGTTTTTTAAACATTTGCCGACGTTTTTGTTTCGTCGGCAATGTTGTATTTTGTTGTAGCTGTGTGATTTCGGACATCAACACTAAGTGAGTCCAGTTTTCAACCCATAAAAAAGGACGCTCAACATGCAGGGGCATGTTAAAATTAATATAAAACTATAATCCTTGATCTTCACCATAACTTCAGAGTTTTGGTGTAATGGTTAGAGGAACTAAATTTAAGAACATTTGATTTTCCTTTTTGCTAAATATGATAACTTGTAGTTTTATTATTAATTATATTTAAACTTTAGCTAATTATCCAAAATATCTTGTTAATTAAGGTCCTCCTCACTTTCCCACATATTTATAAAATGTAATTAATATAAATATTTTATAATGATAAGAGAATTTATAAAATATATTATAATCTATATAAATAATTGTTAGTTACAATAAAATAGTATAAAATAATCAGTGTTATAAAATATTTTATAAAATGACTATACATAATTTATTAAATAATATATTATAAAATTGTTAAACACCTATTTATAAATTATAATAAGTTAATACTGTTTGGTGGAAAATTTGTAAAATAACAATGAAAGAATTGAATGTTTTATTCTCTCTAACTGCTTAGAAAAAGAATGTTTATAACTCTCTCAATCTCGATTACAATTTGGATTTCCTGATTATAAAAGAGAAGAGAATTGATCTGAATTCTCCTCTTTGTTTAATTCTAGGTTCTTCACGGTGACGATGGAGTGTCTCCCTCGAATGCTCGCGTCGAGTTTGCTCTCTGTTAACGATCCGAACGTCTTATGTCACTGGAACGTGGTCTTCTCCTCACGATTTGACGCTATGGAGAACTTGCGTGGCAAGTTTTAAAGAACTCTTGATGAGTTGATAACTCTAAACGATTTTGAAACTCTATGAAAGAGTTGATTTAACCGAAATCGGTTTGTAAACCAAGGATGAAGAAAGCTCCTGTTGTTGATCTCCAAAACTCTAACAATTCCCCCTAAAAGCTAGCCAAAGATCTCTTCTTCGCTGCCAAGTCAAAAGATCGAAGGATTGAAGGACCCGAACTCAGTTGAGTTTACTCCTATTTATAGGGGATTAAGGGGTGTAACCGTCCCCTTAATTCGTTCCTAAGTGGGGCTGAATGGGATATAACTGCCCCCTTAATCTGCTCCCCAAATCGTAGGAAAAACGGTTTTAAACCCGTTCAGTTCGTGCTTTGAACGAGTCAAATGCCAGTCTGGGCGTTCTAGGTCCGAACTCTGCATTTTAGACTTAAAACGCAGAGTTTGGCTTGTTTTTGGCTGAAAACGCTGTGTTCACACAGCGTTGTAAATCTGAAACACAGAGTTGGGACACAGAGATGAACTCCGCGTTTTGAGTCCACGAACTCTGCGTTTTTAATTGGAGCGCTGGAGATGACCTCTGCGTTTTGACTCTGAAACACGGGCATGATCTCTGCGTTTTGATGTTGTAACACAGGGATGACATCTGTGTTTGAGGTTGTAACGCAGGGAGGACCTCTGTGTTTTGAGTCTGAGACGCAAAGGCGAGCTCTACGTCTTGATTTGAACAGACCGTCAATTTGTAGTCTCTTTTTGCTAGAGCCTTGCAAAGATCGTCACCTTGTAACCTTCGTCTTGGCTCCTTGAAAATATGAGAGTTGTCAGATTGTTACTCCCGATATTGATTATGGAAGCTGTTGAATAGAGCTTTCATCGGTTGTTGTGAAGATCATCAGATTGTAACCTTCATCGATCTACGTAAAAGTCTTCAAATTATAGCCTTCTGTAAGTCGTCAGATTGTAACTTCCATCATCGGTGTTTGATAAGGGATCAGCTATCTGCAGTGATTTTTAGACAACCTACAAATACTATTATAAATAAAAAAATACACCATTAAACATTCTATAAAATATATTAATAAATAAATAATATAGAAAATTTGTGTAAATATTAGTAGTAAAATAATATAATCAATTTAATATTATAACCTAACTACGAATTACACTATTATTTAATACATTATAGTGAATAATACTATTACAATTATACTATGTATAAATATTAGAAATAAGAATAGTTACAAATAACATATAATTTATTATAATTATTCTACGTTATAGTTAAGAAATTGTAATTATATTTTATAATATTAAATGAATATTTATTTTGTTATAAGTATCTAAGTAAATTATGATTAAGTTATAATAAGTATCTAAAATATAAAAATTACTCATAAAATTCTTTATACACAACTTTATATATTAATATAAGCATTTATATTATTACAAAAGTCACTTCATAATTTGAACTCAAAAAAAAGAATTCAAAACGAAAAATAGTATATCCACTGGCAAAGCATGTGAATTATACTAGTCATCGGAAAAAGGGAAATTTACATTATGAATATAGAAGCCAAAGGGATTTCGCATTAAAAAGATAAGACAAGCTCTTTAATCTTTACAATGCAATATATGAACCATCACTAGTAGAAAACTGAGTATTGACGACGGGCTATTGACGACGGATTTAAAATCCGTCGCCAATACAAACATTGGCGATGGAACATTGGCGACGGGGTTGTTCCCGTCGCCAATGTTTGTATTGGCGACGGATTTCAATCCGTCACCAATGTTTTCCGTCGCCCATAACCTTTGGCGACGGGAAAACATTGGCGACGGATCCGATCCGTCGCCAATAAGTATTGGCGACGGATTTTATCCGTCGCCAATGTTCCGTCGCCAATACTTATTAGCGACAGATTCTATCCGTCGCCAATAAGTATTGACGACGGAAATGATGTGTCGCCAATACGTATTGACAACGTAATTGATCCGTCACCAATGTTCCGTCGCCAATACTTATTAGCGATGGATCGAATTCGTCGCCAATTAGTATTGGCGACGGATCGAATCTGTCGCCAATAAGTATTGGCGACGGATGTAATCTGTCACCAATGTTTCGTCGCCAATACTTATTAGCGACAGATTCGATCTGTCGCCAATACACATTGGCGACGAATTCGTCGCCAATAAGTATTGGCGACAGATTCTATCCGTCGCTAATGTTCCGTCGCCAATACCTATTAGCGACAGATTCTATTCGTCACCAATAAGTATTAACGACGGAAATGATGCGTCGCCAATACGTATTGGCGACGGAATAGATTCGTCACCAATGTCCCGTCGTCAATATATATTAGCGATGGATCGAATTCGTCGCCAATAAGTATTGGTGACGGATCGAATCTGTCACCAATAAGTATTAGCGACGAATGTGATCCGTCACCAATGTTTCGTCAACAATACTTATTGGCGACAGATTCGATCCATCGCCAATACACATTGGCGACGAATTCGATCCGTCACCAATAAGTATTGACAACAGATTCGAGTCATCGCTAATGTTTCGTCGCTAATACTTATTGGCGACGGAGTTGAATACGTTGCCAATACTTATTGGCGACGAATCGAATCTGTCGCCAATGTCCGTCGCCATCGTAAAAAATTAACACTAGTGATTGATTATCCAATTGTTAATGAGTGGCCCCACAAAAAATTAAGAATTATTTTAATATTAGTTCCTCAAATCTATAATATTTTAAATGTAGTCCAATACTATTTTGTTCCACACAGGTAGATGATAGCTTGAGAGCTGAGGATGTGGAAGTCTATTATGATCCAGGACAGTTGTTTGGTGGCCTTCTCAAGGGCCCCCTGCTCCCCTCTAGCGTCGTCGTCGAGGAGGCTGTAGCCGCAACTTTTACGATGGAAAGATACATATGTTATCAGATTCTTATGTTAAAATATTAACTATTAATTAGGAATTCTATGTTAGTTTTAAAATTTATTTATTTTTATTCTTTATGCTAGTAGATTCGATGAACTCCACTACTCTGGGCTTTATCTACGGATGGACTTGAGCCTGTAAACATCATTAATGAATCTGAGAGGAGATAAATTAGATTTAATCACTAACAACCGGATGAAAATAGTTTGGATAGAGTTCTCTTAGAGTTTTTTTATAAGGTTAAGAGGAGAAAGAGCCGTCAAATTGAGTTCGAGCGAATATGATATAACAGGTCATGTGTTCGAACTCTTGGAGCACCACTACTTTCTTTTTTTGTGAAATTTTTACATATATACCCAAGAGTTGTATATATTTGTAAATACCCCCCCCCCAAAAGCATCATTTTACTAAGATTTAATGACCAAGAATATTTCTTTAAAAGAATATTTCTTTAAATAGTTAGATTTAAAAGAATATTTCTTTAAATATAGCCGGTGTTAACCAGGGGACCTAATAGTAAATATTGTGATGATTTGAGGGATGTAATAGAAATTTCTATGATTTGAATGAGTAATTTTAAAATATTGAAGATAGCCAATCAGACTAATTTTGAAACGGGTTAACTTATCATACCAGAACTTATCATATCAGAACATATCAACTAGGTCCAAACGGGTTAACTTTTTATAATTAAAAGTCAAGGAAAACTAGTAATAATAGTTAGATTTAAAAGAATATTTTTTTTAATATAACCGGTGTTAACCAGGGGACCTAATAGTAAATATTGTGATGATTTGAGGGATGCAATAGAAATTTTCATGATTTGAGTGAGTAATTTTGAAATATTGAAGATAGCCAACCAGACTAATTTTGAAACGGGTAAACTTATCATACCAGAACTTATCATACCAGAACTTATCAACTAGGTCCAAACGGGTTAACTTTTTATAATTAAAAGTCAAGGAAAACTAGTAATAATAGTTAGATTTAAAAGAATATTTCTTTAAATATAACCGGTGTTAACCAGGGGACCTAATAGTAAATATTGTGATGATTTGAGGGATGTAATGGAAATTTCCATGATTTGAGTGAGTAATTTTGAAATATTGAAGATAGCCAATCGGACTAATTTTGAAACGGGTTAACTTATCATACCAGAACTTATCAACTAGGTCCAAACGGGTTAACTTTTTATAATTAAAAGTCAAGGAAAACTAGTAATAATAGTTAGATTTAAAAGAATATTTCTTTAAATATAACCGGTGTTAACCAGGGGACCTAATAGTAAATATTGTGATGATTTAAGGGATGCAATAGAAATTTCCATGATTTGAGTGAGTAATTTTGAAATATTGAAGATAGCCAATCGGACTAATTTTGAAACGGGTTAACTTATCATACCAGAACTTATCAACTAGGTCCAAACGGGTTAACTTTTTATAATTAAAAGTCAAGGAAAACTAGTAATAATAGTTAGATTTAAAAGAATATTTCTTTAAATATAACCGGTGTTAACCAGGGGACCTAATAGTAAATATTGTGATGATTTGAGGGATGTAATAGAAATTTCCATGATTTGAATGAGTAATTTTAAAATATTGAAGATAGCCAACAGGACTAATTTTGAAACGGGTTAACTTATCATACCAGAACTTATCAACTAGGTCCAAACGGGTTAACTTTTTATAATTAAAAGTCAAGGAAAACTAGTAATAATAGTTAGATTTAAAAGAATATTTCTTTAAATATAACCGGTGTTAACCAGGGGACCTAATAGTAAATATTGTGATGATTTGAGGGATGTAATAGAAATTTCCATGATTTGAGTGAGTAATTTTGAAATATTGAAGATAGCCAATCGGACTAATTTTGAAACGGGTTAACTTATCATACCAGAACTTATCAACTAGGTCCAAACGGGTTAACTTTTTATAATTAAAAGTCAAGGAAAACTAGTAATAATAGTTAGATTTAAAAGAATATTTCTTTAAATATAACCGGTGTTAACCAGGGGACCTAATAGTAAATATTGTGATGATTTGAGGGATGCAATAGAAATTTTCATGATTTGAGTGAGTAATTTTGAAATATTGAAGATAGCCAATCGGACTAATTTTGAAACGGGTTAACTTATCATACCAGAACTTATCAACTAGGTCCAAACGGGTTAACTTTTTATAATTAAAAGTCAAGGAAAACTAGTAATAATAGTTAGATTTAAAAGAATATTTCTTTAAATATAACCGGTGTTAACCAGGGGACCTAATAGTAAATATTGTGATGATTTGAGGGATGTAATGGAAATTTCCATGATTTGAGTCAGTAATTTTAAAATATTGAAGATAGCCATTCAGACTAATTTTGAAACGGGTTAACTTATCATACCAGAACTTATCAACTAGGTCCAAACGGGTTAACTTTTTATAATTAAAAGTCATGGAAAACTAGTAATAATAGTTAGATTTAAAAGAATATTTCTTTAAATATAACCGGTGTTAACCATGGGACCTAATAGTAAATATTGTGATGAATTGAGGGATGTAATAGAAATTTCCATGATTTGAGTGAGTAATTTTGAAATATTGAATATTGTGATGAATTGAGGGATGTAATAGAAATTTCCATGATTTGAGTGAGTAATTTTAAAATATTGAAGATAGCCAATCAGACTAATTTTGAAACGGGTTAACTTATCATACCAGAACTTATCATACCAGGACTTATCAACTAGGTCCAAACGGGTTAACTTTTTATAATTAAAAGTCAAGGAAAACTAGTAATAATAGTTAGATTTAAAAGAATATTTCTTTAAATATAACCGGTGTTAACCAGGGGACCTAATAGTAAATATTGTGATGATTTAAGGGATGCAATAGAAATTTCCATGATTTGAGTGAGTAATTTTGAAATATTGAAGATAGCCAATCGGACTAATTTTGAAACGGGTTAACTTATCATACCAGAACTTATCAACTAGGTCCAAACGGGTTAACTTTTTATAATTAAAAGTCAAGGAAAACTAGTAATAATAGTTAGATTTAAAAGAATATTTCTTTAAATATAACCGGTGTTAACCAGGGGACCTAATAGTAAATATTGTGATGATTTAAGGGATGCAATAGAAATTTCCATGATTTGAGTGAGTAATTTTGAAATATTGAAGATAGCCAATCGGACTAATTTTGAAATATTGAAGATTTGAGGGACTAATTTTGAAATAATCTAATCATTAACTCTAAATAAGAGGATGTAAAAAAAATTGATAAGAATAGTTAGATTTTAGGGTTGCAATAACAATTTCTATGAGATTTCGGGAGCTAATTTGAAAATATAAAAATTTTGAGGGGCTAAAATTAAAATACGGAAGACATAAATATCTAAACCAAAACCCTAATCCAATCAAACCCAAACCCTCTCTCCTCCTTAGATCCTCCGTTCTCCCCCTGACCCGCCGGCCGTCTCCCCGCTTGTGAACCCGCCGACGTCTTCCCCCATCGCCGTCATCTCCCCCATCGACCCGCCCGCGTTCTCCTCCGACGACCTGCCCTCCTCGACCGCCACGGCGCCCTCGACGACCCGCCGCCACCACGCCGCTCGACCAGCCACTTAGAGAGCGTATTTTCATATTTTAATTACCCAAACCTCAGCGCTTAGAGAGGCCATCATTGAACGAAGTACAAAATATCCCTGCAAAAATGAAAATTACCTAAATTAGCGACAAAATCACTGGTATGCACAATGTGATAGATAAATAGAGTTTTAGGTTACCCAATTGTTGACAACATTGCCAACTATGATTGCCCATGTCGGAACTTCTGATAGCGACAGAAGAAGAGGCAGAAATTTGCTCGCATTCTTAGATGGATTCTCCATCTTTCCTGCCTGAATGAGCCTCAACTCAGCCTGGCTGATGATGGGGAGACTAGTTTCATGGGATTAATTTGCTCGCATTCTTAGATGGATTCTCCATCTTTCAAAACACTTAAAAGATTTATGGGATTAATTTCAAAACCAGAAGATTTGGGAGACTAGTTTCAAAACATAAAATATTTTGGACGACTAATGTTGGAAAAAAAAACCCTTTACCTACATATGCCTCTTGGTTAAATAGACGCTCTCACTTCGTCTTTTTAAAAAAGATTTAGCGACCGGTGTTACTTTTTGATAATAAAAAAAGTTGATAATATCCTTGTTTAAATAGAAATTCCTACTCTCTGTCTTCTTCAAAAAGTCTAGCTTTGAAAGATCTAAATCTTTCACATGACAATCACATGTTAGTAGTGGATTCGGATTAGGACTGAAATAGTTTGGTTAGTGTACTGGACTTTTTTTTGAATGATTTTAACTTTTGAATGGATTATTTGAGTTAAATATTAACAACCATAATTATTCTTTAATGAAAAACATAATTACTGTTTAATTAATAGTTTTCTATAATTACAATTTATGATTAAATTTTTACTACTGATTTTTTTATTTGGTACAACAATGGCCATTAGAGAAGAGTAATTTAATTTGTTTGATTATTTGTTCAATCAACTAAAATAAAGACTATTAAACTTATGACGATTTAAGAGATATTAAATTAATTAATAAGTTTTCCTATTATACATATGAGAGAAGTTCCTGATAAGTCATGGATTGATATTCCTATATTGAAAAGAAGAGCGAAAGGTGATACTCGATATCGAGACAGATGAGAAGCATTCCTTGAATATGCATATGCTAATCTGAGGAAGATAGAGAACGAGGACTCTTGTTCAGCTTGCTCTTGATGAAAACACGGATGATACTGATGACCCAAATGAGACCGAAGGAGAAATTTCTCTTAATTACTCATACCCTCAGAATGTCAATTTTAATATGTATACTTCACAAATTCGACTTGATATTTGTAATGTAGGAGATTGAATACAAAGATCCTTATGCAAATTCGACTTGATATCTGTAATGTAGGAGATTAAATACAAAGATCCTTATGCAAATTCGACTTGATATCTTGTATGCATTTATTAAATATTTCAATTATGTTAGATTAACAATTTAAGTTGCAGATGAGCCAAAGAGTTAGGAGGCTATCTTTTCCTCGGGATCGAGAAGGTCCATCATCCTGTATGCATATTCAAATTTTGTTTTAAGTAAGTTGTATTTTTGATATAAATATGCATTATATTTACTATTTTGTTTATTTATCTAGGATCGTCCTCACGACCATCTCGGAGTCAGTTATCTCTACATGGGACCATCTCGGAGTCAGTTATCTCTACATGGATCCTCACCAATTGAAGGTATAAAATTTGCTTTTTTTGTTTAGTTTTCATCCTCTTCCTGGTAAAGCAAATATACCTTAATGTTCCCGCAAGGATCCATGATATGCTATACATAATACGCAAATTTGCTTGCTTGCTTTATTCAGTTTGAACTTTCTGTGTATGTAATTACCTCAATTGATAAATTTATGTGCTCATTTCTTATTTTATAATTTGTTAGATATTGCGGGGACATCTCAAATGGGTACACCGCAACATCAAGAGCATTACCAGATATAGGTATTATACATTTGTAATGTAATGATATTTTAATGTAATGTAATGATATTTTATATTCCTAATAAATATTTGCAGACAATGCTTGCGATGGATCTGGTGATGATGAGATCGAGCACGAGAGGATGTCCGGATCTTCTCAGTCAGAGATGGCATGTCTCCGCTCATGGACTCCGTCAGTATCTCGCATCCCTCTACCAGAAAAAGCTATTGAATTACAAAAAAAATATGATATGAACTAAAAATTGAAGAGAGATGATATTAAAAGAAAGGACCGTGCTATAAAACAGAAACTAGATAAAGCTATGTCAGATCTAATGAGGGAAAAAGGTAATAATTTCGTTTAAACTTTGGATAATTCATACTTATTTGCTTACTTAAGTTTATAAGAAATTTATTTCTCTTTGACTTTGTAGGCCAAAAAGATTTACTTAAGTTTATAAGAAATTTATTTCTCTTTGACTTTGTAGGCCAAAAAGATGATGAGTGAGTGGTGAGTTAGACTTTTTGGTAACTTTTGTGGACTTTTGGATTGTGTTGAACATATTATGATTTCCTAATTATGTGGACTTTTGGATTGTGTTGAACATATTATGACCTCCTGATTATGTGGACTTTTGGATTATGTTAAACATATTATGACCTCCTGATTATGTGGGCTTTAGGATTGTGATGAACATATTATGACCTCCTGATTATGTATATATGTGAATTGTTAAATGTTAATATTATTGGATGTGAATCGATGAATGTAAATGTTAATATTGTTGGATGTGAATGTGAATATTGTTGGATGTGAATCGATGAACGTGAATATTGTTTGATGCGAATCGATAAATGTGATATTGTGAGTATTGTTCAATATATTGTGAATAATGGTAGTAACAGGTACGCATTCCCGATTGGGGGGCTTTGCAATGCAGAAATAATTCTTTTTACCTAATTATGTACATTGGTGACGGGCACTTCCCGTTGCCAATGTACATTGGCGACGGGAACGTACCCGTCGCCAATATACATTGGTGACGGGCGAACCCCGTCGCCAATGTTTTCTGTCATCAATACCTATTCGTCGCCAATCCAGCAAAATCTGTCACTAATATACTTTCGCGACGGGGCGGAGTCCGTCACCAATAATCCTGTCGCCAATAAACATTAGCGACGGGGAAATCTGTCGCCAATGATCATTGGCGACGGATAGGTATTGGCGACGGAAAACATTGGCGACGAGAACGTACCCTCGCTAATTGTAACATTAGTGCGGTACATTCCCGTCCCAATGTACATTAGCGACGGGTTATAGCCCGTCGCCAATGTACATTGGCGACGGTTAAGCCTCGCAAGTTACATTGCGACGGGTAACGTTCCCGTCCGCAATGTACATTATCGGCATAGCCCGTCGTCAATGTACAATGTGCGACGGGCTATAACCCGTTCACCAATGTTTTCCGTCGCCAATGTCATTGGCGACGGTTTTCCCCGTCGCCAATGTTTTATTTGGCGACAGGATTATTGGTGACGGACTCCGCCCCGTCATGAAAGTGTATTAGTGACGGATTTCCCTATATTGGCGACGGATTTCCCCGTCGCCAATGCTCATTTTTCTACTAGTGCATGCACGTACGGTAATGCAGTCCAAATCAGATACTCGTGATAATTAAATCCCTCATATATTGCAATTACTAGCCTATTAGCTACATTACGGATTTACAAGGTTCATTAAAATCAAATGAAACTCATGACTTAAGTTGTAATAAAGTCCCAAATGCACATATAGATATAATTCCTTCACTTGCTTGCTCTCACACACGTACATGCATCCACGTAACTAGCGAGTTGTAGCATTACTTGTTGATGCCAGCAGCAGCAGCAGCAGCAGCAGCAGCAGAAGATCCGCTGCAAAACTTCTCCTTTGCCCAAGCAATAGCTTCATCCACTGCGGTTGCTCCCTCTGTTTCCCTCATTTCTCGCCTCCTCCTGCTGGAGTACTCTCCTCCATACTCATCATCATCCTCAGTCACTTTGATGCTTAATGACCTATCACTCTCTTTATCACACTCGTCACCCACTATGCTTGCAACAATTTCTCCTCCTCGTTCTTCTGCTGCTGCTTTGTTCTCTGCGGTGGTTCTCTGGGTATGAGCTTGAACCGCATTTCTCGGCAGGGGCTCAAGATATAAGGAAGATACGACTGAAGAGACTGGAGACCCGGGAGCAAAATCGTACATTTCACTTATTAATGTAATCTTACTATTAGCAATAGTTGTCTGATGATGATCAGGAGATGGACAAAACCCAGGTCGGCGTTGCTGGTGGTAGCAGTAGTAGTGTGGGAATGAATTGGCATCAAAAGGGCTTCCTTTAGCGTGGTGGTCTGATGAAGGCAGTGGCTGCTGAAGCAGTGAGCACGCTGATGATGACAACCCCATGAAGGTCGTGGATGTCCTGTTGCTGCTCACTTCTACATCATCATCTTTATCATCTTCTTCTTTTGTGTCTCTGACTACACCTGCTGACACTAATACTGTCGATGGTGCTGAGGTATCACATTCATCGTATCCGCTTGCTCTGCTTCTTCTTGGGATCGTGATGGGCCTGAATATTGCATACATGTATACGTACATAATAATACATGAGAACCATACCTTGAAAGCATCAAATCAACATTGACATGATATACACTAATGTTGCAGCCTAATGTGCAGGGTCACGAAAGAGGGAGAGAGACACTGATTGGTCCAATTCAGACTACTACTTAGGTTTATTCTTCACTCGGGAAAATAATTAGCAGACAGACGATTAAGTTAGGAGCTGACTCCATGTATTCTTATTCTAGCACATAAAACTCGTGATATATAATGGTAATTGAACTTCATATTGGGTAAATCCGACTACTCTCTCGGGGTATCCTGAAAATTTTGAATAACGTACAAAATAAACTAAGGCTCATTAATTACTGTGTCAGAAATGCTAACTTGAGTACCCCCAATGTTCTGTTAAAACTGCGAACTGCTTAAGAAATTTCTGTTACTCAAACCGAAAATTTATCAAGCAATGTGAAATTGTTCTAAGGAGGACTTTCTTATGGAAGGTTTACAATCTATAATTCTATATAGAGGCAACATGTATACCTAGATTATAACCCATCTTGATATATATAAGCAAATTAAGATAGTGCTCAATCTCCAGGACTTGCCAGTTAATCTGAAGGGTAATTAATAGTGTATAATACCTGAGCTTGGAAGCAAAGGAATCGAGAACAGCGTCCTGGTCATCTTGCTCCTCCTCCTCACGGTGGTGATTATAAACTCCAGGCATGATCAGTTCAATATCCTGATCGGAGCTCAAAACTGATATTGTCGAAGAACCGCGGGAAGCCTTTGATTTTGATTTTGATCCAGACTTGGATATTGGCTTAAAAGACTTGGTCGACGATCTGCAAATGAGACATGGGCAGGTCCTTGAGCTCCTACCTCCATTGCCATTCATGTTGCTGCATGATCCAAATATGTCATCGTAAAATCCCTCCTCTGTCTGCACCAGTAATCCTGCTGCTCCTGCGGGTGTACTTGTGTTCCCCCGTGTCATACAAGACGACGATGGTATGTTGAATCCAGGAAGATAACGACCTCCTCCTCTAATTGACGATCTGCTACTGCTGATTCTTCTATTTCTCATCCTAGAGTGAAGTTCAGAACAACCCGCTGTGGGTCGTACAGAAGAAGAACACCTGCTGCCTCCTTGTTTAGAATCAGGATTAGGATGATCAGACATACAATGATGACGACAATGAGACCCGGGGTGTCGGCAGAAGATCTCATCATAAAAATTGGTAGCTCCCGAGCTAATACCAGCAGCAGTGGCAGGGGCAGGGGCGGTTTTACCAAAGTCGCCGGAGAAATGACGGCGGAGGAGAATATTATTGGTAGTGCTGCGCGGTGGGCCTCCGAAGACGTCGCAGAAGTCCAGCTGGTGGCCATCATTGACCATGGCCGGCTGCGGCANNNCTGGTGACGCTGGTGATCCTCATCCTCCTCGGTGTTGCTGCTTCTGAGCCTATGATGGTCATCAGCAACAAGTCTATTTCTCCTGCTTCTGCTGCTGCTCCGGGGATGATGGCCGCCTGCTAGTTGATACAGTTCCTGATCCGTTGAGTGACGCCGAGGTATCATAGACCCCCTACTGCTGATGGTACTACTTCTCCATAATGGTACCCAAGATTCCTCCATTTCTATTCCGTACCTATATAGACATCTTCAACATCCACTGCCCGCCTAGCTATCGTCCTTCCAACAGCGCTAGCTTAATTTCCTGATTAATTGATTTCTTTTCCCCCCACTCTCCGAATCAATGTAAATAGAGGAATTGTAACGCATGGGGCCAAGCCGAGCAAGTTGTATGTTGAAGAAGGGCAGTCGTCCGTACGAGGAAAGGGGAAAAGATGAGGCTAATGCCGACGGGCTGCTTTTGGCCGGGGCCTCCCACCGGCAATTCCGACACCCCTTGGATACTTCTCGTCAGCCTTTACCTTCTACCATAATTCTTGGTACCCCTCCCCCACCTTAATCGTCATCCTCACCCACCTTAATCGTCATCCTCATTAATGACACTGTCCCACAATGGGGGAGCTCTGTAGGGACCACTGCACTGGGGCCTTGGCCCCTCCTTGAAGAATGTTTTTTTTTTTTAAATCAGCTGCTTAATTAGATGAGTTCTGTTGCAGTTGGGAGATGAAGGCCGAGGAAGGGGGTATAAACTATAAAGGGACCTCTCTCTCTCTCTCTCTCTCTCTCTCTCTCTCTCTTTGTTGTTGTTTGTTGTTTTGTGGGGCTTTTAGTCCTTTTTCCTTCCGTCGTTCTTCGGACCCGTTTGTTTCATTTTTTTGGGGGCTGTTTGGTTGTTGTTGGTAAAGTTGTGTATTTATGACACAACTTGGAAAATTGTTGTCCACCTCATCAATTTCACTTTTATACTTTTCTTTGTTTGTTTTTGATTCCATTAGAATCATAAAACACTTGTTTGGTTTGCAAAATAAAACTTTAATTGTTTGTTTGGAAAGTGTAAAAAGTGGTCCCTACACAAATGATCATATTGGTTGGAATTATTTTTTTATTATTTTTTCCTAACTTCAATGTTAGCTTTCTCCTAAAATCACAGGCTTTCTTGCAAAAACGTCTCTTTAGAGGCGTTTTTGCAAGAAAGCCTGCCAAAACTGACAGTTTTTGTCAGATTTGGCAGGCTTTCCCCTTCCCATTTTTACAAACAAACAGCCCCTAAAAATCCTTCCGATCTTACAAATTAGTCCCTCTAGTTATATAACTCACATTAGATTTGAGGGGAGGTTCCCACTTTACCTCTTCGTTTAGTTTCTCGACCCATTCCTTCACTGGTATAAACCCTTAAAAATGGAGGCTCCCAGCAATGAGCAATCACACCCCCTCTAAATATATATAATTCTCTAACTGAATGGTAATGTGGTAATTGAAATTGTTAGATTACTAGTTAATTCAATCGTGATTTGATATTTTAACTGGAAAACTATTAGGGTGACCAATTTGCAAGCCCCCATATAATTTGAGGGACTAATAAAACAACTTCAAAGATCTGATGAAAATTATATACCAAAGTGGCAAAATGTAGACAAAGTCAGCTAGGATTTGAGATAAATAATTAAATACAAATACAAGAACTTAAGCCTGATAGCAAATCTCAGGCTAACTTTTCTCAATTTATTCATAAATTTTCTTCATGTGTAAACCAATGAAAATCTCAACTCCTTATATAGAGCTGTAAACTTAACTCTAATACAATTTAAAGATTCAAAACTAGAATTTAAAATTCAAATCGTGACTTCATCCTGCTGTAGTGCAAATCAAAACTAACCCTATCCTAAAGAATCTACATAACTTAGAGCATGGGCAGCAAGCTCCCAAGCCTGCTCTCAGCTCCGACGTGGACACCTCCTCCGATTTAGCCCCCTCCAACAGCCTCCGAAGCTCTCCCAACCTGCTCTCAAGCGATGATGTGGAGGTGGAGAGCTTCGGAGCTCCCAAGCTGCCGGATTTTAACAAAACCCCCCCTCCAACAATACACCTTCGCAGATCTGCCCAAAAAGAAGCAAAAATCCAACGGGAGATGAAGAGGCGCCGGAGATGTGGAAGAGGAGGGGAAACAAAGATGATTTGGGGAGAAGAGGCCTCCGACTGGGTAGAAGATGAGGCGCCGGAGATGTGGAAGAGGAGGGGAAACAGGTGGATGATTTCAGGAGCTTGGTGTTCGCGGAGATGAGGCCTCCGACTGGGAAGAAGACAAGGTTGTTTGAGGCCTCCGACTGGGGGAGAAGATGAGGCCTCCGACTGGGGTTGGGATTTGGGGATTTGGGGTTGGGATTTGGGGGGAAATGAAGAGGTTTTGGTTTGGGGGAAATTTCGTGGACATTTTATTCTCTGGGTTCGATGTTTTATTCGTTGGACTGAGTGAAAAAATGAACGTTTGAAAGAAAAATTTGGCCGTTTGAGTGAAAAAATGTACCGTTGTGTAAAAAATGAAACGTTGAGAGAAAAAATTATTACCGTTGAGCTATGAGCTCCATTTTCTTGCTGTTGAACAGTAACAAAAACCTCTATAAATTCACAATTCACAATCCACAATTCACAATCCACACAACTCTCTCATAAAAAAAATTCTATATTTTCCTATCAAATTACAAATCTCATGGATCCCTCCCAAAACAACTACTATTCGCATCTCCTTACCGGTGAAGGATCGACCTTATACTCGCCGTTCTATACAGAAGTCGTAGAAGAAGGTCATCCCATCGAGTTATCGCAATCCGCAACACAACAAGTGTCATCCCAAGAAACACCGACCACAAAGAAGAAGAAGGCTTACACGCGGTCCGAAAATTGGACTGTCCACGAGGATAAGCTTCTTGTGTCTGCTTGGCTGAACACGAGCCAAGACTCCATCCAAGGCACGGGGCAACACAAAGATAAGTTCTGGCACAGAGCTAACGACTACTTTATCCAATACTTCACCGATCCAACGAGTCGCACACCAAACCAAATGATGCATCGTTGGTCAACGATTCAACTGTCGGTCAACAAGTTCTGCGGGTGCGTTGCTCAGATTGAAGGAAGACAAAGTACTTTATCTCAAGCGACGTACTTTTACTGATCCGAACGTAGTCGTCAACGGAGTCAGCGGATGCTCCATATGCGAGCATCCGCATAGCTGCAGTAATCTTTTGAAGACTAGATAGTCCTAACTGTCCAGCACCATTCCTCTTTTGGACGAAGTACTTGTCATGTTCGACGACTGCGTCGTGGATTCGAAGGAATAACGAACGCCTCATTCTGAACCTTTGACGAAAATAATAAAGAGGATAGGTTGGTGCGTCAGCAAAATAATCTTGGAATAACCGATTGTGGCCTTCCAGTCGGTTTCGATGGAGCACGATACGTCGTTTGTGTTGAACTGAAGTTGAACATTTCTCTTGTTCTTCTTCCTCAACGACAACAGCTCCCATAAGAAAGAACTTCTTCATCATTTCATCATCGCTAGAGCTAGATGAGCTAGACATTTTATTCTGGGAGATGATGGGTTGAGGAGAGAAGCCGTCGAATTTTATAGGCATCAGTCGGTTGACGGTCAAAGTTTGTTAAATATAATTAAAAGTAATGGGTAAAATATTAAAATAGAAGAGGGGTTTTTTTGATATTGTTGGAGCTCCTAACTAGGAGCTTGTTGGAGCTCCATAAAAGAAGGAGTGCCTCCCAAGGTATAATTTGTTAATTTTTTATTTTGAAAAGCTTGAGAGTTCTTGAGAGCATGCTGACTAGGACTCCTAACTGGGAGCTTGCTGCACTTGCTCTTACAGAGGGCAAAATGTAAGATGCATCAACTTTCTTAAAACTTCTCCCTTTGGATTTCTTTCCGAGCAAATTGGGGACACAAAATATATCATGAGTCATATACGTGTTTCCACTCTATTTTAATATGTTACCACACGTGTTTAATTATTATCCACACACCCCCTCACCAAAAAAAACAAAACAAAACAAAACAAAACAAAAAAAAAAAGAAAAGAAAAGAAAATCTCGGTTCCGCCACTGTTGTCCCAGCTATAACATATGATCCTTGACATCAACGTCATCCAGCCTGGTGTAAAATTATAGACTCTGTATAAGGGGCTGTTTGGTTACTGTTGGTAAAATTGTGTATTTATGACACAACTTGGAAAGTTGTTGTCCACCTCATTAATTTTACTTGTATACTTTTCTTTGTTTGTTTTTTATTCCATTGGAATCATAAATTGCTTGTTTGGTTTGCAAATGTAACATTAAAGGGCTGTTTGTTTTGAGTTTTTTGCCTCGGGGAGGGTGCCATAATGGCAGCTTTCCACCCCCTCCCCGAGGCAAAAAACTCAAAACAAACAGTCCCTAATTGTTTGTTTGGAAAGTGTAAAAAGTGGTCCCTACTCAAATGATCATATTGGTTGGAATTATTTTTTATTATTTTTTTCTGACTTCAATGTCAGCTTTCTCCTAAAATCATGTCTTTTTTTTATGAAATCACTTTACAAACCACATCAGCATATGAAATCACTTTACACTATTTTCACAACTACAAACAAACAATTAAAAGTGATGAAAGCTGACATTGGGACTAGGGGTGTGCAACGGTCGGTTCGTTTCGGTTTTTTCTAAAATTTGAACAACCGAACCGAACCGTCTATAATTCAAAACCGAACCGAATTGTTGCAAGTCGGTTCGGTGCGGTTCGGTTCGGTTTATTCGGTTCTAACTTCATCAAACTTCTTATCAAACAACAAATTGTGTTAAAGAAAAAAAATGTATCAACAAAGTAGGAGATTATGAAGCATTACACACTGATATAATGATATTGTTTTCAACCCATAATGATTCAGAAAATTAGTTTAGGGTTTGAGGTTTTGACTCTTTGGGGACGTGTCGGGTAGGGTTTGAAATCAGAATGGGTAGTATTGCACTATATTCGGTCGGTTCGGGTCGGTTCGGGTTGAAAAGTTTTCAAACCGACCCGAACCGTCCTACTCATAAAACCGATTTTTTCCGATCGGTTCGAGTCGGTTCGGTCGGTTTTTTCGGTTTGGACCGAACCATGCTCAGCCCTAATTGGGACCCATTTTTTTACACTTTCCATCCTTTTACATGGTAAAAACATACAACCAAACAGCCCCTAACTATTTTGTGGGATCAAGGTAAAGTAATAATCTCCCCAGGAGCACAAATGAATGCAGTAGCATAATAAGGCAGAAGCATTTGCAAGTGGACTAGCTAGCGAATCTTAATCATCACTAATGAATGAATTGCTGCAGTCTCAAATTAATAAAGGCTATGGTGTCATCTCAGTCCTTTAATCTTAGGGTACCATGATTATTACTTAGTTGAAAAGCTAGCTTAGCTAGGTAGAAGAAGGGAATTGGACTGGCCATGTGACAGAAAGCGTGCACAGGTTTGCCAATGCCAAGACATTCCATGATGCAGCTCCATAAATTTTACCTTTTCTGTCCCCAACTACCTTTTGCCTTTCTGCGGAAGTCTAGGCAGTTTTCCTTTTTTTTTATTTGTTAATTATAATAATTGATAGTAAATGTTAATATTATAAAAACTTAGACATTGGATTGACGTCTAGAAAGATTTCTTTTTTCGTTAAGTGGTGGGGAAGGCGATTTTGTTGAAGGTCAAAGGAAGTAGAGAAGATGTTCATAGCTGTAGGTTGGAGGAGGTTGGAGGACATGGAGGCTGCAACGACGGAAATCATAAACAATGCCTAAGTAGCCCACGCTTACCTAGGCGCTCCCAAAATCTAGGCGGTAGCGTAGGTACCATCTAGGCTCTATGCGCTAAACAAGCGGCTTCAGTACTGTCTAGACCTAGGCGAAAGCTTTTTAAAACATTGCATGGCTAGTACTATATTGCATGGTCATGCATGTTCAAAGTAATCAATCACCACTTGCATATGTACGCTTTTAACTTTTCACCCCCGCGAACTTCCGTGTAAATTAAGCTGAATGCCAATGTGTTTGGCACCTATCCATATTTCTTCATGCGTGCTTCTTAGCATCTGTGACAGATACAAATGTGGGTCGGTTTATTCAAACGCTAGTTTAAGTCAACCCATATAAGACCCCAAACACATGAATCTCGATTATCCGTTAATAAGGGTTTTTTTTTTTTTTTTTGCTTGGGGTTTTTTTGTTTTGTTAATTTGATGTTGCATAGTCGTTGACAAGAATGGAAACAGGTAAAGACCTAAACAAGTAGAAAGTATAATACTTTTGGTGGAACTAAATACAAAAGCAAATGTACAAAAGTCAGCATGAGGCTATACGAATATAATCCATAGTGGAACTTGCTGCTTCCATTGATACAAAAGAAACATGATATTAAATATTCTTCAATTGATTCTTGTTCCAAGAAAAATGTACACATCTAGAGCATCTCATACCTGGTGCAAACAACTGGATGTCTGGGAGTAATTCTTTATCATCCTCAATTTCGTTCCTTCTAAGAACTCAAATCCACCAGAAAGTCTTCAACTATGACTATATAAAGATACAACCCACAATTTTCTTCACAGATCTTTCTTCGATCAATTTCCTTCTCTTCTTTGCATCCTCCCACAGCCCTGCTATTGCATAAATATTTGCAAGAACAACATAGTTCACGGATCTTTCAGGGTCTAACCCAAAAAGATTTGCTGAATCAATTCTTCCGAGGGATTTATTTCCATAGACGCTACAAGCCCCAAGCAAAGAGCCCCAAAGTGTAAGTTGGGTGTAGGTGTAGCATCCATATTACATACAAGATCATAAGCTTCTTTCAATAGACCTCCACGTGCAAGTAGATAAGTGACACATGAGTAGTGTTCAACTCTAGGACAGATATGATACTTGCTCACCATTAGACTAAAGAATTTATCCCTTTGGTTACTAATCCGGAATGGCTGCATGCAAAGAGAAGAGAAAGAAAAGTAACGTCATTTGGCTTCACTCCACTAACCTCCATCTTAATAAAGAGGGTACTTGCACCTTCGCCATAGCC
The DNA here is from genome assembly GCF_001876935.1 of Asparagus officinalis. Classification (NCBI taxonomy): domain Eukaryota; kingdom Viridiplantae; phylum Streptophyta; class Magnoliopsida; order Asparagales; family Asparagaceae; genus Asparagus; species Asparagus officinalis. The sequence continues at coordinate 39,903 of NC_033799.1, read as the reverse complement.
ATGTCTACCGTAACTGATGATCAATGATATCACATTTTTATCTTCCATCTTGTCAAAAGTTTGATGAGCATCCTCAAGCTCTCCTGTCTTGGCATACATGTCAATGAGAGAATTTCTCAAGGATGTACTACATCAAGGACAGATCGTTTCTTGAGAGCACATGCATGAATATCTCTTCCTAAGCTTAATAAAGCAACATTGGCACATATATTGGTCATGGAACAAAGGAGGGTATCATCCAATGCCATACCTCTTCTATGAATCTCATGGAAAAGGTTCAATGCCTCCCTATATGAGGTTCTCTCTGATGAATAACTACGGTGCAGGAGATCAAATCATGTTTGAGCATTGAATCATACACTATCTTTGCTTTGTGTATCCTCCTGCATTTTGCATAGGCATCTATTAGTGATCCAGTGACAACATCGTAATTCCATATCCCAGATTAATAATGAAAGCATGGGTCTGATTCACATTGCTTAGGGCTTTAGTACAACTGTATGGCTTCAAAGCACTTGCGAAAGTGAAATGATCTGGAAGAAAGCATGTTTAAACGGTAATAATAAAAGATTAAAATAAAAACATTGGTAAACTCACAATTTTACAAATATAAGTAGCAAATTATGAAGAACCATGGATTACACTGACCACTGGTGGTGTAAAGGAATGGATTATAAGCATTATGAATAGATGTGAAAGTTGATGAATATAGCTTGTAGTGTTCTATAAAAAGCATGTAACCGGTAGATGCCAAATGAGCATGCATCGGTGTGAAATAAGGTAGAGATCATAGCCTGTAACTATATATTGTGAGAGTGAAATATTAATTAAAAAAACTTTAAGCATGTTCACTATATAGTATGTTGAATGGAAGATAAGCTGACAAGGAACTGACGACATGTTTGTATCCATCAAACTTGGTTGTCTGACAGGCAACAACTTTACATATAAGGAAGCGTTTGTGTTGCACAGTTTCCACATCTTTTCAAGTTTGACTTCTCATAAAAATGCATGCATTTCTGATTGGGGTATATACTGTAGTGCCTTTCTGGAGATTAGTTCATGTGTAATAGCAAAGATGATCGTCTGCTTTTAAATCAAACAGAGAAAAACATATTTCTTCTTAAGTGGTTTCAAGAGCTCAAACTGGTTTGTATCCTTTCTGAGCATTGCTTCCCCAGTTTAAGTCCCCATACCAAATTTATACAAATATATAAGCAGGTTGTCAGATTTCCTATCCAAGCAAGCATCATCACAAATCAAAGGAAGAAGGAAATACTTTAAGAAGGCATAGTGAGCATTACCATCTTTTAGCATGGAGCAGAACGATCCCTAATGCATCACCCCCCAACCATCTAACTGCATATCTTCCGATTCCCAAATTCCAGAGATGGCATCCCTCCTTTCTATTCTCTGGAAAAAGACAGTGAGCATCCTCAACCGACGTCCCACACTTGGAATGAAAATCTAGAAGAGCACTCTGAACAAAGATAGCTCAGAAAAATCTACTCTTCTCAATGCATCCCTGGATTTGCTGCCCAAGTCTAGAGGCACCCATTATAGTACAAGCGTGGAGAGCGGCACCAAAAGTGAATTGGTTGGGAGAGAGAAACCAGAGCAGCAACGCATCAAAGAGAACAAGTGCAAGGCATCTTCTGAGAAACCATTCTGAACATAGCCTGAAATCATGGCAGTCCATGAGACGATGCTCCTTTGAGGCATCGCGTCGAACACCTTGTGGGCAGAAACCAAGTCGGCAGTGACTTGGGAGCGCAAGATGATAAATCTGGTGCTCAAGAGCAAATCTGGGGGAGTAGCCAATTGCTGTAAAAGATGAGTTTGGAGGGAGATACCATCTTGTGGCATTGCAGAGTTGGAGGGCAGATAAGTAGGCAACGGCGGCTGAGTTTGATGATGATGATGAAGATAGATGAAAATTGAGCCGGCAGTTGTAAGAGACTACGATACATAGTACGGTTTTATTTTTTTCCAAATTCCTTCAAGAGATCATCTATCTAAGGAATCAAAAACATTTATTTGATTTGAGAGATTCAAAAGTCACGAGTTGGTTTTAATTAAGTAAAATGATAGAGACACACCCTTAACACCACTAACTACCCCCTCGCTACAGTGCAGCGGTTCCACATGTGATATTTTTTTTTGGCCGCTGCACTGTAGCGGGGGAGTGTGGTCGGTGGTGTGCCTATTAGGGCGCGTTTGGGTAATTTTTTTTAAGGGTGGAAAGCTGACATTTTGTCAGAAAATGTCGGCTTTTCACCCAAAAACGCCTCTGTGAGAGGCGTTTTTGGGTGAAAAGCTAACATTTTCTGACAAAATGTCAGCTTTCCACTCTTAAAACCTCTCAAAAACAACAAAACAAACAGCCCCTTAGCGCCTCCCTTTAATTAACTAAACATTTGAATCATGGATTAATAATTATAACCATGAAGGATTAATTGCCTATATAAATTTAAATGTTATTACCTACTGAATCAAAAGTCTCCAATCAAATGAAGGTATCTCTTTGATTAAAAAAATTTACATTCTTAAAGATATAATTTGCAATTCATATTACTCCTATGTGTCCCCTATACTTTTTTATCATTATTATATCTTAGAATTCGCATGTCCCCACCCCCACCCCCACAGGGTAACTGGAGTTTACGTCCATGTTCAACATCCTGGAAAATTTTCGGTCACACTAACGCCTTGTTTGGATGGAGCTTAATGGATGTGAAATTTCAATTTCACATTGTTTGGGAGTTTTTTTGAGGGGGTTAGAGGTTGGAATGGAAGATTAAATTTTCTTTCATTTTCCTTCCCTTCAATTTGGGGGTAGAGGATGCAATGGAAACCAATGTAAAAATTTACAATGCGATAAGACAATTGCACTCTTATGACATTAAAATCAATGGTTAAGATATACTCTCATCTAATATGTAAAGGTATTTATGTAACTTTATATATATTCACTTCACTACCCTCCTCTTTATTAAAACTCGCAAACAAGGTAAAACAAATGTACTTCCATTCTCTTTACTAAACTCTCAAACAACATTTTATCTTTTCACTTCCATTTCATACCTTTCCTTTCCATTATTTAACTTTCCATTCCTTCCCTTAGTAAACTCCCAAACAAAGCATAAGTTGAAAAGCTCTCAAGTAACTTTTAACTTTTGTAGCACACCATGCACATACGCTATACGATAAAAATAACTTTTCCGCTGCTCCTGTAACCCTGCAACCGTTTAGATAGGTAGACATACCCCCACATCAGTTTTCACCCTGTAATCTCTACCAACTTTTTCTTCCAATCGCCTAGTACAAGTCGTATGAGCATTCATTGAAAAAAAAGAGTAAAATAACGTTATAGCCAATATAAATTTTGGGATGGCAACATCAAAGAAATAACAACATAATACATTCTGCTGCATACATAGATTCAGCGCAAAGGTCTTAAACAAGGAACAAGGCCCCTCAAAAGTTAAAACCGTGATCAACAGTAATCCGTCCCATGTTAGTTCTAACTCGTCTCATGTTAGTTCTAACTCGTCCTATGTTAGTTCTAACGCTCGGCGTGTTAGTTCTACTTTTAACGCCTTCTCGCAAATTTCCACATCCTCGATCGTTCCAGAAATTCTCATGTTTTTATACATTAATAGTCAACGCGTACAAGAACTAGAATTTAACGAAAATGAGCGCAGATTCAATTAAAAAAGAAATCTTTTCTCAGTGAAAGAAAAGATTCGCCATTTTTTACAGGATTGACCTCTAAAAGATTGTAGATTTAGATCCACGTTGCGATGGCGAGTTCCTTTAGAGCGCTCAGATCTAGGTGAAGGATTTAAGAGAAGGGAATCGATGAGATTGAGGTGGCCGAATTCAAAGTGGAGCCTTGGAGGCTGAACTTACGGCTGAACTCAAGGGATGGGAAGGGATGAACTCAAAGGTCGAGCGGGGAGGAGGCGGCAGTGAACTCAAGGGCGGGCAGAGAGCGACAGCGGCGAACTCCGGCGTAGTCAAGGGAGAGGCGGGGAGCGGCAGTGAGCTACGGCGACGAGGTCGGGCGGAGGAGAGGAGGGGAGGCGGCGACGAGGTCGAGGGGAGGCTTGAAGGCCTGGGCGGAGGTGGCGAGGGCGAGGAGGGCGAGGGCGAGGGTGACGAGCTTGAGAAAGTCATTGGGTTTAGAGTTGGAGGAGATGAGAGAGAGGATATGACTGCTGGGTCTGAGGGATTGAGGAGAGGGGATAAGGATATTTTGGGGATTTTAGCTTAGCTGGCATGTAATAATTACTAAAAAGGGGTGCAACACAAAATAGTACGTTTTAAGGGACTGAACCACATGGGGGAAACTAAAAGGGGTTGCAGCACATGAAGTTTCTGCTTTTGGGCCCCCGACATATTTTCTCCTAAAGTTTAACATCATGTGAGAGTAAACTTTTAACCAAGTTAGGGTTAGGAAAAAAGAAGTGAAAAGTTGAGGTTTGGCTTGACTAAGTATGTAGAATTACAAAAACTCTCTAAAAAGTTCTAAACCTAACAACAAGCCTCCTGAAATCTGAAAATTCACAAGATCACTTGTAAAGTAAAAGAATTATAAACAACCCTCCAAATAATTATAAAATTACCCTCAATAATGTATAGTTCAGTAAGAATTAAAAAAATTCTGAATTTTTTTAAAACATACAAACAATCCTGAGCAAACTTAAAATTAGCAAAAAAACAATCTGAAATTTTAAAAATTTGAAAAAAACCCTTGAAATTTTGAGGTTTACAAAAAGAACCTAATAATTTTAAAATGTAGAAACAGTATGTTGAAAATACTAGAAACTCCAAACATTCTCCTTAAAAACTAAAATTTAATAGAAAACACCCTAAATGTTTTATAAATTGTAAAAAAAACCCAAATTTCAAATTTTATAAGAACAAATATCCTAAGAATTTTAATCCTAGTACACTACAAAAATAGGAACTACAAACATACACCTAAAAGTTTTGAAATTTGTAGAAAACTCCCTAGAAGTTTTGAAAATTGTAACAAACACCCTCATAATTCAAACATTACAAAAAAACACCTTGAAAAATTCAAACCTGTAAATAGTGTACTGTTAATATAATATTACAAATAACCCCTTGGAAATTTGGACTTTGCAAAAAGTGCCCCAAAAACTTCAATAACTGTAATAAACACCCTTAAAAATTAAAATTTATGAAAAACACTGTGAAATTTTCAAAGATGCAAACATCAAAATAAAACTTTATGAATATGAAATTTATAAAAAAAAACACCATGAGAGTTTAGAAAATTACAAAAAAACACTTCCAAAAAATTGAAATTTATAACAAATACTTGTTTGTAAGTTTTGATCTTTTCAGGATGCATTCTGTAAATTTTGAATCTTTGAGAGTGTTTTTCATAAATTTTTAAACTTCAAGGGCGTATTCTATAAATTCTAGAACCTTTAGGGATGTTTATAATTATATATTGTCAATGTATATTTTTATAGGTTTGTTCAAAATTTTAGTGTGTTTTTTTATAATTTTTAAATGTTTGTGGGTGTCTTCCATAATTTTTGAAGCTTCTAGTTTGTTCTACAATTTTTGAATTGTGCATGAGGCTTTTCATAATTGTCAGATTTTAGGAAGGTATTTGTAAGTGTTGGATAGCAGGTTCCTAATATGTTTCCTAATTTATTTTGGTAACAGGTTATTAGGATTCCTAATCTGTTTTGTTTTTTGTTTTAGAATTTCTAGTATGTTTATGGTTTTGTTTTTTGTTTTAGAATTTCTAGTATGTTTATGATTTTAGGATTTCTATATATATGGAACAATTAGAAGAGAGAATTGAGAAGAAAATTTCTATATATATGGAACAATTAGAAGAGAGAATTGAGAAGAAAATTGGGGATATTTGGAGCACAGAAAAGTGGTATTTTCGAAGCTATTGGTTAGGGTTTTGTTTGGAGAGAATTAGAGATTTGTTGGTAAAATTAATTGGTGAGTTTGAGTGATTTGTAATCTCAGTTTGTACTCTTCTTCTCTATTAGTGAAAAACTCTATCCCCTTCTTATCCCGTGGACGTATGCAACTTGTCGAACCACGTTAAAATTGGTTGTTTGTGTTTGTGGTATTGATTTGGTTCGTTTGGCCTTCTTTCGACGTTTGTTTGATTTGGTCTCTAGAAGCACATCGATTTGGTTGTTTGACTTCCGCAGCGCTCAACAAGTGGTATCAGAGCTCGAGCTACGCTTGGGCTATTTGGAGGAGTAGGTCGTTTTGGAGGCTCGCTTAGAGCTTCGTTTGGTGATAAAGATGGGATCTTTTTGGTAAAGACTCTATCCTTTTTTAGTTTTGGATCTATTCTTCATTTGTTCCGCATTTGTTTTGGTGCTTTGAGAAAGATGGTCGGGGAAGAAGGAGTTGTGGAGGGTACTTCCGGCGTGAAGACCGTCCAAAGTTTGAATATCCACTCTATGAAGATAGACGTGAAAAAGTTTAATGACACAAATAATTTTGGTCTTTGGAGATGTGAAATTTTGGATGCGCTCAATGCGCAAAATTTGAAAGATACTTTGGAGTTGACGGGAAACCAGACGACATTGAGGAGAAGGTTTGGAAAAAGATGAATAGAATGGCGTGTGGTGTGATTAGATCTTGTTTGACTCAATATTTGAAATATGATGTGATCAATGAGACTTCGGCTAAGAAGATTTGGGAGATCCTAGAGGGCAAGTATTTGACCAAGAGTGTAGAGAACCGTTTATATTTGAAAAAGAGACTTTATCGCTTCCAATTGAAGAAGGGGAACTCTATTGGTGATCACATGAACCACTACACGAAGCTTCTTGTGGATTTGGTGAATGTAGATGTGATGATTGAAGATGAGGACAAGACGTTGTTGTTGTTGAGTTCCTTGTCTAACGAGGAATATGAGACATTCATTCTTACTCTTATTAATGGGAATGCATCTCTTTCTTATAGTGAGGTCACCGCTGCACTTGTGAATTATCAGCTTCGAAAGAAGGATAAGGAGACTTCAGTTGATCCGGTAGCATGGGCATTGGTCGTAAGAGCAAAGAGTCCAAACCGTGGTAGGAGGACGCAGTCTAGAGGGGAATATCTTAGAGTTTGTAGGAATCAGTGTGTCTTTTATAAAGATGATGGACATTAGAAAGCCGAATGCCCAAAGTTGGTTGATCGAGCCGGGAAGAATAAGGGAAAAGTTATTCAAGCTTCAGAGGTGAATGTTGTCAAGGCTAGTGGCAATAATTCAGATTTGGATTCTTCGGGCTACTCGTTATCTGCACTACCATTAGTTTGTGTTACCGACTCTACAGAGTGAATGTACGTTGGATTCGAGTGCTTCTTACCATATTTGCCCTAGGAGGGATTGGTTCTCCAGCTTTCAGGAGTTGGAAAGAGGGGAGATCGTACTCATGGGTAATGATCATGAATGTCCTATTGGTGGTATCGATACCGTTTGGATTAGGATGAGTGACAGAGTGATTCGGGAGTTGGTTGGAGTGAGGTTCGTTCCTTAGTTGAAGAAGAACATCATTTCACTTGGAGTTTTGGAGGCAGCGGGCTATAGGGTGACCTTGGTCGATTCACGTTTGAAGGTCACATTGATGTCCATGATTGTGATGAAGGGCGTCAGGAGAAAAAATTTGTATTATTTGATTGGAAGCACGGTGTTTAATAGAGAGCTGACGACTTCTTTGGATTTGGCTAGACTATGGCATTTGTTAAGGCTGGGTTATTTGATTGGTTATGTCGTGCATGGTTTGTTGAGGAGTGCTTTGACCTGTAGATTGAAGTCCTTTGAGCACATTGGTATGAGCAAGAAGACCGAGATGGAGTTTGGTATTTCTATCCATCGATCGAGGGGCCTTTTAGGTGGTGTTCAGTCAGGCATTTGGGGACCTTCCAAGAAGACATCATTGGAAGGTAATCAGTATTTGGTTTTCACTGTTGGGGATAGTTCTAGGCATTAGTGGGTTGCAACCAGGTCCCGTTGGTGTGAAATCCTAGAAGTCAACAACAATTGGAAGAAGTGTATTGGCAGAAAGGTAATCCGTCGTTCTAGCTTTGGTAGGGGTTCTTTTTTGCATTTGTGCCGAGATCATGGAAATTTGAGACACTTCATTGATGTGGAGACATTGGGGTGACGAGATAAGATGACAGTTTTGATGGGTCGTTCCTTACTGGAGGAGGATCGGCGTTGGTTGTCGAGCATTGGTTTGGTTTTGGAGCTTCGACATATTTGGGTCATCTTGGTCATAGGTTGTCGACTGCTACGTGTGGAGATTTTGGATGTGGTGGAGCTGCTTCAGATTTTAGGTTGCGTCAGATATTTGGTTGCCCAGTATTTTATCACATCGAGGATGTGAGATTTGATCCAATTGCACGTTTAGGATTCAGAGGTTCGTTTGATTATCAGTTAGGAGCTTCTGATTTTATTCTGAGCAGGTATGTCATATTTGACTCTCGGCAGATGGAGAGTTTTGATCAAATCATTGGGATATCGTAACAGGTGGAGGGTGATGCTACTTCACATTGGGTGGAGATTACTCCACATACTCCAGATCATACTGCATCGTTTGGGATTCTAGCTGAGGTGACACAGTTTGGAGATCATTTGGATTTAGATGCAGATGATGAGTTGGTTTTGGAGTTGAGTGCAGCTGGTGGACATGTTTTGGATACGACCATTGGTTCACCTCAGGTGGAGGTGTTTGATTTGTTTCAGTTTGGGGTCATTGAAAGCGCTATCAGTTGCAGATCCGTTGGTGATATTGGTGAAGAGTTACAAACTTTTCTATTTGATTGAGGGCCTCTGGAGGCCGTTTGGGTGAACTGCGTGAAGACTTGATTCCTTGGGCAAGAGGATACGTAGGCAGTCATTTATGATGCAACCGTTTTGGTGAGTTGATACCGACATTTGGAGTTTGTTCGCATTCTCGTTTGGGTTCTCGACTTGTTGTGGATTGAGTCCATTGTCGTAGATTTGTTCCACTTCGTACTGGACGTAACAAGTGAGACGTTTGGTTGGTATTGGTGTCGGCTTAGTTTTGAGAAAACTTCGCCGATGTGGAGAATTGTTGGATAGCAGGTTCCTAATATGTTTCCTAATTAGTTTTGGTAACAGGTTAGTAGGATTCCTAATCTGTTTTGTTTTTTGTTTTAGAATTCCTAGTATGTTTATGATTTTAGAATTTCTATATATATGGAACAATTGGAAGAGAGAATTGAGAAGAAAATTGGGGATATTTGGAGCACAGAAAAGAGGTATTTTCTGAGCTATTGGTTAGGATTTTGTTTGGAGAGAATTAGAGATTTGTTTGTGAGATTAATTGGTGAGTTTGAGTGATTTGTAATCTCAGTTTGTACTCTTCTTCTTTATTAGTGAAAAACTCTATCCCCTTCTTGCCCGTGGACGTAGGCAACTTGCCGAACCACGTTAAAATTGGTTGTTTGTGTTTGTAGCATTGATTTGGTTCGTTTGGCCTTGTTTCGACGTTTGTTTGATTTGGTCTCTCGAAGCACATCGGTTTGGTTGTTTGACTTCCGTAACGCTCAACAATAAGTTTAATTTTGAGGGTGAGTTGAGAGTGGTAGAGATCTTTTTGTGTTACAATTTAACCCTCATGACAGGTTAATACCAACTTAGAATGGCTCCCAACCCCCCCCCCCCCCCCCCCCCCCCCCCCTCCCCGCCCCCCACCTCCCCCCCCCCCCCCCCCCCCAAACGACATGACCTGGGTAATAATTGTCGTATTAAAGTTTAACCTTGATTGTTTTAACCTCATACCAAACGAGAGCCCTCAGATTGAGCCGTTAACACCATGAGAAGGTCCGTTTAGAAAATGTAGAACTTCACAAGGACATTGTGGGACATTCCAAATCTCGGGGCGGTTTAGTAGGAAAAAAGTTTGAGTCGCTGCAATAAAAATTGTAACTTTCTTTTGTCACCTCAAGTCACATTTCCCTGTCAGCAAAATGGAGTGTGTCACAAAACTTGCAAAACATACATGTATCGGAGTATATTTATGTCACGTTCTAATTAAAATTCTTGTTTTGCTTGTCAATTCATGTCCTTTATAAAAACTTCTTTTTTTCCCTAACCAAACACCATTTCAATCCCCACTAGTATCCTACCAGCTTCAAATGCGCATCACATGTCTCTTTATGTTCCTATCAGATGCGGCAATGTGAATTTAGAAAAAGTATTTAAACGTAGCTTGTTCTTCTTCTTAACTAAGCAACGTGGGACTAGAGAACGAGTCCATCTCTGTTCAAGTGCTCCAATGAAGATGAAACGTCTTTTTCACTTTTATTTTATTTTTCATCGACGACGCAAACATGAGCCGTGGCTTGCAATATTTTTTATTAGTGTCATTGCTTTTTAATCCTTCACAAGTACCCACAACACCTCCCACATGAGTCATAAAATAAGAGCGCTGCTTTTTGGCTCGCTCCTGCCCCAGCTCGCGCTCAACGCGCAGAGAGCGGAGCAGGGGGTGGCCACCCCCTGCTCCGCTCTCTGCGCGTTGAGCGCGAGCTGGAGCAGGAGCGAGCCAAAAAGCATTTTTGGTAAAATAAGTATGAGTATATGCAAATTTTGTTGTCGTGACTAGTGAGTACAAAACACCACAAAGTTTAGGGGTTTGTACTCACTAGTCAATACGGGGAAAAAAGTTATGTTTATTTTGAGAAACCATTCTGAGAGGAGCCCGAAATCATGACAGTCCATGATCCTTTGAGGCATTTCATCGAGCACATAGCGGACATGAACATGTGGGTGGTGACTTTATCAGAGTGAAAGACGATGAATTTAGTGCTCGAGTGCAAATATGGGGAGTACCCAACTGGCTTAAGATGATTTTGAAGGGAGAGACCCTCTTCTCTTGCGTTGGAATCGATGCAGATTTGGAGGAGAGACGAGTGGGCAGCAGAAGCAGCGGCAGGGAG
>NC_033799.1:13148-28922 GCF_001876935.1 Asparagus officinalis | reverse complement strand
GGAGTGATGATGACGAAGCAGGACGAGAGTAGAGGGAGCTTCCTTGAATCCACCCAGCTTGCACAAGCTTATAATCCCCATCATCATTATCATGAAGATATTTGAAGATTTATTCGCGCGCTTTTTTCCCTAAGCAAGGCCACCAATAGGTACGAAACTTGAGGCCATAACTAGGTATGAAATTTGAGGCAGGCAATTAATCGATAGTTTAGTTTTATTTGTTCAACTTAGTTCGAGAGGTCATCAAAGGACTCACAAACAATTTGCGAGATTAAAAAATGCCGAGTTGGTTTTTCACTAAACATTTTGCTGCAAATGCATTCAGCGCGAGGGTCTTACACAAGAAACAGGTCCCTCAGAACCCCAATCCACAGTAAACACAACTGTAGATACGTACAACAAAACCATACCAGAATCCTGTCATAACTTAGTTCAGCAGAATTCGCAGACAGGCACTTGCAAGTTTCTAGGCAACAAAGAATCATGTTGCTTAAAAGATGTCATAGCCATCTTCGCTAATGTCAGAATAGTCCAGGAACAAATCATCATACATCAGTTCAATATCAGAATAGCCAGACGGATAGTAGTCGTCTTCACCATCAAAATACCCATCCCACTCGCACTCAGCCATAAACCCATAATCATGAGTGGAATCATACGGAAGTCTCAGCTCTTTAATTCTCGCACATTTTGCTTTAAGATTTGCATCTGAGTCCAGATTCACTCGGAAACAACAGCGGAGATCGAGGTGCTCAAGGTGAATGCATCTATCAACAATTTCTGAAAGCCCTTTGTTAGTGAGCTTGTTTCCGACTAGTTGGAGCTGGCGCAACTCAGGCATGTTGTTCGCTATTCCCAGTGCCTCCTCATCACTCTCAAATTGATCATACCTGTTTCCTTGTTTATTAAGATGGAAGCATTTAAGATGTGGGCAGGCTTTACCAACATACTCACATACTCTTTCACTGTATGACCCAAATGTAATGTCAAGCTCCTCCAGCTGGGGCAACTGACCAACTGCTTCACACAACCCCTCATCGCTAATGCCATAAGCTGAAATTAGCCGGAGGCACCTCAAGTTACTAGTCCTGTGAATAAAAAAAAGAGGTTAAGGAGCTAAGTTTCAAACTCAGAGTAGAAAAGACCACAATAATAACAAAATCCACCTTTTCCCTCTTCCTCTTCTCCCTTTTTTTCCCCGATATAGACTTAAGAATATGATAACAAACTGCCTTAGAAAATAAGATCATATAATAACTTTTGAAGTTCATTTCCATTACACCAAAACTCTAAAGTTGTGGTGAGGGTTGAGGGTTACATTTTCATATTCTACCATGCCCTGCAGGTTGAGCGCCCTTTTTATGGGCCGAAACCTGGACTCACATAGCAGTGTTAATTTTTAGAAAATCCGCTTTAAATTTGTGGCCGGTGGATTTGAACGTGGGTTGCTGTGATACGATCTTAAAGACACCTAAACATTATACCAAAAACTCCGAAGTCATGATGAGGATTGAGGGATATATTTTTATATTCTAACAATAACATCGCAGATCAACATAGGGAAAACTCATACCTGATTGAAAGAAGAAATAGTTTAGTCAGCTCGGATTTACTGGCCTTTCCCCTTGAAGATGAGGCAGCTCAGCACAAATTAAAACATAGGTAGTTGCATAGAAAAATTGTTAACATTTTGAATTGCTCCCTATCTGATAGCTATATGATTACAAGTTGTCAAGCATATTTTTCTGAAGGAGAGGAATTTTTCCATAAACTAATCTAACAAGAGAAGTTACAGCAAATAAGAAAGCAACATGATTAATTTGTACGGGATATGCCCTTTCCTTTGAACAATGTATGGATTAATTAACGTTGAAAAGAAAACATGGATAATAGATTGAGGACAAAAACAAAAAACCAAATAGGAAAGTAAAGGGAAAAAAGGGAAATTCAAGAAAAGGATGTCCAATTTGGAAGAACCTCCAAAGGAATAAGCAGAAATAAATGGAATTTAGAGACTGAAGTGAGTTGGGGTTCAGGGGAAGAGGGGCACAGGAACTGTTACAAAGATAGTCAGCCTGGATAGAATACTTTTTAATATTACAATCTATACTAAGAATGGTGTTTAATCATATGCATGCATAATGCATAATCCAATCGTTAGGGGAACAATAAAATTATGTAGAATTACATCAAGGGTTTATATACTTTGACTGCTGAAAATCCCCAAAAACCAGAAAAATATATGAGAAATTCGACACTGTATAGATATTAACAATTTATATTGGTATGTCTCCTTCGAACTTGGATCCTTTCAAATTATTGCATGTCAGTGGAAAGACCACATTTCAAATCTAAATGCTCATGATCATCTATATTTAAGATGATCATGGTCCATTCCAAATATAATCATCACCAAATCCTTTGTGAATTGCACCCGGTTCCCAGTGTTAAAGGCGAAAAGCAAGGTAAAAGCAACAAGGTCCTGTGTAGCCTGAGGCGAGAGGAGACAGAAAAGGTGATTCACTTGAGTAAAAAAAGGCAATAAATATTCAAAAATAACAAAAATTACATATAATATACTATCAAACAGAGTGACAACAAACAAACAGCAAAACTTTATACTAAATCTTTTGGATCGGCTACATGAATCTTACTCCACCATTCAGTTCTCAAGTAAGGGTTGTCTCCTAGTCCTATGTTAGGTTGACTGACCATTATCATCCTTCTTAACTACTTCCAACAAAAAGTTCTCTTAGGCCTACCTCTGCCTCCTTACCTACTAACTATAATTTTATCAATTTTCATAAGTGGTGCATTCAGCGTCCTCCGTTGCACGAGACCAAGGTATCATCATTTTTTCTCTCATTTTATCCTCAATAGGATCAACCTCTAACTTCCTATGAATACACTCATCTTTAATCTCACCTCTTGGTGCATATCTACAAGTCCATCGTAACATTCTCATTCTACAACACTCATTTTTGCACATGTGTTTCCTAATTGCTATGTTGTCCTATAAATAATATACATGAAACACAATATCAATAAATTACAATGAGAAATAGATGAATCACAACCGAATGTTAGAACTTAGAAGTTAAAAACTACGATAACTAACAACATACAAATTATCTACATTAAATAATAACTCACAAGTCACAAGTATAAATAGTAAATTCAAACATGAATAATTTAAGGTATAAGTTGTATACTGTCGAGGTTCAACATGTGAGATGTCCTGAAAAAGATAAAGGTCGCATTACTACGAAAAATAAACCAAAAATAGAAATTAAAAACAAAATTCTAAAAAGTTAAAATTTACCAAAGGGAACCAAGGGTGGTCTAAGGTGGTCACCAAATGCCAAGGAATTAAAAAAAGCAGAGAGGATTAAAGAATTGTAATCCTTGATAATTTCTAAATTGGCCTGATACATTCATCCTAACCTTTTATTTGTTGAAATATAGCGTACCCTAATGGAGTACATTCAAAGTAAATTACCATTTCATTGCTAAGTTCAGGATATGTCGAAACGAACATTTAACACACGTTCATCAAGTATCGGAGTTTCCAGGTATCTGATATGTATCAGATAAGGATACTCCTCCTGCAAAGTATAGGTGCTATATAGGTGCCAGTGCCCCAGAATATCTACTATATATCTATCGAGCTATACTAGAACACAGGACTGAATCCCAAACCCATGTATTTCCATACTAAATCCGGTTTAAAAGTGAATGGATGCACAACACAACAACACATATATCTTACTGTTAAACTTGTGCGAAACAGCAGATTGGATAGTTAATCCAGTTATCAATATTATCAGCAGTAAAAAGGAACCACCGTCACTCTAAGAGTAACGGTAAGTAGCCATGCATGGCTATTCTAACTAACACAATTCACAAAATTAACTATACTTACTCTCCTGGTTAATTAACTTAAATAACAGCACATTTGAAAAAAAAACACTCATTGACTAGCTCAAGAATGCAAGTAGACATGCAACAACGCACCAAATTCCAATGGAGGGCGCTGCAAATCATATATCCTCGATTCATCTTAGCTTAAATTATTTAGTATTTAGTGACCCCAGAAGTTTGGAAAAGAATTAAAAGGCTTTTAGTTGTCTTGTCAGGTTATCCATTAATTTGGTTCATTCAACTTTAGCGCATTGGATACGATTGAGAAAAGAAGAAAAATAAAAGAGTGGAAAAAAAAGGAAAAACCTGTCAGCGACGTAGGACAAGAGATGATCAGAGCCGAGGTATTCAAGGGAGAGACCTCCAATTGGCCTTGGCTCCTATCACAGCCTCTTTTGTCATCCCTTCTACATCATTGCCGTCCCCTGGACATGTCATCGTCTTCACCACACTTCACCAATAAAATCAAAACAATAACAAACACCAATTCCCCGATCCTAATTATTAACGTTGTTTGTTCATATTATTTATATATATATATATATATATATATATATATATATATATATATTATATATATATATATTATATATATATATATATATATATTATATATAAACTTTAAGAAAAGCCACATTTATGGGTTGTGGTGTCAGAATTTTCCATAAATTCCAGAAATGCCCTGGCATTTTAAACTCAAAATAAATACCTTTACGCTTGCAATAAACAACAAAATGCTCTCACCAGTGTAAAAATCAAACCGAAATGTCTTCAATTTTTTGCATCATGCAAGCATTGCGTGCACCAAAGAACTAGTATATATATAGAGTAATGATATTGTGAGCTGGTGAGCTCAAACCTTATCGTGAGCTAGACTAATCGGCTCATCAAATTCAAAATAACCACTGTACGTCTTGTTAAAAACATGATAAAACTTTCATAAAGTTTAGAAGCTTCCAAAATAGAATCAAATTAGTTTAATATGTTAACTTTTTAGACCACCTAATAGCCGTCCCTTTTGTACGCATCTAAAAACAATAATTAAATTTTTTTTTAAATAATATATATATTTTCTAGATATAGATCATGATGAGTGCAAATCATGATGGGCAGTGCCGATCATCATTTTGAATAGCCTTACTGTGCTAGCTCGCGACAAGAATCTAAGCTCAACAAAAGTGTCAAACTAGAGAGAAATTTAAAATAAAGAAATTGAGAAGCAAAGGCAAATCTACCTTCCAGATGGAAGGGTCCAAGGATAGATTACGCCATGGACGACAGACTAACTGGGCGTTCATCAGAATCTCAACCGCCCCTGCCTTCTTGAAAATTACGGACAGGACATCATGAGGCAGCTCCGCCCAATTCCTCTCTTCTTCTTCTTCTTCTTCTTTTTTCTCCTTCCCCTTTTCGGCTTCTCCTCCGCCGCCCCCGCTGCTCATCGCTTTACTACTTTCCTATCAACAACAGATGCACACGATCTTTTTTTTTTTTTTTTTTTGGCTTTGCCCTACCTACAGAAAAAGGGCAACGGAAAAGGGTGGGGCGAAAAGACAGAAGTGGAACCGTACTTAGGCTTTTTTTTTTTTTTTTTTTTTTGGCTTTGCCCTACCTACAGAAAAAGGGCAACGGAAAAGGGTGGGGCGAAAAGACAGAAGTGGAACCGTACTTAGGCAGACCATTTTTACTTTTACACCCTTGTCCTTTCCCTATTTTAAAAACAAATAACCTCCACGAAGAGTAAACTGCAAAAATGTAGCCCCACTCTGCTCATCTCCATATTTTGGGGCTTTACCTCCCAGTAACTTTTTAAGGGTAATTTTCAAATAAAAAAAACCCTCTCAGCTTGGGTTTTTTACCCAACTTTGAAAATCATAGAGAGAAGCGCAAAACTACTTGGGAGTTTCCATGCTTCCTAAAGAAAGTTGAAGTTAAACAAATGGAAAATGATAGGGGCACACCCAACCACACCCCCTCTCTCATTTGCTACAGTACGCCGGGCCCCACATGTGATTTTAAATTTTTAAAATCGCATGTGGAGCCCGGTGTACTGTAGCAAATGAGAGAGGGGGTGTGGTTGGAGGTGTGGTTGGAGGTGTGCCCCTAGTGCCACCCTAAACAAATATATGTCTGCTACTATTATTTAAGAAAAACGCTTTTCTCTTTTTCTTTTTTGCGTTCTACCCTATATATGAATTTTGAATTCAAATAATTCTATGAAATGTCCCTAAAATCTATGCATATAGTTTAAGAATCATTAAAAGAATAATCCTAAAAAACTTAGAAGATTGTTATTTCAACTCCATTCATCACACGTTCTCCATAAGGACCCAGCTATCCCTATTAACCACCACTGACTATCTTAATACCTCACTTACTCATCATTCCCTTCAACAAATCGTCATTTTTAACCTAAAAATTGAATTTTTTACGCACGCATGGCGCGCACAAGAAATACTAGCGCCCCTTTTAATAGAACACCATCAGGGCAGGGAGTTTGCTGGCAAAATGTTCATGTTTAGAAGAAGGATATTGTAAAACACCCCAAGATTCAGGCGGTTTAGTGGGAAAAGAGTTTTAGTTTACGAAAGGAGGAGGATATACATTACTAAAGATCAGTGTTGAATTCCTTTAAACCAGTAATAGAGTATCGAAGTGTCCCTCTCAAACTACATGCACCAGACCAGACATAATACTGTTCTACAATTCCAAAAACATTATTAACAGTAAGTTTGGAAGTCTACTGGCCTTTGATGTCGATAATAACAGTAAGTTTGGAAGCCTACTGGCCTTTGTTGTTGATAATAGTTGAAGAGCGTAAGAGTTCAGATATTGAAGAAGTTGGCGTATATCAAGGCTGTCGTACGTGACTTCTCCTAATAAAAATCCCATGACAATACCGTAACTAGCTCTAGTGTGGGAGGAGGTTAATCTGCCTTCGTGTTTTCTCCTGTATAAATAAACAAAATGTACATGCATCTTCTTTACTTGCAGAAGCAAGGGATATATGGATTACTGGCATCATCTATTGCTGCTGCTGCTGCTGTTATTATTATTATTATCATCATCATCATCATCATCACCTCGCCCATTATTTATCTATCCTGATCACCACACGCTAATTAACAAACTGAAGGATGGAACGGGTTGGGCAGCTAGGGTACTGTCAAGAGTAGAAACGAGGAGGGAGCCTGGGCGTGGCCCGGGCAAACAGTGGCTTCGCCTTAGGCATGGTCATCCCGTAAACCTCTTGGGTATCAATCTTCTTCATGCCGTTGTCTGGTGGGGCCCAGTTGAAACACTGGAAGAGGCTGGCAACGCCAACAGAACCATGGCCACGCCCAGTCGGGCGCGCGGGGCACCTCCTTCTTCCCGCACTGAAGGGCAATTATCTTGAAATCAACCCGTGACTTATCTCACTCGCTGCTGCCTGCTGCTGCCTGCTGATGCTGCCTGATGCCGCTGCCTCTCACGATCAAAACTCATCGACGTTGTTGCCCCACACGTGGGGATTGCGCCCCAGTGCATGGGTGTTGATGAAAACACGCGTCCCTGAGGGAACGTAGAAGCCCATTAGGTGAGTCGGCCTTATGGATTCATGGGGAATTAGGAACGGGCCTGCTGGGTGCATTCTGAAGGTCTCCCTCACTACACATCTCAGGTAAGTCAGATGGGGGAGGTCTGACTCCATCACCAGCCGTTCACGCCCCACCACCCTGTCTAGCTCTTCTTGTATTTTATGGAGGACGGAAGGATGGTTTATGACCTCAGTCATTGCCCATTCGTTCGTCACTGCAGACGTGTCGGTGGCAGCAGCGATCATGTCCTGGGAGGAAGAAAACACACACATTAATCTTAATTAGTTACATAATTTTATTACGGGTCCTCTAATTTAATTTTATCATAATTAATTAACAATCAATCAATTATGATCGCATAGTGAGTGCTAAATTACCTGCATAAGAGCTTTGATCTCAACATCGTCCATATGTTCCTTGCCATCCTCGCCAGGCAAAGACAATAAAACGTCTACAAAGTCCATCATCATATGATCATCACCGCCACTACAGCCTAACCTCTTCTTCCTGTGCTCCTCGATTATCCTCTGATGGAACTCATCCACCTTCCTCTCTACATGCTTCATCTTCTTCTCACACCCCGTAGGATCAATCCACCTCCACACGGGCAGGTAGTCGCCAGCATATATCAACCCCAACAGCCTAAACAACTCGTGGGTTATTCCCATGAACTCCACTGCCTCCTTCTGCCCTGCACTCTCTGTCCCAAAGTACTGCTTCCCTAGCAGCATCCTAGTTACATTGTTCATGGAAAAGGCTCCCAACAACTCCCTAAGGTTCACCGGCTCCCCAGCCTGGGACCTGGACCACACTTGTTTAACTAGATGCTGAGCCTCATGTGCCCGATGCCCTGCAAAGGAGCCGAGGCGTTTGGTGGTCAGCAGGTGCTCCATGCAAATCCTGCGCATCCATTTCCAGTGGGGGCCTAAAGGTGCAAGCGCAACGTCCCCAGAGCCATAAGCCAGATAGGTGGCTGCCAGGGTTCTGGGCCTTGATGCAAACACTTCGTCTTGCCGAATCAGGATCTCTCGGATAACATTGGGGTCATCAGTGGTGATGGCATCTACGCTCCCCAACCGGAGATAGACGAGGGGACCGTAAGTGGTGCAGAAATCAGCGAAGTCCCTGTGAGGGAGAGGACCCAACTGTAGGAGGTTCCCAATGATGGGCCATCTCGGTGGACCTGGCGGCAACCTTACTGAGCTGCCTCTCTTTCTCCTTCTTTCTAGCCTAAACATCAACACCAAATATAATATCAACAATATCATGATAACAAATGGAACTAAAATCAATATACCCATTTCAACGTTAATCACTTGATGATGGATTCTATTTTGCTTTTTTTTTAGAGTAAGCACAACCAACTGCCTAAGCCCTAAGGTAAGGAATTAGCCTCTATAGATACCGGAGATCATGATTTCTGCATGTTCATTTTTGGAGGTGATTGTGTTAGTTGAAAATCAACTTAGGAATGAGCATGATCTTGGCGTGCAATAGAAATAGCAGAGATTTTGTTGGGCCAGTAAGGAGGACGCGGATGATCATATGGAAGCTTCTAATGTATCGATGAGTGTCATAATACTTGGAGAAGGAAAGATGATGACTAGCCTTGGTTGGTGAATCATGCACTTATAATGCACCGTCAACGATGTAAATATGTCGTTTACTGCGGGTTAATCATGCACTAAAAGTTATAGGGTACTTACAGATATGACCTTCCAAATCATACATTCTAAATTTTAGCATATATTTGCAATCCTCTGGCTTCCCTTAATTGATGTCTACATAAGTAGAACTTCCGGAAATAAACCTTCTCTCAAAACATAAAGTTTAGAAACATAACCATCAATCAATTAATTTAGTAATGCCCGCAGCTACCTAGTCTATCAAGTTTACAATCCCGTCCTTCATTGCTGCCCCATGTCTTACCCTTGCCAGCAGCAGACACACAACAAAGGACATATGCCGAATGATCTTCATTCCGGATCACTGAAGCTCTTGCTATGTAACAACTTGATGAGGAATACAGAAAAATTAATTGAAGCTAAGAGACATATACATTTTACTCGTACAGAGCACCCGATTGCAGCGACCTGATGATATATGCTTCTCGTAATACTTTCAAGCCATAGAGGGCATAGAAACTGCCCAACACATCAGAAACAGGGACACCTGATATCCAAAATCCTCCAAGGTGAGACACGGATCAGTGGGAAAAGACTATCATGCTCTGTCATCTGAAATTGCAGCAATTGGCTCGGCCTCTAGCCAATTTATCCCACAAGCAAATCATTTGTCTTGGGGATTGATAGTGAGCAGTGTAATAGTTCTCCATGCAGCCGTACTGACAAAATTTCCAATTGTGAGAATATTGGACTGCCGTAGTGGTGTTAAACTGCTCGACCCACATGCCCATACTCACATCCTCCATCTTGAACAGCTGCAAATTTATTTATGTCAAACAGGATGTTTACTAGATATCAGTGCACAACATTCATTTCGCACTAAGTAAAAGGCAAGAACAGTCTCACCCTTAGGCTTTGATTCGCATGATGAAATACTATGAACTTTGCAATGTCACTTGAAATTATGTACCCAGGTCCATTGGCATATGGTGGATATATATCTTCTGGCCACTCCTGAGCAAGCACCAGAACCAGGAATAAGATGAGAAAAACTAAATCACTCAGCAAATGGAGAAGTCTAGTGGCAATATGGCAAGCAGGCTTTACAAGAGGATTGACTCAATTTCTCTAATTACTAGATTAACATAAAATCACT
The DNA here is from genome assembly GCF_001876935.1 of Asparagus officinalis. Classification (NCBI taxonomy): domain Eukaryota; kingdom Viridiplantae; phylum Streptophyta; class Magnoliopsida; order Asparagales; family Asparagaceae; genus Asparagus; species Asparagus officinalis. The sequence goes on along the minus strand of NC_033799.1, from coordinate 18,642 downwards.
GTAATCTGGGGTAAGACTTCAACCTGCGGAAGTTAGCAAGAAAGGAATGTGGTGAAGCCTAGGAGGCCCACAATGGCTTTAAACAGGAACGGGTAGGGAGCAAATTCTCAAACCTACGAATTCGAGATTGGAAACCAAGGAGAAAAGTACAGCAAGATGATAGGCTTGCACAGCAGCGCTGCACTCCTTAAGGAGCCCCCTTTTGGAACAAAACTCCAATGGTAATTTCAAGCTAAAAAAGAAAATGCTAAAAATAATAAATAAAAATGTTGCACTGGCTGCTTACATTTTGTATATCTACTGGAAATTTTCTATAGTCAAGCAGTTTGGGCCAAAATAAAATTTTATTTCATCTTCTCTCAGAAGCATATAAATTATGGTCTAGACACTAGGTGGTATACACAATTAATTTAGGGGATGAGCTCATGCATAATCCACTAACTGCATAGTGCATTACCCTGGCTGATGCCAGATGCACATTACAATACAATGTACACTAAATAGGACGAAAGAAAAAGGAATTAACCTAGAAGATATTATGTTAACTCTAAAAGAGAGGAAGTTCAATTAAGAAGAGTTTCCTAGAATCTCAAAATCCCATGTCAGGAAATTACCTCATATGTTACTGCCCATTTTCCACTTCTTAGAGGCCGATGCAGGAGGTTAAGGTTACCCATGTAAAGAGATTTCTTCTGAGAAACACCCCTAATCTCCTTCAACACGGCATCCACCCTAATAAATGTATCGTCGTCACATTTCATTATGTATGCAGCAGTCAGATTTTGAACCTGCAGCATTAGTGATGATTGACAAAGAGTCGTCACATTTCATTATGTATGCAGCAGTCAGATTTTGAACCTGCAGCATTAGTGATGATTGACAAAGAGAGAACTATTATTTAGCGCACAATGAGACTCAGATTTTGAACCTGCAGCATTAGTGATGATTGACAAAGAGAGAACTATTATTTAGCGCACAATGAGACATAAAGGGTTCAACTAAGAAGCACCAAAGTAAATAGAACACACCCCATATTCGCAAATGGCCATTGTCTTAAGAACAACTAGCTCATAGCGATCCATAAATGGCAAGATCACAATATCTCCAAAATACTCTGCTTCCTTCTTTAGAACTGAATTGACCTCCTTCCTTGCATTCTAATTATCCACATAAGAAAATTTTATAGGTGAGTACTACTTCACAAAAATTATAGGAAAATGATGCAATAGCAGTGACTAAGATTCTGGTGTACAAAATTAAAATTCACACATTTAACCCATTTCTTCTTAGTCTAGAAGATGTGGAGGATGGCCTCAGTTGCATGAGCTAATAAGGGTGATTTTCTTACTCAAGCCTTTATGGGCATCCTTTTTATTAGCAATTTAGTGTAATGCACATCAAATTCACTTCTAATGATTTACAGTATCAGAATCGAATACACAGAAGCATGGAGCTAAAAAACAACCAAGACTTGATCACAGGCATTTACAAAATACCTACCAACGCGACAAAGAAACGAGCTACTACATTTGATGACTTGATGTTAGAAGATTGCATCCAGGTCTTACGAACAGCCATGCGCTCAGCAAAATGATTAGTTGCAGACAAAATGCCAATGAAAAGTTGAATGGGTTCCTCTGGTAGAGGAGGAGATTTCCACTTATCTGACATTTCCAAGACTCGTTGAAGTGAAAAACTTGGATGAGATTTGGGTAGGGAAGTGGCATATACTGAATGTACCTCCACATCTCCCTTGATGGCTAGACCTGTTGCATCTTCAAGAGTGAATCCCTGATAAAACACCCATCTACATTGTAAGACAATAATTTTAAAGCATAACACAACATGGGAGATCTGTATCCCTTCAGAAAACATTTTAGTGTCCAAAATTGGATCTTTGATATCATCAGTTCACCTAATCAACAAGAAAGTATGCTTGAAGATGGAAACTTAGAAGGAAAAAAACAGTATATAGCTTATCATACCGGTCGGTACGGGAATGATGTAACATGTCGGCCTCCAACATTAATGTGGTATCCTTCAACACCAGCTCGTAATGTTAAGATAAACAACCTTCCCTCAGCAAAAGGAAAAGGCCATGTCATTGCTGGCTTCTTTGCACGACCTATGAACCTACGCAACCAGGAAGTTGTTTTGGATTCTTTTAAGTCCACGATATCACTCCGTACCCATTTCTCGCATTTGTTGAACCCGTCAACTGTCCAGAAACAAATTCACGATTATAATTTCAAGATAACAGATGCAAGATCGAATATAGAGACGATATTGTGTCAACAATTTACAAAAAAAAAAATTAGACAATTCATCATACACTGGTAGACATTCTCAAACATGCTTGTGCTTGCCACAATAAATGCATCTATTCTGTGAGATGCACAAGGATTGGTTTCAGTTTCAAACCCTCTTGTACTTGTAGATTTTTCTTGTAATATCCATAAAATATTTTTAAGATTCATTAAAACTGTGCATTTCTCCTAAGAGCACTTAATCCAAAAATATGGATAGAAACTAAATACTCTTATATTGCTAAATTGTGAACTTGATGGTCATACCATAATTGGCTGAGTGCACACTCATAACAATTTGTTTCAAGCATAGATATGAAGAAAATAGATTTACAACTCAAGAACAAAATACTTAAGTTGAAAAGCAATATTGATAATACTTAAGAACGTATTAGATAATTATACAGAAATGTATTCATAAGATCATAACTCAAGTATACTGAAGTTTATGACGCGAAAATATATGTCAACTGTATATGTATGCACTTACAGAATTGAGTATTTTACTGTCAAGAATTGCATGCTATTGTAATCATTGCATGCATGATAATGGTTTACCATCTTTTATCTACATCTACATGGGATTCTATAGCAAAGAAATTGACTGTATTTTCAAATCCCATTGCAATCAATACAAAGAGAAAATGATGTATTCCCTTGGTGATCCTTTCGGGACCTTGACTTGTCACATGAGTCTGAATTTCATATTTCCGCATGTGAAAAGAAGTCTAAATATATTCATATAGAAGATGTTTCCTAATTAACATCGCGTCTTCAAAATTGTAACCTTCCCATGGCATATAAACTACTAACACATTTTTTCCTAAAGCGAGTTCCCCACCAACTGTAGCCGCACCATCCGCTAAAATATGTCCCTTTTTAATGCATTTACCCTGCAGAGCCTGGGTTTTTGGTGCATACAAGTATTTTTGTTGGAGTGTTGATACATAACTAATGGAACGCTTATAGTGTCCCCATCACTTAAGAAAATGATCTTATCAGTATAAATGTTCTTTCCTTCGCGTTCAGCTATAACAGGAACCCCAAAAAAACCCCAAAAAATGCACACATGCACACACACAGGAGAAAGAAAAAAAAAGGAACAAGGAAAAAAACCATAAAACACCGGCTAAATTTTTAGCTACAAGAAATAGCTTATGTTATTATGACGATTCACATGTATGCTTGGAGTGGCTTGATTTGTGAGGGTAAGCTTATAGTGACTACAATCACATTGTTAACCCTTTTGTCGTGCATATGAAAATTTTCAAAACATATCATTCTCATGTGTTCAATCATATTTGTGATTAATTTTACATTTCTGATGCTTGTGCCTCTTTTTTCTTGGGTCTGCTTCCAATTTCTCCCATGATATCTCAATAAAGGACTTAAAAATCAAAAACCTAGGACTTCTTAGTTTGAGAATCAACTATTTCCCTTGAAAATTGAGAAATCAACTGGAAAGATAAATAAACATGAGGATCAATTCACTTGCCATAAATTTTGATCAGTACAATTTTGAGCCATTCCAGATACAATCTTATCATGTTACTCCTGTACATAAATGAATAAATAATCTGAGAGATCTGATTTCCTGTGCAATCCAGCTATGAACTATAAGCTCGAATTGGATAGTGTCTGATTCCCTAGAAGAAGCCTTATACAATCTGATCACAAAATCTATTCATGCTACATTGCCCTTCTGGAATTTTAGATCTATAATTGTAGCTCTTAGAATTTCTATGAGCTTTTTGGAGTACATTTGAGAATCTAGAAAAGGTATGTAGGCTCACCAATAAAAACATAATTTGATTTAGTATTTTAATATATGAAACTGTTGTGTGACTTGAGAAACATAATCTTTTTGAAATATAGGAGTATTTTGTCAAACACATTATGCCGATTATGCATCTCCTAGTATCTCATATACTTGAAAGGGAAATTGATGGCATAGTTTTCTAGATATGTCTTTTCCTATTATTTCATAATTTTCCAGGTATCATCTTTTCCACTTTAAATCTAACACGTTCATCTTGTCCAAGGGCGCCTTTTTTATTTTTGGAAAATGAAGCATGGTTCCACAGACCATGTTCGTAAGTAAAGCTAAGACAAGACAAGTAAGTTATATACTTATATCTATTACATGAGAATTCATGCTGCACCTGAAATCTTAGAAACAGGCACCCACAAAGCAAAATTCATCTACGCTTTTTTGTTTGGATATGGAAGAAAATTGTGCTCCAAACAACCAATGATCATAAAGGTCAACAATTAAGGCAAATTGTACGATTAGTAGATGACACATACATCATGCTGCAGCATGGACAGGCATAGGAATCCGCAAAAGCCTTAAGCATGTTGAGAGTTAATCCCACATACAGTTTCCTGCATCTGGGTTTGCCTAACAATAAGAAGAACTTTGAACAGTAAAATAATAACTATAATATGGATTTTGCTAAAGAAAAAGTGGGAACTCAATGCTTTACCAAGTGGCAAGTAAATGGAAGCAGGAATATTTCTTCTCCTAGACATATGGGCATATGCTGCATGTTGCATCAGGGAGGAGTTGGCAGTAGAGATCCATAACAAGAAAAAAGAGTCTCAGCTCTCTCTCTCTCTCTCTCTCTCTCTCTCTCTCTCTCTCTCTCTCTCTCTCTCTCTCTCTCTCTTTTTTTTTGGCTCCTATGGTCATACATTTCAAATGTTTTTTTGTCTTATGATATGGAGTTTAGAATTCAGATGTGCTACATTTAGGTACAACCGAGTTTGGCCACAAGGTCGAAAAAGTGGATAGCATGAATTGGAATTTAGGAATCCAGGTAGAATCTAAAATTAGGTTTAACATGGATTTTTTAACAGTACCCGAGTCATCATCATCCTTGGAGGGGAGGCCATTGCACCGCATGGCTTTGCCCCACTGCATCCTGTAACAGGTGTTGTGCTCAATGACGGGTGTATGACTCCAATCTCCCCTCAATCTTGGATTGAGATGCAAGATCCTCGGGGGATCCTCGCCGTCCACTGCTTTCAGACCTTGAAGCTCCACCGAAAACTGAGAAACCAACACCACATTGTCCCCCTTCTCATGCTCTTCATGAGCCTCAAGCGGCTTTCCAATGATAGTAATGGCGGAGCCAACAGAAAGACCGCAGGGCAAGAACATGAGCCTCTCCCCGTCGACCCCAGCC
>NC_033799.1:0-12148 GCF_001876935.1 Asparagus officinalis | reverse complement strand
CGTCGCAGCCGCGGATCTCAATCCCGGTCGAGGAGGAGGTCGAGTATGAATTCGACCAGGCCAAGTTCGAGGAGTATCTCTCATCCTCGTCCGGATCTACCTCCCCCCGCAAGTCCAAGAAGCTCTCCTCCAGGAGAAAAGCTCGTTGGTTCGAAGAAGTTCAGAACGCCAACGAAGCTCTCACCCCGGCTGACGCCAAAGTTGCGTCGGGTGAAGTTCCACCGACCTCCAACGAGGTCAAACCTATTCTTGCCGACGTCTCTACTATTGAGGGCGTTGTGACTCTCTCAAAGAGAGCCCGCCAGAGGCGACGTCAACGCCTTGCGCGGCAACTCGCTAAGGCGATGGAGTCTACAGACGGAGTCCGCTACAACACGGATCTGAAGAATAGGAGAGGCAAACTGCCTCAACAACTGCAGAATGGCGATTCCTCCAAGCCGCCGACGAACGAATGGATCCGGGTCAAACGGAACCATTCGACACTCAAAGAGAGGATTCACAAACGCCGCGCATTGCTTGCACAAGCAAAAATTCTTGTGCAAAAGGCTGAGAAATTGAGGGAAGAAAAAGTGGCCAAAAAGCCGCCATCAACCCGCCAAGTGTGGAGGCTGAAGCAGCCTCCAACTAAAGTTCAACCCCCGGCGAAACAACCCATATCGCCGATAATTCCAGCAACTACTCTGGGAGATCACGCGGAATCATCCCGAAATAAGAAGCCAGTTTTGGAGCGTCTCGGTCCACTTCCCGGTGAGCGAGTCAAAACTCCAGTTCAAGAGCGTTTGGGCCTGATAAAGAAGCCCCGAACGACGCAACATGCTGAGGGTCGCCGTTACCCTCAACATGATAAAGAGACCAGGGCAGCTACACGCACCAACTTGCGCATTGAAGTCCAGGAGCCCGCCGAGGACTCATGCCCAAAAAGGCATGTTACGAGACGCGTGACTTTCGAAAGCCCTAAGAAAGCAATTCCCCCTCAGAAGGAAACGTTATCGTCTGATGACGATAGCGTTATACCTGAGAAGTCGTGCCAACACACGATAGGTTACTCCGATCGTCAAGCAGACGAGTTGTACTATCGTGCTGGGGATACGAATAAAACCAGGAAGAGGAGTCCCCGAGAACAGGAAACTCAGTGCCCCTGTTCCAAACTCATTCGGGCAGTATTGTCTGAATGCAGCTGCATCAAGGCGGTCCCTGAACGAGTTTCGGTTTTCGAAAGGCTTAGTACCGAAACGCCGAAACCAAGGCCTAGGTGTTTCCGACGAAGAAGAACGGTGGTTGAAGAGGGAGAATTTCCGAGGGTCACCACCAACATGACCAGCAGAGGGACATCGGCGCGAGATAATCTCGAGTCAATTCTGAAAGCATCCTGGCCTAGAACCCGTCTACAGTCCGGAACCATCAACCGAGCAACCTATGGTAGGGTTCGGACAAGACTCCCTTCAGAAGATGAAGAATCTGATGCTGGCTCCGCGATTGCATCAGATAATACGGTGTCCAGTGAGGGATAACCCCGCGAGGCACTTATGATAAGTGCGGAGCAAGTGGCCAAAATGCTTGAAGACGCCTTAGCTAAGCAACAGGAAACCTTCAGGTTCGAAATGCAGATGGCCATGCAAAACATGAGAGAAATGCATGACCAACAAATCCAAGCACTGACGAACCAGCAAGGCGAGCCAAGTCGTCGTAACCCGGTTAATCTGGAAGACGAAGACACTAATGCGAATGAGACGCATAATGCCAATAATCCTCCCGCCAATGCAGGGGGTGGTAACGAGAATGTTAACGCAGACTCGGGTGAAAACTTGAAAATTAAAAATCTCAAGAGCAAAATCAATACATTGATTTCCGCTCAAGAGATGAAAAAGACGGGCATTCCTTGTCCATACCCAAGAGAGTGGGAATCAATCCCATACCCGGCGAAGTTCAACCTAATTAACTTCACGCCGTTTAATGGGATGGGTTCACCACTCAGCATTTGATTTACTTCAAATCGCACCTAGGAGTTATCTCCGGCAATGAGCCTCTGATGGTACGGTCCTTCGTTGGCACTCTGCGTGGAGCCGCCTTCGATTGGTATCGCCGCCTCAAGCCAGGAAGCATAAATAGCTGGGACGACATGGAAACCAAATTCCTCGCCAACTTCTTTGACGACGACACAGAGATATCCATTGGGTCGTTGCTTGATGAGAAACAGAAAGACGGGGAATTGGTTGACACCTTCGTCAAGAGGTTCCGGAACAAGGCGATGAACTGCCGGGACCCGATCATCGAGGAATTCATCCTCCAGACTTTCCACAACAACCTCGCACTGGACGTGTTAGAAGCAATGGGGACAGCACCGTCCAAGACATAGAAGGATCTGAAGGTCCGAGGAGAGCAGGCCGAGCGATTCCTCAGAAGAAAGAAGGCGGAGAGAGGCCAACAGGCAAATAATGCTCCGCAACAGAATTTCGTCCCACGGGGGAAAGGTAAGGCACATGCTAATGCAGTTGATGCTAATCAAACCTTTCAATTGAAACCTCAGCAACAACAACAGTAACAAGCACCACAACAATCTCGAGGGCAATGGCAACAACGGCCTCAGAAGCAGAAATCTTCGGAGCCAAGGTTTCCCAAAGGCAGTCACAATGGCAACAACGGCCTCAGAAGCAGAAGTCTTCAGAGCCAAGATTTCCCAAAGTATACTCCTTCAAAGATGACGAAGTTCCCGGCATCTTTAAGTATTTGTTGGAGAACAACAAAATTCAGCTACCAGCGATCGTGGATCAAGAAGGGGCTAACAAAGTGACGGATCCGAGGCGCTAATTGATGTAGGCGTCATAACCCCGAAGCCGTCCAAGAATGTTGGAGCAAACGCGGTTTCAATCAGCTTTGGATCAGTGCCCATAGCGTGGTTTGAACCAAAACGCATCACCAAAGTGGGAATGAAAATAGTAAACGACGACCCGCATGGACAGCGCCAAAAAGGACTTGTGCCACATACAGCCCCAAACGGCAAAATCCTCTGGGTTCACCCCGACCTGATTGAAGATGAACAATGGGCCGGGTCGTCATCCAAGAAGAAGTCCAAAGGGAAAGGAAAGTCTTGCTGCGGAGTCTCTGCTATCCCAGGAGAAGATGATGAAAGAATCATAGCTTTCCCGCTCTCTGAAGAAGAACAAGAAGTTTTTGCGACCCGAAGCAGAAATGAGTATCACTACAACTATCCACCACCTAGTGAGCAGGGGGTGAATAAACGGGGACCAGCCAAAACTCTCACGGAGATGGGGGTGATTACAAGTCCTACACCGGGCGAAGAAGCTAGTTTTTGCGACCCGAAGCGGAAATGAGTATCACTACAACTATCCACCACCTAGTGAGCAGGGGGTGAACAAACGGGGACCAGCCAAAACTCTCACAGAGATGAGGGTGAGCCTTCGACATCATGGCTCAGCTAGCTAATATTCCAGCGCGGATAACGCTATATGAGTTGCTGCGGCTGTCTAAAGAAACTAGAGAAGCATTGCAAGAGGCCTTGGCCGATTCAGAAGCATTCCTCACTCGGATCAAACCGGCGCCTGAGGAACTAGAACTGTTAGCTCAACAGTGCAATGTGGCAGCTAAGAACATTCCCTGCATCACCTTCACCAAAGAAGACATGCAGACGAAGAATTCAAACCATGATCGGCCCTTGTATTTTGTCGGGTACATTGGCTCCAGCGAGGTCAACCGAATCCAAGTAGATCCGGGTTCCGCTGTGAGCATTATGCCGCTTCGCCTAATGCATAGCCTTGGCATTCCAGTCAGCAAATTGGCATCTACAGGCACTGTCATTTACGGATTCAACACCAGCGGGTCAAGACCTTTGGGGAAGATCCGGATAAAGTGCCAAATGGGTGATCTAAAGACGGAGGTCACGTGTTACGTGATTGATGCCGAGACATCATATAACTTACTACTGGGTCGACCTTGGATCCATAGTAATGTTATAAGACCTTTGGGGAAGATCCGAATAAAATGCCAAATGGGCGATCTGAAGACGGAGGTCACGTGTTACGTGATAGATGCTGAGACATCCTATAACTTACTATTGGGTCGGCCTTGGATCCATAGTAATGTTATAGTTCCCTCCACCTTACATCAGTGTCTGAAATATGTCGACACTGATGGAAGGGTCAGGACGGTGGTCGCAGATAAGCAACCATTCAAAGGGTATGAGAATTACTTCACTGATTCTCTCCTTTATGGTAACGAATCTGACACGGAACCATCGATCCAATGCACGGACAGCGGAGAAGAAGCTGATTCCGAGGCCGGAGTCGATTACAATGGCGGTTTTGTTTTAAATGACATTGTACCCTTTGTAATCAATCTTGATGACGAACAATCGTCAGATGGCGGTTGTAACTGGCAACTTGCTGATATTGAAATAAATCATGATTTAGAGTACTCCTTGTCTCTTGATGATGCGATTCAGGGATTATATGATAATCCGGATTTATGTATGCCGCTCCGATCATCCTATGTAACGAAGAGAAGTCTCCAGCATTCTTTCGGAACAACCCGAATTATTCCTGCCAAGGTAGGGGGACAAAAGGAAGTGATTTATGGTAAAGGAGAAAATCTTCCGTTGCCAGATCATTTCCTAAGAGAAGACGAGGATGAAGACAAATCTGGTCTGCATTTATCTAAGTATAGCCTGGAAGCGCGCATGCTCATGGAAAAACAAGGATACGATTTCACACTCGGAGAAGGTTTATACTTCGATCGAGGATCCCGTATCCCAGTCAAAGCGGCATACGTACCAAAAGGAAAACCCGATGACTATTACCGTCACAAGAGAGGCTTAGGCTATGTCTCATCAGATGACGAATGTGGTTGGCAAATTATCGATCAAATTGCTAACAAAGCTAAGGATGGGTACTTGCCAGATTCTTCAGCTGAGGATTCCGACACAAGTTTGGGAGAAATGTTCAAAACCTTAATGTCAAACATGACTACAGCTGATCCATCTACGTTGGAGGATGACGATCAAATGCCAACGTGGGAAGACCCATGGGTTCATCACCTAAACATGCAGTACGGTGATAGGTTCGAACAGAGAGAACCACCAACCGAAGATGAAGTAGTCCAAATTAATATGGGCAATGAGGCCAATCCAAAGCCCATATTCATCAGCGGTAGTCTTCCTCCAGATGAGAAGGAGGAATTAATTGCCCTGATCAGAGAATACATTGATGTCTTCGCCTGGAACTACGAAGATATGCCAGGACTCGACCCTAATGTGGCAATGCACCGCCTTGACATCAAGCCGGATGCCAAACCTGTCAAACAACAGCAAAGACGGTTTCGTCCGCAGATTATGGAAGCCATTGAGGCAGAGGTTAAGAAGTTGATCGATTCGGGATTTATCCGAGAAGAACAACATCCAGACTGGTTAGCACAGATCTACGCAGTATAACGTGTATTATTTCACCAAGGAAATAATAGCCGGAGGGATTATTTCACCAAGGAAACAATCGCTCGAATCTCGGGATCAAAGACCAAGCTTTGATCCGGAGTGTAACAACGTAGATCTGAGATCTCGATCCCCTCGAACTCCTGCCTTTTGTGATGCGGGTGCTCGCCAAGAATCAGATCTGGACGTCCAAGTCTTCAAGCCTTCAAAAACTCCAAGATGAGGTCTCAATCCGGCAGAGTTTCGGCTCTCCAAAAGTTCTTCCAAAAGTCCTCTAAAATGATGAATGACCCCGCCTATTTATAGGCAACCAGATCTGTGCATTTGGCACAGATCTGGGCGGCCACCTCAGGGTGGCTCGGCCTTGGCCGAGCCACCTTAGGGTGGTTCGGTTCGGGCCGAGTTCCCCCAGGTGCGCTGGTTTTGTCGTTTTCCGTTGTTTCCGGTTGTTTTGTCCGTTGTTCGGTTGTTTTGTTGATTTGTTGACTTGATTCCGGATTTGGCAGTAAACTCAGTCGGTGTTTGAGTTCAAATCCACTTTGTTGGAAGACCCGTCGACTCCCCGAACCACTAACGTTGTTCACATGCAGTTCGTTAGCTTTGTAGCCTCTTTAGTTCGTTTCGTTGCTTGAACGTTCGTCGATTTGTCGAATCATCGCGCCGAGCTGTGTCAAGGGACCTATAAGCAGTTTTATACGCCTACAGATACCCCCTCCAAAGCTTTTCAGCCTCGTTCTTTTATAGAAGAGTCTGGAATGCTTTGGATATGATTGCCCCTACCCTTTGTCGGTGTAACGGGACCTGGAAATGACTTTTGTTCTGTATTCCTTCAATCCTTCGGGCCATTCAGTGCTTTGTAGAATGCCTGTAGGGGTTCCGGTGCTGCATTTATTGTCTGACCGTTGTCGGAATTTTGAATTTGAAGTCGATTCTTGATTTCCTGGCTTTTTAGCTCGAATTAGTTGCTTCAACATGGAATTGACCATCGGTTGACGGCTTTGAATCTTTATTGTGACGCGTTGTCTGGCGTTTAACACAGTTTATACTCGTAAGTATTTTGGAGTCTACACAGTTTAAGCTCTTAAGGAGTTGGAGCGGGGAGGTCTAGTTTATACTCATACACTCCTGGGAGTTATGTTGAGTTATCCTTAAGAATATTTTTAGAAAAATATTCTCCAGAAACTTCTCAACAAAGAGGAGGGAATAGTTTATACTCGTATACCTTATTGGAGTATTCTTTAGGTTCGAATAATCTGAACCGGCCCAAAAAATGTGCCAAAAAGGCAGTATTTGGGTTCAAAATCTCTCCGACCCTTCCAAATATATGGTAGAGGGGTTAAATAGGTGAAGGACTGAACCGTAGGTTGATCAAAAGTCGTTTCCATGCTTAATTCAGCTTCAATTTGAATTCTGGTTCAAATTTGGTTCAAACTGGTTCAATTTGGCTCAAACTGGCTCATTCTGGTTCAATCTGGCTCAATTTGGCTCATTCTGGTCTGGTCTGGTCCAGCCAGGTTCAATCTGGCTCAATTTGGCTCATTCTGGCTTAATCTGGCTCAACCTGGCTCAATCTGGCTTGGTCTGGTTCAGCCATGGTCTGGTCTGGTTCAGCCAGATCTGGTTCAAGGCTATAAAAGGGGTTTTTTGGCTCATTCTGGCTCAGTTTGGCTCAATCTGGCTCAACCTGGTCCAATCTGGCTAGGTCTGGTTCAGTCTGGTCTGGTCTGGTTCAGCCAGATCTGGTTCAAGGCTATAAAAGGGGTTTTTTCTTTTTTTCTTTTTCTTTTTCTTCCTCTCTTTCTAGGGCCGGCCACATCCTCCCTCTCTTCTCTTGATTTTTCTTTCTCACAAGCCTCTTTTCTCCCTCCAAACTTCAGATCTGTATTAGATCTAGCTTTCCTTTGGATCTTGGACTGAGGAATCTCCCAAAATCTCCAAATAAAAAGTTTCTCTCAGGCCCCTCGAGCGTGTGGTTCAAGTTTCCTTAAAGGTCTCGCCTTTATTGGATTTTGGGCTTTTCTTCAGGTAAATCCTCCGCCATCTTGATCTATTTCATGTTTGATCTAGTATATGGAGTCGCGGGATCACATATAAGGGTTGAGGGTGTGATTTGATGCCTCAAACTTGCCTTTTTTGGGGTAAAAATGGGATTTTTCCTTTTCTAGATCTGATCCCTCAATTTACCTTGTAGGTTTCTATGTCCCGTATGGCGAGGGGTCAATCCTCTACCGCGCCGACTGATGGCGCGCCTCCCTCTTATGCCGGTGAGCCACTTTTTCTGAAAATTTACAAATTAGTCCATTTTTTTCTTGGAAATTTGCAAATTGGTCCTTTTTCTTTTTTTACTCCCCGTTGTTCTCCTTGGTGAGGCAACCGGGAAAAGCCTTGATTCTCCTTGGTGAGGATCGACGCTTCAAAGATATGTTTTGCTTGGTCAAAACACTATCTCATAATAAATAAAGGGGGCGTTTTGTCGCTGCGTTGTGCCTTATAAGGCAGGGATATATTGTCGATATACCCTATCTTATGAAGGCGCAACGTGGCCAAAACGTCACACCCTTTATAAGGCAATGACTCTATCTTACCCCTTCGTAAGATGAGTTCAATTTCCTTTTATAACTGGAATTAACAAACGTTTAATTGCTTGTTCTCAGTTGAATACCCTTCTGGAGCGTTCTCATCTCACGCAGTATACGGGCGTCGTGGCGAGTATTATTCGACCTCCGACGATGTTTCCCCTATCCCGGTCACTCCTCAGTTCGTCTTGGGCACATCGACTGAGGTTGCTCAGGCGGTGAAGGAAGGTGGGCACCGAGCTCTTCGACAGTTGATTACCGATGCACCTCTTGTGAAGGACGCCAGTTCTATTCAGCCTCTTCGGAAGAGTGATTTCTTATTTGGCGACTCTGTCGAAGACCCGGATGCCGTGTTTATTGAGGCTGAGCAGTGGCTTCATAAAACTGGCAGTGGCTTCATATACTTGCCGAAGATTCCTCGGCATCGTTCATTGACTGAGCTCAGGCGTCAGGCCGTGACACGGGAGATGTCGTGGCGCTTGACGGAGGAGCATGAGAGCGTCCATTGCGGCTACATCACTCATCAGGCGTTTCCTGGCTCGAGCAGAAGTCACATCACCGGATTGCGTCCCGGAGTACTGGGGCTGGATGCACCACCACGTAACGAGTTCCTCGCCACCGCTTCTACCTTGAGGAATCGCCTCGCTGCTCTAGGACGGGAGATGCCTGCGACGCGTCACAGGATTTATGGTTGGGTCCATTCTGTGGACAAGTTTTGGTGGACCCGTATGACGACGTATGTCTTGAGCCGATGGGACGAGGAGTTGCACGCTTATGGTTGGGTCCATTCTTTGGACAAGTTTTGGTGGACCCGTATGACGACGTATGTCTTGAGCCGATGGGACGAGGAGTTGCACGCTTGTGATTTATATGCAGCCGTTCGTGCCACCATGTATGGCTTGCCTGTCAGCGCAAGGCATTTCTGTGCTTTGTTCGAGTTTTATAATTCAGATTCGAACACTTTTCTGACCCGACAAGGGGAGTTGGGTTTGGCTCTTCACGAGATGCACAGGATTTCTGGCTTACCCATGGGACAGATGTTGTATCAGGAATACTTTCCCTCCAACCATGAATTAAGTCTGCTGAAGGATCGTATGCCCGATCGCTACGAGACTCTATGGGATCTCACTTGTCACTATCATATAGCTTTGGCGCAGTCTGAGCCTTTAGCAAAGAGGACTAAGACATTCGTGAGTCTGAAGCAGTTTGCCAATTATTTGTTCAAGAATCTGGAGAGTAATTCTGGCGAGGCTATTTGTGAGTTGGCCCCACTTACTCCCTCAGGGGTGAACATTCTGATGAAGAAGATTGACGCTCATTCTTATACCACTAGCAGTTCTGAGGGTGGTTTTCCTGCAGGGACCAAGTTCAAATCATTCTTGTGGCATGCTACCGCACCGATTCGACCCATGACTCTTCTTGCCGGTTTCCTCGCTATTTGGTTAAAGAAATGCGTGGTCTCATACCAGTCTTGTGACGCTCTGCCCTTGGAAGTACTCTATCCAGCAGTTCAGCTTGCCTACAAGAAAGAACTCTCACTTCTTCCGGTGATGGTGGCTAACATTCACCGAGGACTTCGACAGCTTTCTGGTGCCTTTACACGGAAGGAAAAGGAATCGCCGACTCAGATTCCCACCCTTAAGACAGAGCTCCCGTACACTTACTTGATGGCTTGGTTTGTCCTTCACCGTCCCGATATGATGTCGGTACCGAGCGCCACAGATCATTCCGTTCCTTTACTACAATTGCTTGAGAACGGCAAGTGGGAGGGGCGCGGATTTTCTGACGTCAGGCAGCAGCTGCAGGTCCACAAGTGTTGGACATTTTCCACTTGCTTTCCGCAGTTCTCCGGCCGATACGGCGATAGTTTGACAGATGAGGAGAGGCCGAGAGAGTATCGAACTCACTTGGACATCGGGTGCTTTAACTGGCTGGTAAACATTAGGCCAGGTTATTTGACTTTTCGGGTGAGGGATCAGTGTTTCATAGAGCCATATCTACCCTGTAGATTCGCTCGTCAGTTTGGCTACGATCAGCTTTACGTCGGGAATCCTCGTCAGCAGTTTTGTGCCCACGGTGGTTTGGTAGATGGTCTCCGTGCGTGGTTGTGGACCGTGACTGACTGTACTGGTGCTAAATTCAGTCTCCCGAGTGCTGATCGGCAGTTAAACCTCACCTTCTTAAGCTGCAAGTGGTTGTTAGCAGCCAACAAGACCATCCCCGTGAAGCCGATTGCAGAGCTAGAGGCCGAGGAAGCTTCTCAGGTTGATTCCCGTAGGATTTGGGAAAATGCCCGATCACAGAGGACACGGAACAAGACTCGTCGGATTGATGAAGAGGGAAAGAAGACCTTTCATTCCGCAGACGAGGCTTCAGGCGGAGATCCTGAAGGTTATGAAGACTTTTCCGAGCGAGGTTTGCTATTCATCTTTTCCTTCCATCTTCTAGAAATATTGAAACTGACTCTGGTTTGATGTTTCAGGGACCACAGTTGACCAGGATGAAGAGTTCCACCCCCCTTCCTAGGCGAGACCTTCGATTATTGTCCCTGCTGCTAGGCGGAAGAGATTAGCCCGCAAGCCGCGTGTAGCTTCCCGAGCATCTGATATGGACTTGGCTGGTGATGATCCTGCTAGTGACAGAGGTAACATCTACTCTGTAAACCACCTTCTTGGTTATTCGGAACATTGACTCATGCTTTTCCATCTATATAGGAGAGCGTGGAGAGAGCGAAATGAGTCCCGGTTCCGTTCCTGTGTCTCCTGGTGAGCCTGACCCGCTGCCCCAGTTTAAAAGGCCTACAGGGGTTGCCGACATTAGGGAGGATAGCAATGTAGGACCTGACTCCGCAGATCCAGGTACATCTACTATTGACAATGTATCTTTTAGATGGTATACAAAAGAATTTGTGCATCCTCTAATCATCTCTGTGCATCTTGCTTCTTCAGATAACTTGCAGGAGGCATACGTGGATTTTGGGAATAAAGAGGCTAACGCATCCATAAGAGGTAACTCATTTCTGTTGGTTGTAGTCTCTTTATTCTTCTTTGGTACTTATATTCTTTTACGTCAGATTTCTCCATTGATGATTTTGACGAGGAAGACTTGATCGCGGACACTCCTACACTCCACTTCATGTATAGCTCTCCTCAGTTTGATGGCCAGTTACCTGGAGACATATTTTCCGAGCCCACATTCAATAAGAATCTTGAGGATGATTCTTTCGAAGGTATATGTCTCCTCCCAAATTGATTATAGGACTAGCCAATGCAGCTATAATGTGATGCCTCTGAGAATTCTGACTTGTATTTAACAGGAGTTTTTGTCGAGACCAATCCTGTTGAGCCGGCTGTGAGACCAACTCCACCCGTTGATGCACCTACAGCCGTCACATCTCCGCAACCCCTAGTGACTCAAGGGGAAGGAGGTATAAATTAAGCAACTGACGAATATCCTCTATTTCCTTATTATGGCCTCTTGACAGATTTCTCCTTTTTTATGTAGGGATTTCCTCTCAGCTTCATGTCCTCGTGAAGGAGTTGTTATCGGACAATGACCCTGAGAAGATCGTCATCTGTGTAGAAGTCCGCTCCTTCTTCTCCTTTATGAATATCATGCTTGGCAAACTCCTCCACGACGGACTTTCCCTTCGCCAGTTTAAACCATTCCTTGATTCCAAAATAAGTTTAATAAGAGATGCAGGATACCCGGATCTGGCGAGAGTCATAGTTGATGACCTTGACTACCTAGAGCATGAGTTTCAGATATTTCGCGAGCTCCGGGATGCAGGTGCCTCTTCATTCATTGCTGCCGAGTTGGATTCTCGCTTACAGTCATCACGCGAGACTCGGGTTCTTGCTGAGCTCGAGATTCAGATGCAGCGGGGCCGAGTAGATCGAGTTAAGACGAGTCTTGCTACTAAATTATCTTCGCTTGCCAAGCTCGATCTTTCTATTACCTCCTGTGCGACCGAGATAGACCAGCTCAGAAGAACACTCCGTGAAAAAGAGGAGACTTTGGATATTCTTCAGATGATGAAAGTACAGGATCAACAAACCCACATTGCTTTATCTGATGAGTTGAGATCCCTGGAGCAGAAGTTAGCCGAGACAGAAGAGATTGCTGCGAGGAC
>NC_033798.1:131462706-131469567 GCF_001876935.1 Asparagus officinalis | reverse complement strand
CTTCATCGGACGCCGACTGATCGTTGCGAGGTGCAACTGTAGCAGCGGTAGCGGGGAGATCGTCTTCTTGGGTCTTCAAATCTGAAGACCAACGGATCTTTCAGGAGGAGATCTTCCTGCACTTGCGAGGAGAGGCGGATCTGGAGGAGGAGACGTACTCCTCGAACTTCTGTTGGTCGAACTCGTATTCGACCTCTTCAGCCACGGGGATCTTGATCGTCGACTGCGACATAACAGCCTTAGCAGTAAGGCTGTTAGCTCTCACTGTGGTCGCCAGCTTGTTTGGTGTGAAAGTTAACATCTTCATTGATGAACTCATTACAACTTCAATTGTTTACAAGTTCAAAAGTAAAAGTTCGTCTCTTTATAAGACTCACCTACACAATGAAAATAATAAGAATATTACAACTCTCTTCAAACAAAACACAACAGCAGTTTATCTCCTGTTGCTTGCGTGTAATATTTGCCAGTGTCGGGGTTAATTCGTGGACCACCAAAAGATCAGCTCAAAGTGCAGATTTCGTTGACTCGCGAAGGAGTCAAGAAACCAAATCAATTATCTCGGTAACAGCGAGATAACCACTCTTCTCGAGATCACAGCAATGGTGCGATCTCAAGGGAAGAACTGGGCTGCAGATCTGTCGAACTCTCTTTTTTTATGCCGAAGAATTCTCCGAGATCTCCTCCTCTCTTAAATTCGTGGCTCTTCAGTCTCCAATTCAGGTCAAGGCTCGAGAATTTTAGATCCGTGCAAATAAAAACCCTAGGGCTGTATTATAAGCTTCGAGAGCTCTGTTTTAGGATAAGAACTGCCGATTCCCTCTTATCTTCAGTTATAATCACTTTATCACGTTCTAGGATAGCTTCAGATCAGTTAGAACAAGATCCTAGCGGTTAACGGGCGAAAACAGCTTCGAAACGACTTTTTAGGCTGGGAGACACCTTGGGTGTCTCGGCCATGACCGAGACACCTTGAGTGTCTCGGCCTTGGCCGAGACACTTGCAGTGTCTCCTGCTAAGGCTCGGGCGCTGGTCAAGCTCGCCGTGGTCATTTTCGCTGTATTTTCGTCATCCGAACTCGGAATTATGCAATTTAAAGTGCGTAGGAAAGACGACGAAGAGATCTACAAGCTCCCATGGTTGAATCACATTTGGAATGGACGAGACACGAGGGGCGCTTCATCTTTCATGAGCGAAGCGTAACTCCCGACCGGCTCGTATCTTGGTTATTATGTTGTTCCGTTGCTTCATACGATTCGTCGACTCACCTCATGCGTTTGTCGATATTAGATAAACTTCTTTGACTCGGATAGTGACGTTCATCGTCTTCTCTCTGCTTCGATCTGCGTGCGAAAACTCATAGGTAATTTTTGATGCCTACAGTCTGAAAAGAGATTGATGAAGGATTTATGAACTAAGAAGGCCATGAAAGGTACACTCTTCAAAATAATGTATAACACATTAAGATTTCTCAACTTGATACCAAATGATAGAATGGGGGATTCCTATATAATCAACAAATGAATGTTATATTGCACATGGTAAATTTACTACATACAATATAAGTGGCACAGATTAGAGAGGTTAAAGATGTTAGGGTTTAGAGCGCTACGCTTAGGATTTAGAGGGGGTCAGAATTAAGTTAGGGTTTAGAGAGAGGCAGGGTTTTGAGTGGCACTGATATCATGCTGATTCAGGAAAATTGAAGAGGTTAGAGAGATAAGTTAACCCTTCTCTCTTTCTTTATTTATAAAATGATACTAATCCAATTACATAAGGACTCCTGATTACATAAGGAAATAAATAATTTTCTAAACGTAATTTTCTAAATAAACTAAGTCCTCCAATCCCATTCCATCTCAAAAATAATTAATTTTCTCGAAACCCACCTCTAGGATGAAGTAAGCCATTGCCATCAACCATCAACACCTGTGAACAATAGAACATCATGATTAATGATAGATCAAATAATAAAAATAGAAAGCATGCGTATGTTTGAATTGTGTCCTTAAGATGAATACATGCACTTATTGTGAAATATATGCAACTAAATGAGTTAAGAGCATGATACTTCACCTTTGACGTGTAGATCCAAAAGGAAAAAATAATCATTCAATCAGACAAAGAGGGTCCTAGACTCCTCGTAGACCAGATGATATAGTCAGTGAAACCGACCATTATGGCATAGTGGAACAGTCAGGACCACATGCAGTCAGGACCACATGCCGAATATGGTTATGAAGCATAAGTGCCCCCAAGGTGGAAGCCTACCCAAGTTGGATGTGCATGGGTACTCATATTTAGAAATTGAATTCAGATACACGCATGTATACATCCAACATCTTTTAGATGGAAATTAGTAGCAAATCAGGATTTGAAATTCAGTTGTTTCCAAGGTGAAAGATAGTCCATGTCAAACGCATATCAGGTACATAGTTACTTTTATAGCTGGAAATTGTATTAATCCAATTTTATTTCATATGGAGAACAGCAATGGAGGCAAGCTACGGGTATCAGGTCTTTCATGGTGGAGGGCTACCCATGAATATATCTATAGCTGGAGAATATATTCAGATATACACATCTAGTTGCGTGCAATCCTAAAAATTGTAATATGTGTGAACATTTGATGGTAAGATGTACGTCAAGAGAGATTAACAGACAAAAGATTTCAAATAGCTAAGTCAACATGTTGGTTTAAAGCTTCGTAGCACATGCTGACATGTAACCTGGCATCAAATGCATGCTATGTGTTCCTTCTTTTATGGATCCTAAAAAACTAAGACATTGATTTACAAATTCAAAAGATGACGTAACCAGCACTGAGGCATTGTCAAGTTTCTAAAATGGCAATTTCTCCAATTGTGAAAGGAGGATGATGATGTGCGCAATTCGGAGGAAATTTTAAGATTTAATGGTGATTTTCCCGTGTGTAATGATTAATGGTTACTTTATTCCTAATACATTGAGCTAATTCATGAGGTGAAGCCTCAATGAAGTACTGAAGTATTTGTAATATTATACACTACCTGATAAGCTTATATTGTTGTCACAAGAAGCAGAGTCTGACAAACCAAATTTCCAATAAACAAATGATATCACAAATGCATCAACATATGAATCCTACCTGTGGGTAATGAGGATGATCATCACGCTTCATTTTGTCCAAAAGCTGCAGGAGAACAGGAGCCTGTGATAAAGAGAATTAAAGGTTAGGAGTCACATACAGCACAGACGCAGTTTAAAAAAAAGAAGAAGAAAAGATTTTTTTTTTTTTTTCGGGGTGGACTTTTAGCGGACTGACTGAGAAAAGCTTTACTAGTGCAGGAGGGAGGAGGAAAATGACCCCGACCACAACAGCAAGAGAAGTAAAAAAGGGATAAACCTCTCTAAAAGCAAGAAATCCAGGAACATAAGGTGTATGGATTCGGACAAGGGTGTAATCTTCATAGATAAGTTTGAGAGAGCGAGCATCCAATACTACGAGAGCAGCGCAGGCTAAAGATGAAGAGGAGTTACGATCTGCTTTGGAGAAGCTGACATCAACTCCTCCGATGTACCTCAGAAGACTCTTGTCCTCCTCCGCCTCCCCCTCCGCCGCGGCCGGGCTGCTAGAAAAACCGGAAGGTAGGATCCACGCGAAATCATCTCCAACAACTAGTTTCGTCTTCAGCTGATCCTGTATTCTGCGTATCAAACGCTCAAACAGTCGTTATCACTTTATCATCACCATATATTAATTAACTAATGATGCATCAAACCATCAGCAGGTAGAGTAGAAGTAGAAAGGGGAATAGGTGAGAGCAGTACCGAATGCAGTCTCGTTCGTATTCGTGTGAGGAGGAGACGGTTGTAGTTGACAACACTTCACCGCCCATGTTTGACATTGCTGCCAAGTTAAAGGAGGGGAAAAGATTAGGGCTAAATAAATAAAAATTACCTGATCGGTCGGAGCTTTGCTGGATAAATTGCTTTGATGCAGAGGGATGACCGGTCGTGCCTGGGGCTGCACGTGGAGTGGGTGGCTCCGTCTCATCTGAATCCCATCCGCATTTAAATTTCAGAGAGAGAGAGAGAGACGAATTCCCCCTTCTCGTTCCCTCCACCATTAATTTTCAGAGGAACTCATTTCTTTCTTTCCTTTTTTTTCCACCCCTTTTATTTTTCATTTTCTCTTTTCTTTTTCCACATTATTACTCCATTATTCTAATCCCTTACATATTTCTATAGGGTTTTCTATAGAGCAACAACTGGCACCCTACATAAGAGGAGAGAGATTGAGAGAAATTAATAGCTTGTGGTCTCCGTGATTTGTATTAATATCTGTGGATAGCTTATTTCTCTCTATCTATCTCATATCTTATATAGTACCTATGCGTATAAAAAAACCGTATTTCGATTAGATCCGCCGTTTCTTAAATTGGTTTGAACTATCACACTTTAAAGAACAATTTTTCAAAACCGCCTGAATTTTTTTTTTTTTTTTCAAAACCGACTGTTTTTTTTTTATTTATCAAAACCGACCCGGTTTTGTGATTAGCAGGTTAATGACTATCCTAAATAGTCGGGGTTGCCAACCCCGACTATTTAAGATAGTGATTAGCCTGCTAATCACAAAACCGGGTCGATTTTGATAAATAAAAAAAAAAACAGTCGGTTTTGGAAAAAAAAAAAAAAATCAGGCGGTTTTGAAAAATTGTTCCACTTTAAATTACTGAAATTGCTATTAAGTCCTCGGATTTTTAAATTATTACAAAATTAGTCTCCGAGTACTAGAGGAGGGTTTAATTTGCAACGAGTTTGAGGGGCAGGGTGGGCTGGGTCATGGTCTCACGGACGGTCATGTTATCCGCTTATCTACCTTTGCTTTTTCAGTTTTTGCTGCCAGAGGGGATTGGAATTGACGGTGGCGAGCCTGGCGACGTTTGTTATTGCTGGGCATAAATAAATAAATAAAATAAATAAATATCAATGGAAATGAGATGAGGTACGGAACCTCAAGCGCAAGATTGTTCCATATATCTGACCTCCTCTCTCACTTTCTTTTTCATCTTATCTCGCCGCTCCCCCCGTGGGTTTCCATTTGAACCCCAAAGGAGAAGAAATCAGCGAAACCAGAGATTTGGGGGCGGAGTTGAGGTTTTCTGGCTCAGGCCTTTTTGTTTTGATTTGGCGGCTCATTGTGCGAGCAAAATCCTGCACTTAGCTAGAGAGCAATCAATCAAGTAGTCCGCATCTTAAGTAACTGCTGGCTATCATCACCATATATTAATTAACTAATGATGCATCAAACCATCAGCAGGTAGAGTAGAAGTAGAAAGGGGAATAGGTGAGAGCAGTACCGAATGCAGTCTCGTTCGTATTCGTGTGAGGAGGAGACGGTTGTAGTTGACAACACTTCACCGCCCATGTTTGACATTGCTGCCAAGTTAAAGGAGGGGAAAAGATTAGGGCTAAATAAATAAAAATTACCTGATCGGTCGGAGCTTTGCTGGATAAATTGCTTTGATGCAGAGGGATGACCGGTCGTGCCTGGGGCTGCACGTGGAGTGGGTGGCTCCGTCTCATCTGAATCCCATCCGCATTTAAATTTCAGAGAGAGAGAGAGAGACGAATTCCCCCTTCTCGTTCCCTCCACCATTAATTTTCAGAGGAACTCATTTCTTTCTTTCCTTTTTTTTCCACCCCTTTTATTTTTCATTTTCTCTTTTCTTTTTCCACATTATTACTCCATTATTCTAATCCCTTACATATTTCTATAGGGTTTTCTATAGAGCAACAACTGGCACCCTACATAAGAGGAGAGAGATTGAGAGAAATTAATAGCTTGTGGTCTCCGTGATTTGTATTAATATCTGTGGATAGCTTATTTCTCTCTATCTATCTCATATCTTATATAGTACCTATGCGTATAAAAAAACCGTATTTCGATTAGATCCGCCGTTTCTTAAATTGGTTTGAACTATCACACTTTAAAGAACAATTTTTCAAAACCGCCTGAATTTTTTTTTTTTTTTTCAAAACCGACTGTTTTTTTTTTATTTATCAAAACCGACCCGGTTTTGTGATTAGCAGGTTAATGACTATCCTAAATAGTCGGGGTTGCCAACCCCGACTATTTAGGAGGGGGTTAAACCCTAATTAAAGGGTGATTAGCATGTTAATCACTATCCTAAATAGTCGGGGTTGCCAACCCCGACTATTTAAGATAGTGATTAGCCTGCTAATCACAAAACCGGGTCGATTTTGATAAATAAAAAAAAAAACAGTCGGTTTTGGAAAAAAAAAAAAAAATCAGGCGGTTTTGAAAAATTGTTCCACTTTAAATTACTGAAATTGCTATTAAGTCCTCGGATTTTTAAATTATTACAAAATTAGTCTCCGAGTACTAGAGGAGGGTTTAATTTGCAACGAGTTTGAGGGGCAGGGTGGGCTGGGTCATGGTCTCACGGACGGTCATGTTATCCGCTTATCTACCTTTGCTTTTTCAGTTTTTGCTGCCAGAGGGGATTGGAATTGACGGTGGCGAGCCTGGCGACGTTTGTTATTGCTGGGCATAAATAAATAAATAAAATAAATAAATATCAATGGAAATGAGATGAGGTACGGAACCTCAAGCGCAAGATTGTTCCATATATCTGACCTCCTCTCTCACTTTCTTTTTCATCTTATCTCGCCGCTCCCCCCGTGGGTTTCCATTTGAACCCCAAAGGAGAAGAAATCAGCGAAACCAGAGATTTGGGGGCGGAGTTGAGGTTTTCTGGCTCAGGCCTTTTTGTTTTGATTTGGCGGCTCATTGTGCGAGCAAAATCCTGCACTTAGCTAGAGAGCAATCAATCAAGTAGTCCGCATCTTAAGTAA
>NC_033798.1:131456803-131459303 GCF_001876935.1 Asparagus officinalis | reverse complement strand
GTTCTAAACAGTGGAATTAGGAAGTTTGTTTTCGTCAATATAGCCTTAAAATTTATGTTGGGTTTTTTTTGGGAAATTTTTGGGGAGTGATTCTGATCAGGATCTGGTACTTCTACCTTATGTAACTTCTCCGTGCGATTGGAGTAGGATCGACTGTCTGCGAATTGAATCGATGCTGTTGTGTAGTGAATATGTTCATGGTTTTGTTTTGTGATCAGTGAGACTTAGAAACTGGATTGAATTTGCTGACTTTAATTGTCAACTAAAGGGTTTTGTATGATTTGTTGAGATCAGGAGACGGTTTCACCCGTAACTATGCTCCAGAAGGTAACGCTTGCTGCACTTTGGTGCAGAAATATTCTTCATATGAAGATGACCGTTCGGATTTTGATGAAATGGTGCAGAAATATTCTTCATATGAAGATGACCGTTCGGATTTTGATGAAATGGCTGTGTTTTGTTTTCAGGATTCTTGAATGCTGTTAAATCTTCTGCTTTTGACTTAGATACGAGTTTGCTGTTTGCATCATCAACCTCTACCAAATGCAGTAGTTGGTTTCATTGGCACAGTCTAAGAAATCTCTACAAGTTCATTGTGAAATTCCCGTGTCAAGGAGTAGAAATTTGATCAAAACATTTGAATACGGGAAGGTGATACGGACTATGGAAGTAAATGACTGACAAAAATACCATTATGTTACAAGCATATGAGATATCAGCGCATAAAAATTCTTTCATACTGAGTCAAAGACTACAGTCCCTGAAGAAAATAACCATTTCAATTGCAGTTTAAGTAGATTGGTAGCAGTCTATTAACTCAGTAAAAATATATAAATGGTACAATTATCTCACAGTATTCAATTCGGAATAAAGGTAAAATTAATGAATCCCAGATAAATGATTCTATACAAAACAAAATGGTACAGATAACATTGCCTTGGGGGACTTACTTCAAGAACAATATCACCGAGAGCCACAAAAAAATTTCTCCACGAAACAAATATCTTTCCCTGAAGTGCTAGCATCTATGACAGTGCATCTTCCATTACCAACGAATATCGATACTTTTTTAGCAGCAGGAAGAAGTAATTTGAATTTCACAAATTCAATTCAAAATGTTATGCTGCACTCCTTTCAGCTCATGCTTAGCCAAAAATAATGTGGGTTTCTCTTTCTTTCACTCAACAATCTTAAATTTTCCTTTGATTTTTGGCGACGACGCCAAGGATTTAAGAATTGCCGGAGATGGCTTTCTTACGGTGTGAGTTAAAAGAAGCATTAGCGTCAGCAAAGTCAATGCTCCAGCTTGATGGGCTGAGGCAAGAGAAACTGGAACGTAATATAGAAGTGTCGAAATACCCAGGGTCACCTGTAATTGTGGAACAAATCACAAGTTGGCAGAAGTAGAGAGTGATTTTCGCAACTAATGAAAGTGAAATTTACTTCTCAAACGCTTGATGGTAGCAAAATAGCAAAACCAGAGAGTTTTCAAATTAGTGAAAGTGAAATTTACTTCTCAAACTCTTGCCAATAGAAAAACAAAAACTAAACCACATTCTGATGGATTTTTCTTAGTTCAGACTGTCAACGAACTATTCAAAATGTATTAAGTTGATTAACACTGTTCAAGGAGCTAACTAATCTTTAGGAAATCATCACTCTGTTTATCTTGTAAGTTTGAAATCCTGAGTATTGCGAGCAATCTCTAAGAGGGGTTTGAAATAGTCGATAACTTAGTGAAGACAAAGTTATAGATTCAAAAAGGCGATCTTATAAGAATTTCCTGTAATAGTGTGCTTGCAATGTCTTTATAGAGAAGAAAAATCAACGTTTTTAGTCAAAGAAAGAATTCTACAAAAGGACATAGGAAAGGGATAATGATGTTTCTCTTCCTAAAGGATAATGCTCAACTAGGGGAATTCTACAAAAGGACATAGGAAAGGGATAATGATGTTTCTCTTCCTAAAGGATAATGCTCAACTAGGGTTAAATAATTTTTCAACTTAAAATGTTGTTAATGATGTTTCTCTTCCTAAAGGATAATGCTCAACTAGGGTTAAATAATTTTTCAACTTAAAATGTTGTGAAACTTGGACAATAGATGAACATCAGAGAAAGTTGTTACCTGTAATGATGCCATCCCTAGCGTACTTCCGATTAAAGATTTCACTGCAGGATGCATGTCTATTTTTCTTGAAGCCAACCACAAACTGCCAACTGAAAGCAATGTCGTTGCTGCAAGAATGCGATGTCCGAGCTGTAACAAAGCATAACAGCGACAGTAAACATGTTTAGCATTATATCCAGAAATCATCAGATCAACTGTTGGAGGTAAGGGTCAAAGACATTCTGTTTACAGAATAATCCATTCAGATGGAAGGATACAATTCAAATATCTTTGGTATATCCAAGTCATTGAAAATAAGGACTGTATATTTCCCAAAGTACATAATAATTCTTTTTGTAGAGATTCCAGATAAATTTACATACGGCAATGAGA
>NC_033798.1:131395180-131456793 GCF_001876935.1 Asparagus officinalis | reverse complement strand
AGTGCAACTAAAGTTATTTACACCTACCTCTCCCCACCGTTGGATTTTAGTTGATTGATCAAGATAAATGACTTATAATATTATGGGGGACATAATCAAGTTCGTTTCCTATTTAAGGTGTGACATTTCCTTTTATTCTTAAATGTGATTTAATTCCACCACCATATTGTTCCTTTCGTTTTTCATTTTTTTTTAAAAAGACTTTGTGATCCTCTAGCAAATTTGAGATGGAACAAAGCAACAGCAACTCATGGGAATTTATAAGTCATTTTGCTTTGTTCTCAAAACACATGTTGGCATAGTCTCGAACTCGATATTCTTCTGTCATGGTTAAAAACCGCTAAGGCTTTTATAATAATCTTTAGAACATTGTTCATGACTGATTCATAATCACGAAATCTTGATTTTCTTCCGCCATAGTTAGCTGCTGAAGCTTTTAAATTGTGTCATCTTTTTTGTTCTTTTCCATGATTACGAGAAAATTTAATGTTACTAAGTACATAACATAATAGCAAGTTAAACGAAACAAACTTGTGCAGATGCTAAAGTGCCACCCACCATTGATTTATAGCCACTTGAGTTAATTTATGAGATGGATCTTGTAAGTAAAATATCATGAGTTAATTTAAAATTTCCCAAATCTGAGATGAAACAAGTCAGGCGGACCATAAAGTCTGTTAGGCAGATGAGAAACAAAAGTAAATAATAGATTAAGAAAGGAATTAATTTTGTGTAGGAATAAAAGGGAATGAAATATTTTAAATAGGAAACAAATTTGATCATGTCCCCCCATAATATTAAGCCATTTATCTTGGTCAATCAACTAAGATCCAACGTTGGGAAGAGGTACGTGTAAATACTTAGTTTCACTCTAGGTGTATTATAACCGTACCCCATATAATATATATAATATATTATATATAATATATATAATATATATACTATATAATATATATATATATATATAATATATATAATATATAATATAGAGAGAGAGAGAGAGAGAGAGAGATTAATGGGTATATTTCCTCCTTGACGGCCTATGTGGCAGGCAATCTCCACCATCCTCATAAAGTAGAAAGAGAGTGTGTGAGTTGGTGGGATTGTGGCCACATAGGTGTCAAGGAGGAAAATCCCCTCCTTGACATAGGACACGCCATTAATCTCATATATATATATATATATATATATATATATATATATATATATATATATATATATAATTATATATATATATAATATATTTAAAAAAGGGTCATCGAAATATGATATATCAGCTTTAGTACCCTCTCCTAGGTTGATTAACTTGTCATGGTTCAAGAATCCAAGATGAACAAATAATTGTATAGGCTAGTAAAATGGTCTTGATTAAACTTTAATCAGAAGTTCAGTGTGTAGCATGCCGATTAGAAAAAGATCATTAAAACTTATAAACCAAATAATACAACTCATGAAAGGAAAAGTCCATTTGGCTCGCGGCGAGTTGCCAACTCGCATGAGAGGGGGTAGGGGTGGGACCACAGCTTTCTTGTGGGTCCCACCCCCTAAGCGCCACTCTCACACGAGTTGCAACTCGCGCGAGCCAAATAGCAAGGTTCCTCATGAAACTATATAATAACTCCATGTAGCTGCAAAGAGAACCTACATAATATAGCATCTCAACAAAATCCAAGTATCGTACACGTGGATCAGGGGGGAAACCGAGGAACTTCTTACAGTAGTATAGGATAGACTATTTCCAAAAAATGAGATGGTAGAACTTCTTACAGTAGTATAGGATAGACTATTTCCAAATAATGAGATGTCACTCCCAGTGATGAAGTATCATGTTCCTTTAAATTGGACCAGTATGAATATGAAGCACCAAACCATCATTCACTCAATGGAGATACTTACACTATCTGGACTTGATACATCATCTTTGGTAGGAACTAATAGATTTTGTTGTTTTTCATTCTCATATCATATTAGGACAAATGAAAAATTAACTTTCTCAAGTGTTTGCACAAACCCACATATTCCTTACAATTCATTGCCCCTTATATTGACTTTTAAAGCCCCTTTCTTGAAGTTAAAAATAAAAGTGGAAAGTGAACCTAAAAGTACACATGTTATTTGGTGACAGTATACTACACAATTCTGAGGTTTAAGACGGCGTAACCTCCCTTTTATATAAAAAGGAAATAATCTTTAAATATTTCAACATCTTTCTTAAAGAGTGCCATGCATATATTTTGACATCAGTCGGGTTTTTGAATTTGCATCGATGATGAGGACTATATTGTGTTTAAGTTTTGAGAATAGGGCATGTCTTTATCTGAAAGAAATATAGGTAATTTATCTGATAACTTCGAGAAAGAAAAATCTTCATGCTGAAACAGAATGGATAACATTCACATGTATCATTTACCAAGTTACAAAGCAAAGAATTACCTGAACAGTGGACGTATTCTCAAAGAAATTACGAACAAGTGGCTCCATACTAAATATATCATCAGGAATCCATGAATCACCCATCTTGGGGAATGTATTATAAGCATGACCCTAATAACATAAATAAAGAGAGCAGAGTTAACATGAGTATGCCATTAACCTGTTAATACATAACAACTATCAATACATCAAAGGTATCTCCTTACTGCATCATTTCCTGCAACAAAAGCACCAGAGAAGGCAGTAACACCCACTAGGACACTAAGAGGCAAGGCCATTTTCCGAACCTTTGCAGCACCATTTACCCAAGATATTGATCCATTTGGTGGTTCAGGCATGACAACTGAGAGGGCAGTCCAAAATATGCCACAGTATATACCAAATGCAGATATAAGATGAGTCGCCAGACGATATGGGCTAACTCTTGGCTGCACATAGTCTGATGCTGGTTCCTAATAAGAGGAATAGGAAAATTATAAATGAAAAGTCAAATTGTTGATCGGGATGTCTGAAGCTATGAAAAGATGGGAGCTTTTTTCCATACCTCTAGACCACTCTTTACCATCCACCATCCAATCAACCCTTGACCACCACCAAGTGCAAAAAGCGCTGAAAGTCTCAGTCCAAGTTGGCGGGTGATAAATCCTTTTGCAAGAAAATATGAGAAAGGTAAAGCAAACACGAGACCCAATCCTCTTCCCCACATTCGATGTGCATATTCCATCCAATAAATGAATTTAAAGTCTCCCAAACTCATTCCTTTGTTTACACTGTATGAAGAAACATAAGAAAGAAACCTCACTGCATCATAACCCCACAAAAAAGAACAGCAGCAGCAGCAAGAACAAAGCCTTTATCCTGCATTCTTTGGGTGGCTACATGAATCCTATTCTTCCGTTTTGTTCAATTATTGGTCATCTCCTTCTTTAAGTTAACTATTATTATCCTTAATTGTTTTCAGCCAAGTTCATTTAGGTCTTCCTCTAATCTTGTTTGCCTCATTAACCATAATCTTATAACTTCTAGTAGCCGGTGCATTTATTGGCCACAAAAAAGGACTGATTACATACAAACAAGTGAATCAAAGGTGTTTTCTGAATTTGAACGATTACTCATATCTTCCAGAATTGATTGTTATGAGAAAAATGCAGCAATCGATTTTCTTTAGATTCAACATACCTTCCTGATCAAATGAAATAGCACAATTTATGAGACTATCATTTCCTTTAGTTATAGCATTCAATAAAACCATGAAGAGTAACGTATGTCAATCAAGTTCATTGGTTTATATAGTAGTAGCATTTTGTGCAGCAATTTGCTACGTAACAATCATTTATAGAATTTCCAAATACACATGCAAAAGACTCTACATTGAAAGAGAGCTTCTAGGGTTCACATCTATACAATGTCAACAAGGAAAACCATCTTCATCCATAGGAATAATGCTAAAACAGACTTGTTTACTGGGAACCATCTTCTAGGGTTCTAATTTCATTACAATTGCAATAATCTCTAATGTTTTGATTGTTATTTGATTTGATCCTTATTAAGCTTAGTAAATTGCAAACAAAATTGTGTTTTTTGGTAAATAAGTTCATCGAATTGATCAAAGACAGTGCAAGAAAACCAAAAGTAGACAGGACCAAGGTAACATCATTACCGCTTGTACTCAGGGGACTGCTGATATTTCTCAAATTCGAGCAACCATTCCTCCTCCGTAAATGGCGGAAGACCACCAGTAAATTTCCAATCTGTCATTGATAAACCTGATCGAGTTAGACGAGTAACGCCACCAAGCACCACCATACTGAAAACCCAAGCAGCACAACCAAAAAGCCATATCCCAACCATTTTTTGAGGACGAGGTCCCCCAGCAACAAGCATTTTTAGTCCTGAACTAGTGATTTCTGATTTGGCGGAACCAATGATGGTTGCGGAGGTGGTCATTTGCCTTTTAGGTGGACCAAATAAAGTCTGAACATGCAAGTTGACCTGTCAGCCTTATCTTTGTGAAACCAAGATATCAAAATTGCAGATATTCATAGATAAATTGAAGAAACGAGTCCCCATGTATACAATTAATAATTCACAGCTACAAGAGTCAGTGTTGCTTTCATCGTCAAAGGAGCTAATTGTGACAGACAGATAATCCTAAGACAGTGACGAATATAAACAGACAAAACACACAACATAGGTTATAATAACTGATACTTGGAGGAAAAACAAAACACAACGCAGGAAAGGAAAATGATACAAGTAAAATAAGCTCATGCAAAACATGTACAGTACCAATTTACCTACGTCCAAAAAAGAAAGAGGAGAAACATCATTTTTTTTTTAATTTCAGTTAGAAGCACATCTGCAGATCACTGCAAAGATAGAATGTTCAATCCTGGCAGTTCATATGTGAAGGGCATACAGTTCTCACAAACTGACTATAATTTAATCATGCACCTTGAGTTGAAATTTTTCTATTGAGTGAAATATGTTGTATATGATATAATGCCAAATCTATCTAAAGTCGACCCTATCATGCTTTCTCATCGTATTCTAGTTTATTAGTTCCTATTAATGCTAATGATTGCATAAGTATCTTCATTTTCTTTACACGCAATATGTGGAAGACAACTAAATAACTTATGATGTAGTGTCTCTTTGAGGACCAGTTTGTTCCTATTTATAATTCTCCTTACAAAAAAAGGGTACCTATTTCCTGTATTTGATGAACTTATTTACCAAAAAACACAATTTTGCTTGCAATTTACTAAGCTTAATAAGGATCAAATCAAATAACGATCAAAACATTTGAGATTATTGCAATTGTAATGAAATTAGAACCTTGGAAAAAGATTTGAACTCGTATAGAGAGCTTCTGTATCTAGAGAGAAATGATGAAGATGATGGCTCCCGATAAAGACGACAACTTATCGACACGAACCTCGAAGAGGAGAGAAGAGAAGGATCATTTGAAACCCTAGAACCCCTGAGCTCAGAAATTAGGGTTAGGGTTTTGCTCCTTCGAAGCATAATCGCTCCCAATCTGCTGCTCGACATACTTCTCTTCAATTTGGCAGCCGCTCCTTCAACCGCACCCATAAGAAAACGTGAAAAGACTTTTTAAACGGGTCGAATTATAAACGGGTCACAATTCAGGGCCTTTTTTGGCACGGAAGTTGGCAGGCGGAGGTCCGGTGCTTGAATTAGAAAGGCTGAAGTAATGTGCTATGACCGACAATGTAGAACTAAAAATATTTCCCATGAAAGCAAAGAGAAAATGGTTTACAATAATTTTTAACTAAATACACATCAGGGCTCAGTTAAATTGGTGAGCAGCCTCTAAATAGTACACCAAGGTCTCATGTTTAACTCTCATGAACAAATTTCCATGTCAAAGTCAAACTAAAAAAATGTAATTACTAAATCATGTTTAAATATATTTTGAACTTGTAACTAAAATATGGTAGAGACAGAATGCTTTATTTTCATAGGAATGGATTTTTTTAAATCAATTACTTTTTATAAATGACAGAACCCAAAAGCTACAGTAAAGATAATATTTTAATCTATTATATTCAATTGTTTTATCCAATATTTAGAAATTTTAGAAAAAAATTGTAAATCCACATACAAAATGAGCGGCTTAATTCAAAATTCATGTAAATGTAAATCCCTCCATCATTGTCACATATCACACATCACACATACAAAATGAGCGGCTGACTTCAAAATTCAAATTCAACTAAGATAATGAAATTATTTATTCTCCCTCAAAACTCATGTTTCTCTCTCAAAACTCATGTTTCTCCCTCCAAATTCCCACTATAATACATAACTAGTTTCAGGCCCGTGCGATGCACGGATTTGTTTAATATATAAAAAATAATGTAGCAAAAGAATGCAAAGTAAAATAGTAATAATATATAAGTAGTCAGACATGATACAACCTAAGTTGCATATATAGTTTGGAAAATTAGAAAGTTTGGAAAACTTGAATCGGTTTAAGATCATATATAGTTTGAAAAATGTAATTGTGTAAAAACGATATTCAGAAATATGACGGGAGTTATTTTATTATTTAGAAGGTAGAAAAAATTCAAATTTAAAATGAAATATCAAAAAAGTACCAAAAATGGGTAAACTTAAAAAATTTGAAAAAATGAAAGGTTTGGAAAAATGAAAACATGGGAAAATAATTTTTGAACATTTTGTGCGAGTCATATCAATATTTAAACCGTTATAACTTTCCAAAGAAATTGGTAAGATAAAAGTGTAATGTCAAAAAACAAAGAAAATATAATACCTATCATATAAGGGGTGTATGACATCCACCTGACGAAAATAAGAGACAATGTAATACCTAAATCAAATAAAGTCAGTGTAAGAAAATTGTATATGATTGATATTTAAGAACATCATCAAACCATAAGAATACGGCATAAGAAGTACTCAATTAGTTAAATAAAATGTAACTTTCACATACTCTATATAAACATAAGAAAGAACAAAAATATTGAAGTGAAATGCATTGCCATTGGAGAAAAATAACAAAACATAATATAAGAGAAATACATTCTAGTAAGATTATATTAAGTTCATCACTTACCAATAGTAAAAATAAACGAAGAAACAAACAGATCTGAAACAGAAAAATATAATTATATAGAAAGAAAAGAAAAATACACTTGCATTCAATAAGATACATGAATTGAAAAATAAAATTTTAGTTTGTCAAACATGCACACAAGCATGCACCACTACATACACGTAATGCTATAATAAAATGATACAAAAATATCCAATGAGAATCTTCTTTGATGACTAGAATATAAACATGTTTCACCTGGTGATAACTTGCCAATTCTGCAGCATTTATTATAGCATCACGTGCAACATTAGGACCAATCCCAGTCCACAGAGCACAAACTCCTTCCTAACATTTTGAAATCTTTGACAACTTCAGTAAAATAACATGACTAAGAAAAGGTAGAATTAATTGGAGTTCAATATAAAACCTGTCTGACTATAGTAGAGTAAGCATTCGGAGCTCCTGAATAACGTCTTGGTACACCCGCTGGAAGCTTGCCTTCAGCTTAAAGTCGTACTTTCACCAAATCGGTTGGATTAGCGACTGTTATTGCTATAGCACA
The DNA here is from genome assembly GCF_001876935.1 of Asparagus officinalis. NCBI lineage: Eukaryota > Viridiplantae > Streptophyta > Magnoliopsida > Asparagales > Asparagaceae > Asparagus > Asparagus officinalis. Next base: position 131,449,213 of record NC_033798.1, on the reverse strand, counting down.
TATTTGAAAATTATAACACAAACATGTTATAAAATTGTCGGGAGTAGCCCAAAGAAGAAATCTTACCTTAGAAATTAAAAAAACTCAAATGTAAATTGGTCAAACAGATGCAGTTTCACTGACACGGATATTATGAATTAAACTATAAAATGGATCTAGACCTACCAGTTGTAAGGTCAGCAAGTATTTTCTTGGTTAGAGAAATATCTCCAACGATATTCCCACCAACATACAAGGATTTAACCTAACAAAAGAGCCAACAACTGACAAATAAGGAATATAAATATCAAGCAAATTCCCATTTGATAAACAGTATAAACTAACAGGCTCATATAGTCCAATCCGTAGGCCTCCAAATACACATTGACGATGTAATCCTGGCACAATACCTTTCTAAAGTGCTGCCAGGCCTTCTTCTCTAGCAATTGTAGATACAGTGCCTAACATGCCTCTGTATTTTGGTAAAGTCGCTACATCTCCTGAAACCGCTTTTTTTTGAAGTTGAAGCCTGACTTTTGCAGTGTCCAAAGGAATGGTGCAAATCTTGCACATGAATTTATTCAAAAATCTACTAATTAATCTCAAACTACTACAAAACTAATTCTCTTGTTCAAAAACTAAGAAATATATTTTACAACCTAATTTCAGCAATAATTAGAATCTAAATTTTTTTAAGCAAGTCACATGAAGAGTACATTAAACTTGATAGAGGCAAAAACTCAAAACACCTCACACTTGGAAATAATAACACAAAAATAGCCTCACACTTAAAAAATCAAAGGAAATGTTCTCACAATTGGAAAAACCAAACCAATGCCCATACATTTGGGAAAACCCCAAACGAAAAAAGAAAAAAAACACTAACAAATAACACATTTTCGAGTCAAGTGCGCGTTACGTGCACCAAGATACTACTGATAGTATGTGGAAATTTTAAAAAGACAACAAAAGAATCATATCAATTATCAAATTAGCAATCCGCTTCTCTACACAAGAAATAAAGTTTTGCTCTATGAAAAGCCATCATCATCAAACTGAGCTTATTGAAATCAGTAGTAATAAAAACAAATAAGAAGAAGGGCTAAAATTGCCAGCCAAAATAGTAGATGGTTTGATGGAGTATGTGAAACAAATCATATTTCTAGCCTAATATTGTCAAGTGGCTTATGAGTAACTTATATGAAAGAATGTCATATTAAATATAGGAACCGAATGTTTGGGCATCCTCCAACAACTTGGTTAAGATAGGGGTATGCATAACATTGGAGTAATAATTATTTATTTGTGTCGCTAAATGGCACTTTATTAGTTCTTGAGTTCCTCTAAGCTTATCATAATTAGTGGTAGAAAAAGGCTTTGCATAATTCCATCAGAAGGCAAGCTAAAAATGAAAAAAAAAAACTCAAAGAGTACTAATATAAAGTATAATACAAAGCATGACAGATTGTTCCCACCACTGAGAAGATCATATCTACTTAAAATCGTATAGAAGAAGAAAAGATGGGGCCAGATAGTTGTATCTATCTATTTTTGTAAAATAAGAACAATAACTAAAGTTTATAATAATGAAAAATTCCCTCTGCCGGCACAAAAAGAGAGTACAAAAAAAGCATGATACCCAACAGAGAACATTCTCTGAGAGCAAAATCTAATCGACACTGGATAAAGATGAATAGGTGAAAATTAAATATATTTTTTATTCAATACCCAACAAAGTACATAGATCTACAAGGAATATAATAGAAATTGCTAGCTATGAACAAAGTAAAACCTTTATCTCAAACAAATATGCTAAAATTAGTTAAATTTGTTTAGGAACCATAAGAACAGAGCGTTACTGATCAATTTTGAGTATTCATAAAATGAAATTGACATAATTTTAGCTTATTGGAACTTTACTGATCAATTTTGAGCATTCATAAAATTCTACAAATATTAATTCTCCATGCAAATAAGTTTCCTCCTAAAAGACAAAAATCCATAAAATCCAAGGCAAACCCTTCTTAATTCTGGAGTTCCCTTCAAGAGATTCCTGTACTGTAGAGAAAAAGAACTACCATGAACTAAGAAAGAAAAGAAAAAATTTAAACAAATCTATATCTATTACCCTTGCACACGCCACTTGGCAATGTTTTCTTTTTTTAAAATTTCTTTAAAAAATTCTTTTTAATATTCAATGACACCCTTTCTTGGAAGTTGAAGAAATTGTGTCATTGAATTTTAAAAAGAATTTTTTTAAGAAATTAAAAAAAAAGAAATTGCCAAGTGACGTGTGCAAGGGTAAGAGTTTTTAGTAATAGATATAGATACATTTACATTCATACTTCACTCAAGAAAACAGCTCTCACTACATCAGGTAAGTCCCAATTTATTCTTAGGTATAGCCTTTGATGATATCCAAATAGTTTGTCAGGTTGCCACCAGCATGCAAAAACAGAGCAACAGCCAACTAGGAGTCCATTCAACCCAAAAAAAGAGCAACGAAGGAAACCAAGAAGAGAGCAGTAGCCAGAAGCAATACAAAACAAAACGATGGCAAAAAAAAGAACGAAGCAGCAACAAGAAAAAAAAGAAGAAAGCAACAGCATGAAAAAAGAAGAAGAAGAAGAAGAGAAAGAAAAACTTAGAAGAAATTTAACAATGTCACTATCACATACTACCTAGCAGTCAATGATCTCAATATATGCAAATAAACTAACCAAGCCTGTACTTTGTGAGCGCAGCTAGCAATAAAGACCAAATTAGGGGAGATCCATTTAATCGTGGAAAAAATACTGTAGCGGCCAATATGCAAAAACAAAGCAGCGGCCAACTAGGAGTTCATTCAACCAAAAAAAAGAGCAAAGAAAGGAAACCAGAAAGAAAGCAGCGCCCAGAAGCAATACAAAACAACACGAGGGGAGCATGTATGATGTTGAAACAATGTTTTTTTTATCATGGACTGATAATAAAAGAGAGAATGATATATGAAATTTATCTTCAATTATCTTAAATAGGCTATAAATATTTATCTCAAATTTATAGAAATGACTATCATCTATTATTTATCTGAGATTTTTCTTTTTAAATTTTTCTTCAAACAATATTTATATTTCACCCTAGAAACAAGATACGTATGATTTGTAATTTTTTATCTACATTAAATTTTTAAAAGGAAAGAAGAAAAATACCTACCCAAATTTATGTTTAATATTTTTTAGAGAAAACATAAAAACAAAATCTACAGAATATTGTAGTTAAAGGAAAGGAAAACAAAAAATTAGGGATAAAAATCTATAGATTTATAACCGTCCAACAGTTTCGGTACTCCAGAAATTAATTTCGAAGTACTGATGGCATATCCTATAATTTTTAATCGAAATCACTCTCTCTCTCTAATATCCAAAGTTTCCGCTAACGTCTACATTAATGGGATGAGGCAGTTAATTAAGGAGTTCCACGGGTAGTATAGGTTCTTCCAAGGTGGACATAATCCAAGTCGACCCTGGATCCACACTGAGCATTATCCCCCTGAAACTCATTAAGCACTTGGGGGTGCCTCGGAAACGTCTATCCGCGACGACTACCACCATCTTTGGCTTTAACGCCACTGGCACCCGGCCACTCGGTAAGATTCGTCTCAAGTATCATTTGGGCGACATAAAAACGGAGGTGACCTGCTACATCATCGACGCCGAGCCTTCCTATAACATGCTGTTAGGATGACCATGGATCCACAACAACCGCGTAGCCCCGTCCACATTGCATCAATGTTTGAAGTGAAGAAGTTTTGAAAGCAAAAGAGGTGGAAGAATGTGTTGGCCTTATGGTTTTGATGATGATTTGTCAAACAATTTATAGCTAATATATTTTCTAGTTTTTGTGGTTTGTTTTTCTCTTTTCAGGAATTCAACACACAGCAATCAAGAGCTAAAGGTTTAAGTTCATGTGTGTGCATTCACCTAGGTATAAGAGTAGTTTGCTTACATATATCGTATGATTATATTTAAGCTCAATATGTAAACACAACACAAGTTTGACTTTTTATATCATACAAATGATTTTTATCAAACTTTATTACAATAGCTTTTATTTCATGTTTACATCTCTTTCATACTTCATTATATATATATAATGTATGCATGATATATATATATACAATTACAAGTCATAGTTCAATTTTCATGTTCACGAAAAATAGGTTTTCTGAACACTTTTAAAAAATAGTGAGTTTTCACAAACGAAAATTGCATTTCCAAAAATTCCTTTTCAAACATGTTTATTTTATCATTTAGAAACTGTTCCCAAAGTTTTACTATTTTTAGAAATTGTTTAATATTTTTAATGTATTTTCAAATCAGCCTAAAACAGGTTTAAAACCTATAATATAGCCTGTATCAGTTTGCGGTCAACCACCACGATCGACCACCAGTAGTTCTTTTTTATATTATACCTTTTATTGGATCGCGGTCGACCGTGATGGTTTGTGTTGCAATGGCTATATTCTGATTTGATTCTCTAGGGCTATTTTGGTCTTTTTAAGGTTGTTTCGGCTGATGTCTTGAGTGGGTATAAATACCCCATTGCCTTCCTCTTTCAAGATAACCAAGAGTTTGTTTTACAGTGAGTTTTTAATAAAAGATTAAGAGGTGTTTAAGAGCTGTTTAAGCTGATTTTAGTTGTCTGTTTCAAAAGAAGTTTTCTACAACAAGAAGAGGCTTTCAATTCTAACTGAGGATCCTATCCTCATCATCATCTACTATTCTTCTTGTTTATTGAGAAGTTTTCTAAACTCTTTCTTATATAGCTTATTAATTCATTTTCATAACTTAGCTATATTTAATTGAGTTGCATATTTTCATTCACTATTATCACACACACCTTATTGAGCTTATAATATTTCCATAAAATATATTGTTGGGTAGTGGTGTGTGATTTAGTGAGAGTGAGCTTCATTGTGTTCTCATTTGTTATCGAGAACAAATCATTGTATTTAACTTTTATTGTGAGTATCACTTTGTAATACACTTGTACACTAAGAGAAGTGTGAGGCGTGAGACAGGGTCGAATCCAATAGGAGTGGCGTCGGTTGACGAACTTAGGGAGAGGTTGTATCCGAGCACTTGAGGAGGAGGACACAGGCTAGGTTCCTACACTTAGTGTGTAAAGTGTGATTGCATAGTGTTTGTTGTGTGAGAGTTTTTGGTAAACTTGTAAACCGAGTGTGTAGAAGTTTCAGCTTCCAAACCAGATTGTGATAGTGGAGATCTCCTCGAGGTGAGGAGCGGGGACGTAGGTCGTAGTGACCGAATCTCGTAAACATATCGTGTGTTTGTGTTTGCTTAGCGTATATTTTATTTGTACGTATTCTTATCATTCTTGTTCATATCCATCTCATATATTTCTTGTAAGAACAAATTAATCAATATAATTTTAATTGGTATTTAATCAGGATTAGATTAGCATAAGACCCTAATCATACCCCCTCTAGGGTCTAACAAGTGGTATCAGAGCTTGCTGTTCTTTGATTTAAGGTCTAATCGCCTTGAGTTAAAGATCCAAGTTATCGTTTTTATGCTAATCCAGTTTTGATTACATTTTGCTTCTTGCATATAATCATTATGGATATGTATGATGCATCTAGTCTAGGTTATGCTTTTAATATTGCTCCTCATTTGGATATCTTTTCCTATGCTCAATGGTGTGTTAGATTCAAACTTTTCGTTCAATCTAAACAATTTGATTTATGAGAAATTATTGAGGATGCTTATATTGTTCCCACTTCGAAAAAATCCAAGTGGAATAAATATGATAAAAGAATGTTTAATATGAACAAGTTTTTATTAGAATATTTGCTTAGTGTCTTTCACTCATCTTTTTCTAACAAATTTGCTCATTTTGATAGTGCTTACACCTTATGAAAATTTATTGAAGCACATCAAGGGGACTTGGAGGCTATTCAACAAGCATTGAAAAATCACGCCTTGAGTTCTAAAGAAGCCTCATCTCCATGTACACTACCACTAGGTGATAACCCTAGTGAGGTATGCGAGCTTAACAACGATGGTGTTATTACTTTTGATGAGCTTACTCTTGAGTTTGAAAAATTATACAATTGCTATATTGATGTAAAAAGTAAGTATGTTAATATGAAATCCATTCATGAAACACTAGCCACTAAGTTTGGTTTCATTGCAAATGAAAATATAATTCTTAAAGAATGCAATGAAAATTTGAGATTAGAAAATGCTAGTTTGCTTCATAAAAAATGTGATGCCACATTAGAAGTAGATAAATTAAAATCTATAATAAATAATCATGTTTATCCTACTTCTAGTAGCAATGCTTGTATGCACAATGATGAGTTGAATCAAATGAGAAAATACATATCTACCTTAGATTCAACACTAAACACTTGTATTGCTAATAATAAAAAGCTTATGGACTTGTGTGCCTTAGATTCAACACTAAACACTTGTATTGCTAATAATAAAAAGCTTATGGACTTGTGTGCAAAGTTCAATATTAATTCTTCTAATAAACCTACTCACTATGCACACATGTATGACAAAATTCACAAATGTTCTATATGCGGTCTTAAAGGCCATTGAGCTCAATTTTGTCATAATGCACAAAAGCTTGATAAGCCTATTCATGATTATGCATCCCATCAAGCTTCTTCATCACATACACATGTACACACACATAGTGTAAATCATAAACATGCTTATGTGTACAAATGTGATTATTGTGATCGTTTTGGTTATTTGGCCATGTTTTGTTTCGATTTGAAAAGAAATTCTCGTTTGCAAAATAATTACAAAGAAAAATCTATTTTTACAAATGAACCAAGCGCACATCATTTCGGTCAATGCAAACTATTCCAACCCTTACATTGCACAAATTGCAATCGCATGGGTCATATTTACGATTTTTGTTTTGACCGTATCGGTGCACAAAATACGCCCAAACGGGTTCATAACCCTAGGGCCTTGGATTTATATGATAGGGGTCATGTCCCAAATGTTATTAGTACCAAAATGATTTGGGTATCAAAATGAGCTTTATTTCACATTTTTGTTTTTGTTTTTTGAATAATTGGTTTTTAAGCTTAAATGTTGATTTTCTTTGATGTTAAGACAAAATAAAATGTTTTTCATGGATTACTAAGTAAAAAGTTTATATATATAGATATAATTTTTTATAAAACAAAATTATTTAATGATCCAAATCAAACTTTTCTCAAAATCCAGATTTTACAATGTTTTTGCTGATACTTTTCTCACGGTCGACCGCCACGGTTGACCGTCAAAGTTTCTGCCTCAGAGCTGAGGCTCTGTGATTTTCGTGGCCGACCGCCATGGTCGACCGCGAGAGAATTTTTCAGTTTTATTTCTTTTTCCTTATCGAGTTTTGGTTTCAGTTTGATAAATTTTCTAAACCTGAATTATCTATCACCCTTGATTTCATATGTGAGCTGATCCAGGCCGTTGATTCCTCTTCTCTAAGATCTGATCCTTTCCTATTCCCCTCATTTCGAAAATTTCCCCAAATAGTCGATTTCTCCCATGGTCGCCCGTCGCTCTTCGTCGATCGACCGCGGATCACTTGTTCATCATTCTTAGTTGGGAAATTTGTTGGGTAATCTCTCCTCTCTCACTCTTGTGTTCTATTATCAATTCTAGGGTTTCTACTTAAATCTTATCTGTCAATATCCTATTTTTGATCCTATCTTGTTATAATGCCTCCTAGAAAGAAATCTATCTGTCAATATCCTATTTTTGATCCTATCTTGTTATAATGCCTCCTAGAAAGAAATCTAAACAAGATACTGGTTCTTCATCATCTATTGCGATCCTATCTTGTTATAATGCCTCCTAGAAAGAAATCTAAACAAGATACTGGTTCTTCATCATCTATTGCGTATATCTGTATTTGGTAATCGTATCTTACACACATGTTCGGATATCCATTCTTTTCGATGATCGACCTCTGCTGTCATAGTAGCTTCTCCGCCGACTCTCTCCCGCCATTTATCTCTGTCATCTCCGACACCCGTTCTACCGACAAGACCGATACACCTTATAAAATCGTCAGTATTAAATATCAGTATAGCGATTTTGTATCGGGGGCTCCGTCCCCAAACCCCCGAAAGGGGGCGTTGGCCCCCTCTGATCCCCCAGGCGTGGGGCGCCTTCTACTCGTGGAGCCTTCGGCACGAGGAGGGTGGAGCGGGTGTCGGAGATGGCGGAGATAAATGGCGGGAGAGAGTCGGCGGAGAAGCTACTGTCACAATGGAGGTCGATCGTCGGAAAGAATGGTCGAACGACGAGCGGAGAAACACAACGCCACAGTGATAGCGGAGGTTTGATATTGGTAAAGTTGGGATTTTTTTGGAAAATGATCTTTGGTAGTGGAGCGGGTGTCGGAGATGGCGGAGATAAATAGCGGGAGAGAGTCGGCGGAGAAGCTACTGTCACAATGGAGGTCGATCGTCGGAAAGAATGGTCGAACGACGAGCGGAGAAACACAACGCCACAGTGATAGCGGAGGTTTGATAATTTCATAATTAAGGTGTCGGATTTGGTAAAGTTTGGAATTTTTTGGAAAATGATCTTTGGCACACAGGGTGCCATCACACAGGCGTCTCACGTGAGAGAAAAACAGGGGGTGGGACCCACAGGTAATTTTTTTACCCGTGTGTCCCACCCCCTGTTTTTCTCACGCGAGACACCTATGTGATGGCACCTTGCGTGCCAAATAGCAGGGTTCGATTTTCTTGCCTAGACTAGAAATTTGGGATTTAGGTTGGTTAGTTTGTGGTTTGGATATACAAATGGACTGAATCCTCTTGTTAATTGAATTTCGGATATCCGTATTCGGTAATCGTATCTTACACACATGTTCGGATATCCATTCTTTCTGATGATCGACCTCCGCTGTCATAGTAGCTTCTCCGTCGACTCTCTCCCGCCATTTATCTCCGCCATCTCCGACACCCGCTCCGCTGACAAGACCGATACATCTTATAAAATCGTCAGTATTGAATATCAATATAGCGATTTTGTATCGGGGGCTGCTGACAAGACCGATACATCTTATAAAATCGTCAGTATTGAATATCAATATAGCGATTTTGTATCGGGGGCTCTGCCCCCGAACCCTCGAAAGGGGGGCGTTACCCCCCTTTAAACCCCCAGGCGCGGGGTGCCCCCAGCCATGCTCACCCCTAATCTAACCTTCAACATTTAGTCAGAAAACTTAGAATACTCAGAAAAAATATTACAAAATACGCTAGGTGACATAGGCACCATACTCTACTCCTAGAGGTTTGAGCCTATACGAGCTTATGTGGTTTTCCTATTTTTCTTATTTTTTATTTACAATAATTGTTAAAAAATATTAAAGTTAAAAGAAACGCTAGGTATCACTAAATTCCTTACCGACCCAGCATCTAAGTGTCAGATTAACACCTTATATGAATTTTTGTCTTTGTTGAAGGGATGGTAGACGAGGCTCTTTGAAAGTGGGGAAGATGGAGGTAGTGTTCATAGTAATGGGGAAGTCTTGAGAAGTTGGGAGAGGTTGGAGAATGTGAAAGTTGCAATAGAGAAAATCATGATAAAAAATCGAAGTGATTTAGTCCGCGTAAACAGTACGCGCTCTCCTAGACACTCTCACCATCTAGACAGACAACCTAGGTGTCATCGTGACCTTGGCAGGATCCCAGATTGGACTAGACACTTACTTTCTAAAGCACCATTCTAAAATCAATTAAAATTTAGAAAATTATTAAAATGCCTCATAAATCTTGACATTCATAGTTATTTAAAAAAAACCAATTTCATCAATTCACTTATCTACAAGAATTTAACTATAAAAATGCGGTTAATTAAATAAAATACTTTTTTAATAAGCTCGTGGTGCTACTCATGAAAGCGAAAATTGGCAGTGGACTTAACATGTGGTTTTTTAGTTTGAGGACATCGAGCGGACAGGATTCATTCACACATCGAACGGTCAAGATTCATTCACAGCGATATAAATCTCTGCATCCACTCCCAAACTTCCCTCAGCTCAAGATTTAGGGTTTCTATCTCTGCGGTCGCCCCCGAAGGTTGCTCCTTTTCTCCCTTTAATCCTACGCTTTTCAAAACCCTAGCTTTTGATTTCTAGTTTTCGATTATTTTCTCGTATGTAGATCCATTCGTTTATCTACAAATCTGTGATTAGCTTTAGAAAATTTTAACTGATGGGTACAAACTTTTTCTGTTTTTATTTGGTACTGGGATCAATTCATGTGCTTCTTAATAGATTTAGTTATGTGCCCATTTCATATTTATGCTGAATTAATCACGTAATTTTGTGTAGGATATCAATCTCAGTCGGTGTGTTACTTGTGCATCATATTAAGTTTGTTAGCATTTTGAGGAATGCGAGCAGTACCGAAATAATGATTTTAAATTTATTTTTGTGATTAGTTTGAAATGAGAAAGATATATCTGAAAATATTGCTTCTGTAAGCTTTTGAGAACTTTAGATTTTGCGTAATATAATCGACAATGGCAAATGCTGTGCATAGAGATTCTTGTGCTTTGATGGAGTTCTTCTGGTTTCCTCTATATATTTAAAGAAAGTAGGGCTTTTGACCGATTCAGTTGTGGGTAGGCATTTGGCACTTGACAATGTTTTGGGTTTATAAGGAAATTCTTGGCTATATACTTGCGGCAGGGTTCCCCAAAACGATGGTTGATCTATTATATTGCTGTCGTAGGCCTTTAGCAAAACAATTAAACTTAATCTTGCAGCTACAACAACATGAATATTGTGTAGACCTGGATCCTGCGGTTCCAATGGCATTATTCTGTCAACAATAATATTGTGTGAAATCTAAATAAATCAAATAGAGGTCTCGCACTATAGAAAAAACTAGTTATAAAAGAAATTAAAATATGAACAAAGCAAAAGACCATGAGTATATCCATGGTCTTTTGCCTAAAGTACAATATAACAACTACTAAAATGTTATCTATATTCTCAATATATCCTATGTGGGATTAAACTAAGAACCCAAAGGTCCAAGCAGGATATAGTATCAATTCTTTTTTGCGATTTGTATTTCATTCGGTGATACCCGAATTTGGTCATGTTCTGAATTTTGTATGTTACTTTCTTGTTTTTGGTTATCAGGTAAGAAATGGTGAAGCATAACAATGTTATCCCTAATGGGCATTTTAAGAAGCATTGGCAGAATTATGTGAAGACTTGGTTCGATCAACCTGCTCGGAAAACAAGGAGAAGAATTGGTACTGATTCTTGTCATTTTTTAATGAAACAGACTTCATTGGGCTTCCTTTTCAGTTTCCTACTTCATTAATCTGTATCATTTTTTGGACGAAGTTTAGTACATATGCTAATCTTTGCTTTACACTTTGCTTGTAGCACGCCAGAAGAAAGCTGTCAAGATCTTCCCCAGGCCTACAGCAGGACCTCTCCGTCCAGTGGTGCACTGCCAAACCCTGAAATATAACATGAAGACGAGGGCAGGCAGAGGTTTTACCCTTGAAGAACTCAAGGTTTGAATCTGAATTTATAATTCTAAAATATTGCAGTAAATTATATCCAAAAATTTGTCATAATGGCTTGTATCTTGCAAATTAGTGTCTAGTTGCCATAGCTTTAAAGGTGAAGTTGAAGTTGCATGTTTGTAAACCTTGCAATTAGTGTCGAGTTGCCGTAGCTTTAAAGGTGAAGTAGAAGTTGCATGTTTGTATACCTTACTTATAGCATCTTTATATGAGAAATAGTGTTTTAGATGAAATTGCCTGAACTCTTTTTAGTTTCATATTGTGACTGATCATGTCACTATCCGTTGGATAGTTCATTTATGGCATCTCATTAATTGGAAATCATCGTTATCTAGAAAAAAATCGTATAGCTTTTTGGAGTTTATGAGGCACTTGCAAATTCTTTTTTATAGAGACCGCCTGACCTCTAGTGTTTAATGTGCATCAAATAGCCAACTCAGCTGAATATGATCAGCATTGATTATTTAATTGAGACCATTAAGGCATCAGTACATACCATTACTCAGTAGCAAGCCCGGATAGATAAAAAAAACTTTTATTTCTTATTTACTTTAGATACATGTAACCTTTTATCATGTTGTTGACATAATCTAAGTGCTAATTGACTATACTTTCTGACTGTCAAGCATGTTGCATCATAGAATTTTTACTTGCTCCGCAGATGGCTGGGATCCCCAAGAAATGGGCGCCTACTGTTGGTATTGCTGTGGATCACCGTAGGAAGAACCGGTCTCTTGAGGGTCTTCAGTCTAATGTGCAGAGGCTGAAAGAGTACAAGGCCAAGCTGGTTATTTTCCCAAGGCGCCCTGGCAAATTCAAGGTAAGCACAGCCAAAATAAAACCAGTCATTCAGCAAAATATCCATGCAGATCAATTTTGACTGTCTACTGTACACTGCTTTCGACATAACAAAACATGCCAAATTTATATCTCACAATCTGTTGCAAATTGACTTGACACTAGTTGTCTATTCAGCGTTGCATTCCAGTTGTGCACGTCATAAAGGCATGTAATTCTATAGAGTACGCTCTGTAGAAGATCATACAGAGAGGAAGGAGAACATGACAAGTCGCTCTCATCACCAATTTTAAATCAGACATCCAATATGCAATATCAATTAGAATTCTCTATCAGCGAGAGGACTAGCCTTAAAATCCGTACTCCCTTTGTGTTTATTCTCCTTCCTATACGATCTGTACCAGCCTTAAAATCAGTACTCCCTTTGTGTTTATTCTCCTTCCTATATGATCTGCGTTGATGGTTCTTTACAGGATTTTCCATCATAAAACTTTTTGTCTATAGAAGATTCCTGAATGATTTTATATCTTGAAGCTGTGATTGCAATTTCATCGTTCAATGCTGGGTTTGTAAGCTGAATGGTGTTATTGTGTTATTGTAGAGTGGTGATTCTGCTGCTGAAGAGCTAGCTTCATCCACCCAAGTCCAGGGTGACTATATGCCCATCACCAGAGAGAAGCCGGTTGTCAGTCTCATCAAGGTGACTGAAGAGATGAAGGCTTTCAGAGCTTACCAGAAGCTTCGCTTGGAGAGGACAAACAAACGTCACCACGGCGCAAGGCTCAAGAGAGCTGCCGAAGCTGAGAAGGAAGACAAGAAGTGATCAAGGACATGGGCGTTTCATTTTACCCTCTAGCTATGTATCTTAATTTGCTCTAGGTGAACATTTTTGAGTGGGGACTATTGAGGAAATTTTGAAGTCTTGATATATCTTTTGAATTTTTCAACATTTGTTTGATGTTTAATGAGACACCTGCTATTTTGCTGCTTTTTTATGTGTGATTCACTTGTCATGGATCTTCCTTCTTTCTACATGCATCCTTAAAAGTTTGTTTCATGGTTCCTATGCTAAGTTCTGTTTCCACGCATCCGTGGAGGGTATATCATCTTACATTTTATGTCCTTAAATTTAGTTACTCAACCATTACACCAAAATTTTGAACTTTTGGTGAGGATAATTAATTATAGTTTTATATTAATTCTAACATGTCCTTGCAGGTTGAGCGTTCTATTTTTACGGGTTGAAATCTAGACTCACACATCGGTGTTAATTTTTTTAGAAAATCCGTTTTTAATTCGTGGTAAGTTGGATTTTAATCTGGGTTGTTTTGATATCATTTTAAATTTAGTTCCTCTAACTATTACACTAAAATTCTTTAGGGTGAAGATCAACAATTATAGTTTTATATTAATTTTTTACGGTAGTGCAAATCTTGAGGGTTACTTGCATGTAGGTAGATTTGCTTGATTAAAATTTTTAGCTCTTTTTTACCTCAAGTATCTACCAAAATCAAGGGATGGATAATTATTTATTCATGAATATTAAACATAGCTCAAATATGACGATTGCGTGAGGTAGGCATGCAAACTGAAGCAAACCAAAACCTTAGCTGAATTGAAACTAAAAACATTGTAACCTAATCTTAACCGACATCTTATGCATCATCCAAATCTCATGCATACAGCCGTCTACAAATCCTTGCGGATGCCTTCCATTCTTTCTCGCCCTGAGCCCCTCTCAATGGAGAAGAGCAAAACCCTACTTGGGGATGATGCGATCCTCCCCCACCCTCTCATGTTCTCTCTGATCCGGATCTTGGGTCTGATCTTCGTGGACCCATTTAGATTAAACATGCTGAGTGGGCTCAACTTTCAGCCCGTTAAGCACGACGTCGCGCGGCTCGCGCCGTATAGTGAGGTCATGGCTCATTGGCCCAGGGACAACCAGAGCAGGCTGAGGTTCAGAAGGCTCGAGTTCGTCGACGAGGTGTTTGGGACGGAGTCCATTGAGTTCGACGTCGAGGGTATCAGGCCTTACGCGGGTCTAGCCGACGATCGGATTGTTCGGTGGATGGGTGAGGCTGTAGGAGGAGAGACGTTTACAGTTGTTAGCCCAAATTGGTAAAGCCCAAAATAATACATTTCTCTTGAAAATGCAGAATGACATGAATATCTGATGATATGCATGAATATCTTGAAAATCCAATCAGATATGAATGTAATTTTTCTTTAAAAAAAAGTTTTTGGCTGGATTCATGCATTGAATGGTACGTATAAATTTTGGATTCGGATTCTGATATCCAAATATCTAAGTTTGCTAAACTCATTAGTGAACTAAGTATAAAACTATTGCATCATTTGATCTGCATACTTCGAGTTTTATCAGTTTCTCATATCTGATATTTATCCATATTTATCTCCTCATGCAATCCCCCGTATCTATATTGAGTTTTGTTTTTGTCACGTATTGATATGGGCTTTCTTATCAAACCATTACATATTTGTAATGTGTATCCGTGATTAGTACGCATGTAGGCAAATATAATATAAATCATATTCGATCCGTACCCGATCCATTTGCATCCTGTGACAATGCTGTGAAGGTCAGAGAAGGTGTGTGCTAACGGAGTGGACTCGACGACGAAGAAGCAACACGAGCACGAACTAATAACTGTGTTAAAGTATCCGGATATCCGAACCGTACCCGCAAGTTCAACCCAATAACCGTATCCGGACCCTATCGCAGCCCTCTTCTGGGTACCTCCGAGCCTCGGCATCATCTGCGCCCTCCCTCCAGAAACAAAAAAGCTATTTCGCTCAGGGACTGTTTGGTTGTATTTTTTTATCATGTAAAAGGATGGAAAGTATAAAAAAGTGGGTCCCAATGTCAGTTTTCATCCCTTTACATTGTTTGTTTAAATTCTCTTTTACATGAAAAGCTTACACCTTTTGATGAGGTGTCACCGAAAGCAAAATCACCAAAATTAGGAGTGATTTTGTTGGAAAGCTTACACAATGTCATAAATGTGTCCAAAATAATAATAAAAAAGTTAAAACCTTTTAGAAAGTGGTGAGGTGGATAACCACTTTCCATTTTGTGTCATAAATACTCTAGTTTACATTATACTATCCAAACAATGTAATACTATTATTTTAGGATTCACAAAGATTCCTAACCAAACAATGTAAACACCAAACAATGTAAACACTCGAATGGAAAGTGTTGAGGTGGATAACCACTTTCTATTTTATGTCATAAATACTCTAGTTTCCTAAAAGCATCCAAACAGCCTCTCAGGGTTGAAAAGAGGTGAACGGGGGGCGGGCTCCAATGCTGTAGGGCCCGCCTCCCTGTTCACCTCTCCTCGAGTTGAGGGCTCGCGGTTGAGCAGCGAACCAAATAGCAGAGTTCCTCCGGAAATTACCCCACTCTAAAATTTAGATGCATCTTTACAACCTGACCCTGCAGCAGGCGACGGGCGCTGTTTGTGCGATCAATGGCAACTTCGCCGGCGGCAAATCCCAAGAGATCGTTGTTGCCCGTGGAAAGACAGACGACCTCATCCGCCCTGACGATTCCGGCAAGATCCAGACCCTCCACTCCGTCGACGTCTTCGGCCATCAGATCCCTCGCCCACTTCCGCCTCACCGGGTCCCACAAGGACTACATCGTCGTGGGCTTCGACTCGGGCCGCATCGTCATCCTTGAGTACCAAAAAGGACAAGAATGCTTCGACAAGATCCATCAGGAGACCTTCGGCAAGTCCGGCTGCCGCCGCCACGTCCCGGCCAGCATCTGTCCGTTGATCCCAAGGGCCGAACCGTCATGATTGCTGCCTGCGAGAAGCAGAAGCTCGTCTATGTCCTCAACCGCGACACCGCCGCCCGCCTCACCATCCTCCCCCCTCGAAGCTCACGAGTCCCAGACCGTAACCTATTCCATCACCGGTGTCGACTGCGGCTTTGAAAACCCCATCTTCGCTGCCATCGAGCTCGACTACTCCGAGGCCGACCAGGACTCCACAGGTAATTTAATCGAATACTAAAGGTATGTTCATTTTGCTAAAGAATTTGATTTTCAAGTAGTATTTAAATTTATAATTGAAAATTATTCATTTGCAATTATGATGTATATATATTTAATTTGAATAATTTGTTAGAAAATTGATTTAATATACAATAGTAAATGTAAGTGGGTTGAGAATATAACATCGTGTGTGTGTGTAGTATGATACAAAGTATAAGAGATTAAAATTTAAAACGAAAGCTTAATAAGAAAACAAATTGAATGTATGGTTAAATTCTATTCGTTTATGAATTCGAATACTAAAATTATTTTCTTAGTGATCAACTATCAAATCGAATATGATTGAATAATAATTAACAAACTGTATGTAAATTATCTACAGGTGTATGTAAATTATCTACAGGTCAGGCTGCCGCCGTTGCTCAGAAGCACCTCGCATTCTACGAGCTCGATCTCGTCCTCAACCATTTTCCCCGCAAGTGGACCGAGCCTATCGACAATGGGGCGAATCTCCTTGTAACTGTCCCTGGAGGAGGAGATGGACCCAGCGGCATCCTCATCTGTGCCGAGAACTTTGTCATCTACAAGAACCAGGGACATCCCGATGTGCGTGCTGTCATACCTCGGAGAGCCGATCATCCTGCAGAGCGTGGAGTTCTCATAGTCTCTGCTGCCACCCATCGTCAGAAGTCCATGTTCTTTTTCCTCTTGCAGACCGAGTATGGCGACATCTTCAAGGCCACTCTCATCCATGAGGGCGACTGCGTCACTGAGCTCAAGATTAAGTACTTTGATACCATCCCGGTCACCTCTGCCATGTGCGTCCTCAAGAGTGGGTACCTATTTGCTGCTCGGAATTCGGAAACCATGGGCTCTACCAGTTTCAGGCAATTGGGGATGGAGACGATGTTGAGGCCTCCTCTGAGACTTTGATGGAAACGGAGGAAGGCTTCCAGCCGGTCTTTTTCCAGCCACGAAGCTTGAAGAACCTTGTGAGGATTGACCACATTGCGAACCTCATGCCTACCATGGACATGAGAATCATGAACTTTTTTAAGGACACCTCAGATATTCAGTCTGTGTGGTCGGGGCCCTCGTTCCTCCCTTAGATATTGAGACCTGGGTTGTCTATCAGCGAGATGGCTGTGGAGAGGCTCCCTGCTGTGCCCAACACTGTGTGGACAGTGAAGAAAAATGTGACTGATGAGTTTGATGCGTATATTGTTGTCTCCTTCCCCAATGCTACCCTTGTCCTGTCGATCGGTGAGACGGTTGAGGAAGTCAGTGACAGCGGGTTTCTTGACACCACGCCTTCACGTGCGGTTTCTTTGCTATCGGGGATGATTCTCTGATGCAGGTCCATCCGAATAACTCAAGCATTTGATATCTAGAACTAGTTGATTTTTGTGTACTTGACCAGGCATTAATTCAATAACTCAGGTATTTATGTGAGCACATATACATGTACAGATATTACACTAATTAATTGGATAACTAAAGTGAAATGATAAATAGAAATTGTGAATATAAAAAAAATGTATTAATTATCCAACCTTGATTATCTGATGCAGGTCCATCCGAATGGTATTCGCCACATCAGAGAAGATGGTCGTATTAACGAATGGAAGACGCCCGGGAAGAAGACCATTGCCACGGTTGGATCCAACAGGCCTCAGGTTGTCATTGCTCTCAGTGGAGGGGAGCTTATATACTTTGAGATGGACATGACAGGTCAGCTGATGGAGGTGGAGAAGCATGAGATGCCTGGGATGTGGTCTGCTTGGACATTGCACCTGTTCCTGAAGGGAAGCAGAGGTCTCGTTTCCTTGCAGTTTGCTCCTATGACAACACTATCCGCATTCTGTCGCTGGATCCTGACGATTGTATGCAGGTTTTGAGTGTGCAGAGCGTGTCCTCACCTCCGGAATCACTTCTCTTGCTTGAAGTGCAGGCTTCCACTGGGGGAGAGGACGGCGCCGATCACCCTGCCAGTGTATTTCTTAATGCTGGTCTGCAAAAGGGTGTCCTGTTCAGAACTGTAGTGGATATGGTCACTGGACAGCTCTCCGATACTCGTTCGCGTTTCTTGGGTTTGAGAGCCCCGAAGCTTTTTTCAGCGACGGTGGCGCCGATCACCCTGCCAGTGTATTTCTTAATGCTGGTCTGCAAAATGGTGTCCTGTTCAGAACTGTAGTGGATATGGTCACTGGACAGCTCTCCGATACTCGTTCGCGTTTCTTGGGTTTGAGAGCCCCGAAGCTTTTTTCAGCGACGGTAAGGGGCAGACAGGCTATGCTTTGTTTGTCAAGCCGTCCTTGGCTGGGGTATATACATCAGGGGCATTTTCTGTTAACTCCTCTTTCCTACGAAACACTTGAGTTTGCTGCCTCTTTCTCCTCCGACCAGTGTGCTGAGGGTGTAGTCGCAGTTGCTGGAGATGCTTTGAGGGTATTCACTATTGAACGGCTGGGGGAAACATTCAATGAGACGGTAATACCTTTGTGCTATACTCCAAGGAAGTTTGTCCTCCAGCCCAAGAGGAAACTCTTAGTCATCATAGAGAGTGATCAGGGAGCATTCACCGCAGAAGAGCGCGAATCTGCGAGAAAAGAGTGCTTGGAGGCTGCAGGTGTTGGTGAAAATGGAAATGCAAATAATGGTGAACAGATGGAGAATGGTGCTGATGATGAGGAGAAGGAAGATCCTCTTTCTGATGAGCAGTATGGTTATCCGAAGGCAGAATCAGATAAGTGGGCGTCTTGCATCAGAGTTCTCGATCCAAGGTCAGGAAACACTACTTGTTTGCTGGAGCTGCAGGACAATGAGTCTGCTTTTAGCGCATGTACTGTGAATTTTCATGATAAGGAGCATGGGACTCTACTTGCTGTGGGTACAGCAAAGGGGTTGCAGTTCTGGCCAAAGATGACTTTTGTTGCTGGGTTTATTCACATATACAGGTTTATAGAAGATGGAAAATCCCTTGAATTGCTGCATAAGACACAGGTAGAGGGAATTCCACTAGCCTTGTGTCAGTTTCAGGGAAGGCTTCTTGCTGGGATTGGCCCAGTTCTCAGATTGTATGATCTGGGGGAAAAGGAGACTACTAAGGAAATGTGAGAACAAACTCTTCCCAAATACAATTATCTCTATTCAGACATACCGGGACAGGATTTATGTTGGTGACGTCCAAGAGGTATGTGATACTACTTGTTCGTATGGTTCTTGATTCAGTATTTTAGTGTTCCTAAGAAGCTAAATTTGTTGAAAACTGATGCTTTCCCTTTCATATATTTCTTTACTAGTAAAAATTTCTTTTTTCTGCACTAAATGTCCCATGAATATTAGTTAGGCATGGCAAGCTTTGGGGTACAAGGTGGCAGGTCTTCTTCTATAATGTTATACGACCTTTAAACATGATTATTATGTGTATTGGTGTTTTCTTGTGCAAAATGTAATATCGATATTTTATGCTTCTAAATTATTCATAACTTGAAGCTCAATGCAAGAATTGTCAACTTTATTTATTTTCTTTCAGGATATTAGCGTGGAATGAAGCTGCCTTTGGTTTTGAGAAGATAACACATTTCACCTTGTCTTTTGTATTCTTCGTACAGGATCCTTGTGTTTTTGGTTAGTTACATGTGTCCTTCCTTGAGGAAGCAGATCATGAAAAGCCAAACTAATGATATATTCTGACAAATTGACCATGGTTTCACTTATATTTGCAATTTCTGAGCTATGGACACTAATTCAGTCTCCCACAACACTTGTCTTATATCAATGTGGATAAGTTAAGAGGACTAGCTTGTTCACATGCCCCTAACATGGAAAAGTTACATATGTGTGCGTGTTTGTGTGTGGAAATATTATGTTGTTTAGCCATATAAATTACAAATTTTTAGGTCAACCATACTTCATCAAAAATCACTAACAAATTTTGTTCTAGAACCTATTGCTTGGCTGGTGTATGATGCATAACTTAAAAGATAAAAGGCCAGAAAGCATGCAACTCCTTAAAATTATAAGTTAACAGAAACCAAACAGTACTACTTCTTAGCAGTAAGATACCATAGCTTTATTGTTCTTAGCTATTTTAATGTAGTAAGTAGTAACGAGAGTATTAGTTCATTCAAAATGAACATCATTGTGCTTCTCATCCAAATTAAGCTATCCATGCAACTATTGAGAAGCATGACAGATGAAATAGACAAGCGAAAAAAATCATGAAATAGACAAGTGGGAAAAAAATCAACTTACATCCTTTGTAAATTGTTTATATAAATGGTTTGTTATTTACCTTACCCCACTTGGAAGAATGTGCAGGATGCACATACAAGCACATACTGACACACACATGCAGTCACACACAAACATACACAAATTGCACACACTATAGAAGTTGGTTTTAGTTGAGAAAAATTGGTTACCGTCTTAGTAAACCTGTTCAGAAATGTGGACTCTGAAGGATCTCCTTTGTTTTATTTATTTATTTAATTTCTTCAGGCAGGGTTGTTTCATTGGGCGCTTTATTAATCACCCAGTACTCAAGCTATATGTTGTACTGGAGATAAATATGTGATTGTATCTAGTTTATGATGAAAATTTCTGACATAACAACAGGAAGCTTGCTTTGGTTGTTTGGTTCCTAAAGATCCAAACCTTGTGAAATATTATCAGGCTTCTCATGAAGTGCTCTTTTGACAATTTCTTACTTATGTTCAAACAACATATTAAAATAAATGGTAAAACAAACGCGAGGATGCTCTCAGGATAACAATTTAGCCGTGCAGGACTAGGAGCATATTTGATCTACGGGGCATTTATTATGTTGGTTGTTCATATTTAGATTGAAGGGTTAATTGCACACAGACCCCATTAGTATCGCTGTAGGCTGTCTAAAAATAATAAAAGATAGCTGATTCCCCATCAAACACCGATGATGGAAGTTACAATCTGACGACTTCCAGAAGGCTATCTTTAGCAACACTCTGACAGAAAGAGATTACAAATCGACGATTTCTTCAAACCAAGACGTGGAAGTCCTCCCTACGTACCATCTTCAAGACACAACACCAATTTGATTACCTACGCAACTTCAACCGCTGCAAACAAAAATACAGCTGCTTATGTGAGATGATTGATCTCGATGGCTGCGACAACAACATGACTAATATTATATTAGCAACTACTAGAGATGTTGATGAACAGTGTAATGATATTCGACACACTGAGGAGCACATGGTTAAACCATGCAAAGAAATCTTAGTGGAGATCGTGACCTGCAGTTGATAGAGCGTTGTTGAGATGCCTCAATTGTCACAAATGGCCTGAATAAGACCTTCTTTACTGGTCATTGGTGTCATCCATATATAAAGACAGAGAAGCTCGAACGCAGCTCTAACCGCCACCGAACGCAGCTCCATCGCTGTCAACGCAGCTCATCAACCGCTGCCAAACGCAGCTCCATCCCTGCCCAACGCAGCTCATCAACCGCGCCAAACGCAGCTCCATCGCTGCCCAACGCAGCTTATCATCGCTGCCCAACGCAGCTCATCATTGCTGCCCAACGCAGCTCATCATCGCTGCACAACTCATCAATCGCTGCCAACGCAGCTCTATCGCTGCACGACGCAGCTCGTCACAGCAGCTCTTTCCAATCACCGCCAGAACGCAAGTCAAGGTTCTGACTCATTCAAACGTGATCGTAACAACTTCGAAGCTGTTCTCTACCCACGATATAGGGAGTGGTTTACGTGGGTTGTTACACCCGATTAATGGGGTAACTAAACCCCCATTTAGGCGCAGATTATGAGGGCAGTTACACCCTTAATCCCCCTATAAATATCAACAAACTCAACAGAGTTAGGGGGGAGGGGATTTTTGATAATCAGATCGAGGGACGAGGCATCATTGGAGATCGGATTTTCTGGAGAGGATCTTAGAGAGAGAGTTGGAGAATTAACTCTTTATACAGTCTGGGGAATCAACATCCATTGAGGAATCCAGACGTTAGATACTTGGTTTATTAACCGAATCATTTTCGGTTCAAACAACTCTTTTTATCAGAGTTTGTTATTCGTTCTGAATTACAAAACTCATCAAGAGCAGACTAGACCGTTGTTCCAGTGAGTATAGATAGTCGGATCGTCAACGAGAAGCAAACTCGACGCGAGCACTCGAGGGAGGCATCTCATCGCTACCAAGAAGAACCCAGAATTAAACAAAGGAGAGAATCCAGATCATTCTCTTCTCTTTTGTAATCAGGAAATCCAATTGTAACTGAGATTAAAGGAATACAAATCAATTTTCCTTCATTTTTTTTACTGCAAATTTTTCCACAAACAAAAGATGGCGACTCTGCTGGGGACTAGCTTCTCTGACGAGGAAGTGGTGGCGCAATCCGACGTTCACCTCACTGGAACCCCTGTCGAAACTCTTGTTGTAGAATTCGACCAAGCCAAGTACGAGGAGGCCCTCTCCTCTGGATCGCTTAGCCCTAAAGCTAAGCGAGATGCCTGTAAGAGCTCTAAAGAGATCTTAACCGCCGTTGAGACGCCAAAGAAAGTCCTCTTCTTTGGCCAAAGCCTCAAACTCGCTTTGCAAACTGAAGATTCGATGCCCATTTCGACGCGGCGGGTACTGGGTTATAAGAGGCCTGTAACCGAGAAAGGCCCAATCAACACCGACGACGCTGCTGCTAAGGCTCTGAAACAAGCCAAGAAAAACGCCGCTCGAAGACGGAGAAGATCCATCCGACGAGCATATCTCCGAGAAAATCAATCCCTGGTCCAACGCAAAGATTGTGTTTCCGAAGCTCTGCCCAAACATTGCGTTCATACTCCAGAACACACACTACGAGGGAACGAATCCAATTATGAACCTCGGGTGATTCAACTTAAACGCGACCCTCAGTGGTGCGTTGTCCAATTAAAACACAGCCCTGCTAAGGGAAAACAGACGCCTCATGAGTGCGTCCAAACAAAACAAGACCTTAAGGGGTCTGTTTCATCGACTAAACGCAGGCCAAGGCCT
Source organism: Asparagus officinalis (assembly GCF_001876935.1). Lineage (NCBI taxonomy): Eukaryota > Viridiplantae > Streptophyta > Magnoliopsida > Asparagales > Asparagaceae > Asparagus > Asparagus officinalis. The sequence continues at coordinate 131,425,789 of NC_033798.1, read as the reverse complement.
GGTGTTTATAAATCATAACGCGACCCTTGCACTTCGCTTCCCGAATACGATGTGATCCGCCAAGTTAAAAAGAATCGAAGTGGACTCAAGATTCACGTCCACCAAGAACCAGTCTCGCCCCCTCAGAAACAGAGGGTCCTATCTCCGATGAAGAGTCAATCTCAAAGCCCTGACTTGCGAGAGTTACTCTCTAGAAGAAAACCAATACAACAGACGAATCATTCCTGCCATTGTGAGAGGATTATTTCAGCAGTCCTCTCCGAGTGCCAATGTTGCTCACCTGAACCCCGACAATCGGTGTTCGACAGATTGGCGGATGTCGTAAGACCTACCAAGAGACGACGCCATCATAAGAAGAAAGATTCTGAAGCCGAATATTTCCAGGTTACCATCAACATGACTAGCAGAGGAAAAGCCTCGTATCCTAGCTCTGATGAATTAGAAAGGAGCCATTCCCCGACTGTTCGGGAAATCTGTGATGAGTTCGAAGGAGTATATCGACATACTCGGTCACGGACCGGAGCTATACGACCGGTTAATTATCAAAGGTTAGCCAAAGGGATTACGACGAGTGATGAACATTCGGCAATTGCCGATTCTCAATCTTTAAGTTCCGTTGTCGCACGTGAGGTCTCTGCTTACACAACAGGGAACCCCGAGGACATAGCCAAAAGAGTGAAGGAACATCATGCCATGCTCCAGGCGCAACAGGAAACACTTCTCCAATTGAAGGATATGTTAGCCTAATTTCTCTCTGAAAAAGGGCAAAAACCCGAGTCTTCCCGGAGGACTACGTCAAAAGGAAAGCAGAAGGCGCACGAGCATTCAGATCGTGAGACTCACAACTTTGATTCTTCTTCCGATAATGAGAAGGAGATGGAAAAAGAGCTGTATCCTCAGTCAACCAAAGTGGATGAGCTAGAAGCCCGCCTTAACGCAATGGCCAACAAAAGCGAGCTTCGTGAGGAAGGAGTGATACTGTCTTACCCTGCAGAATGGGATACAGCTCCCTATCCGCCAAAGTTTAAGGCTCCAACGTTATAACCTTTTGATGGTACAGGATCATCAAATCAGCATATCTACTACTTCAAGTCTCAGACCGGAGATGTGGTAGCAAATGATGCCATCCTGACGCGCTTGTTCATCGGTACTCTTAAAGGAGTGGCCTTTGAGTGGTTTATGAAATTGCCTGCTGGATCTATCCAGAAATGGGTAGATTTGGAAAGGTTTTTCTTAGCCAGATTCTTTGAAGACGACACAGAGGTCTCAGTCCCGACTCTTCTCGCCACTAAACAGAAGAAAGGAAAGTCTATCAAGACCTATGTCGAAAGGTTCCGCAGCATGGCATTGCGATGCCCATCAGGTATGACTCAATCAACTCTGGTTGAAACTTGCAGGCACAACTTGCAGACCCAGCTCCTTGCTCAGATGGGGGTAGCAGAATGTCGCTCCTGGAAACAATTGGTGTCACAAGGAGAGCAAGCTGAAGAGATTGTAGCTCGGATTAAAGCTGAAGAAGAGCCACAACCCAAGCCGCAGCAGCAACGCAATCAGAACAACGCCAGCAATCTAAGGGAAAAGATACTTTAGCAGCTGATTATACACAAGTACCACCGCCTACTAAGCAAGGCAAGACACCCAATCAGCAAAGAGCGCCCAAACAGTATTCGTTCAAAGAAGAGCATGTGGACACTCTGTTCCAACTACTTCGGAAGAACAATAAATTGCAGCTCCCTGAAATCAGAAAACCAGATGAAGCAGGCAAAGTGGATGACCCCAATTACTGTCGATATCATAGGTTCTTGGGACATCCTACCCGAAAGTGTTATGTCTTCAAAGACATCTTGCAAAATTTGGTGAACGCTAATGTACTCACCCTGAAACCGGAGCAGAAGACTGTATTCACTAACCTGATTGCGGTCCAGTTCGGTGACTTTTCCCCTGTAGCTGCTGCAGATGGTGTCATTCCCATCCATAGAGGGGAAATGCACTTGAAGAACACTGACGTACACAATCAGAAGGGCAGGGGGTTGGTACCCCTCACCACTCCAAAAGGAGAAATCATGTGGGTTCATCCTGACCTAATTGAAGATCAGCAATGGACAAACACCTCGTTCAAGCAGAAAAGAGGCAAGGCTAAGTCATCCAACATGATTAGCCCCTCTGTTAGTGAAAATAATGACCATCTTAAACCTCTCATCGACTCAGAAGAAGAGAGAATCGTCTTAGCGGTGTACCCAGAAGGCAACCCTGGCACTCGGTTGGGGAAAGCTTATTTGAGGAACTATGACCAGAATGCTCAAGAAGCTGAAGAACAGCCCCAAGACGCTGGGGGTTCTGTGCCAAAGAAGCCGGTTGACAAAGGGAAGCAAAAAGATCTCCGGTTCAACAAAAATCTTCACCAAGATCTTGGCGAAACAAGCGTCCCTTATCAATTTAATGTAGTGACGCAGCTAGCCAACATACCTGCCAGGATCACCCTTTACGAGCTCTTGAAGTTGTCCAGAACCACCAGAGAAGCTCTAATTGAAGCCTTGAAGAACACGGAGAGTTTCATCACTCAGGTTACTCTAATTCCTGAAACGTTTGAAGATCAGTCCTGTCTGCAGTGTTTACAAGCAGCCAGAAGCCTCCCTTGCATATCATTCACTCAGGAAGATATGCAAGTGAAACATAAACATGACAACCCCTGTATTACACAGGATATATCGGGTCATCGAAATCAGCCGCGTTCAGGTCGACCCAGGCTCGACACTTAGCATCATGCCATACAGAGTTATGCAAGTTTTAGGGATTCCCTTACATCGGTTGCATGCTACCCAAACCATCATCTTCGGATTCAATGCTAACAACACTCGACCTATGGGAAAGATCAAGCTCAGATGTCAAATCGGAGATCTCAGATCCGAAGTGGCTTGTTACATTATAGATGCGGACACATCCTACAATCTGTTATTAGGACGACCATGGATTCACGCAAATCGCGTTGTCCCATCCACATTGCATCAAATCATGAAGTATGTCAATGATGAAGACGAAGTTCGAACCCTGATTGCGGAGAAATACCCCTTCAAGGGAGTGGAAAACTTCCAAGAGTCGCAAGAGGAAGAAGACGTCGACAGTGGTAATGAGGCAGATGTCGAACCAGACCCGGAAGGGAATTGTCCATGGGAGCTGAACTTTAATGTAATTGGTCCAGTCGAGAACAATAATAATGTACCGAGTGAGGGCAAGTGGTGCATTAATGAAGATTTTATTTTGGTGTACTTGTCGGATGAATCTTTTAAAGTTGGACAAATAGAGAATGATCATAATACAGGTACCAGCTCATGGCATACATTGCGTGCAGAAGCATGTCTCACATTGCCAATTAAGTCATCATTCACTTCCGATGAAGAAGTAGAAGATGCACAAAAGACTTTCTTCGAAGTCCCGTCTAAAAAGAAAGGGCAAAAGCCAATCCGTCTCGGCAAGGTTAAACCCACACCACTCCGACGGAGAAGCTCAGAAGAAGATGATGGAATTCCTCAATTTCATTACCATGAGCCCAATTCTATACACTTAATGAAACGAATGTGGTATAACTTTAATGAAAAGCAGGGTTTAAACTTTGGGAAAGGAAGGCGAACGCCGATTCGAATGTCTCTCACTCCTGAAGGAAAACCTTCGGACTACTATCAAAAAACCGGAAGAGGCGTGGGCTACGTCACAACCCCGTCAGCCTCAGAAAACGAAATCAGTAACTACCTGCGTCACGACCATTCCTACGGAACATCTTCTTGCGAATCCGACGTCAGTGTTGGGCCTTTCTTTAAAAGCCTAACTGTGAACATGGTTTCGACCAGTCATCCAGATGAAGACGCAGGGGGTGACGAAGAGTTAGTCGAATCAACCGATGATCCTTGGATCAAACGTCTTAACATCCTGTGGGATATGCGCTTCGAACAACGCGAACCACCCACTGAAGATAAAGTGATTCAGGTCAACATGGGAGATGAATCTAACCCTAAGCCTATCTTCATAGCCGAAAATTTATCATCATCCGAAAAAGAAGACCTTATATCTCTCATCCGATAATATATAGATGTTTTCGCTTGGAATTATGAAGATATGCCCGGCCTTGACCTGAAGGTTGCTATGCACCGTCTCAACATCGATCCGGATGCCAAGCCCGTCAAGCAACAACAACGCCGGTTTCGTTCAGAGATCATGGAATCAATTGAGTCAGAAGTTAAAAAGCTTATAGACTCATGTTTTATTAGGGAAGAACAACACCCAGACTGGGTGGTTAACATCGTTCCAGTTCCCAAGAAGAATGGTAATGTGCGAATATGCATCGACTTTCGCGATCTTAACGCAGCTTGTCCAAAAGATGAGTTTCCGCTTCCTATCACCGACGTCATGATCGACAACACCTGCGGGTATGAAAGGATGTCTTTCATGGACGGATTCTCCGGGTACAATCAGATCAAGATGCACCCGGACGACGAGAAGCATACTGCTTTTAGAACACCACTGGGGGTGTACTGCTACACAGTGATGCCCTTCGGCCTGAAAAACGCAGGTGCAACTTACCAACGTGCAATGAACACGATCTTTCACGAACACCTACGAAAGAAGATCGAGTGCTACGTTGATGATATAACAGTAAAGAGCCAACGTAAAGGTGACCACCTTACAGACCTGAGGACGATGTTCGAGATTATGCGAGCGCGAGCACATCAATTGAAGATGAACCCAACAAAATCATTCCTTGGAGTATCAAGCGGAAAGTTCTTGGGATTTATTGTTACATCTAAGGGGATTTCTCTTGATCCAGAGAAAATCCGCGCTATCCAAGACATGCCACCTCCGAAGAATATCAAAGAGCTCAGGGGTTTGCAAGGGAGACTGGCCTATATTCGTAGATTTATATCAAATCTCTCAGGGCGTTGCCAACCTTTCTCTAAGCTCATGAAGAAAGGAATATCCTTTGTTTGGGATGCTCAAAAAGCGTTCGAGGAAATTAAGGAGTATCTTACTCAGCCACCGGTTCTTGTAGCCCCAATATCAGGAAAACCGTTCCTGCTGTACGTGAGAGCCATGGAACATTCGCTTGGAGCTCTGTTGGCCCAGAATAACGATCAGGGTCAAGAGTAAGCCATCTATTACCTAAGCAGGACTATGATCGGAGCCGAACACCGGTACAACCTAGTTGAAAAAGAATGTCTCGCCTTGGTATTCGCAGTTCAAAAGATGCGACATTACCTGGTTGGACAAACCATTCAGGTCATCTCAAAGGTGAATCCCTTGAGAGTTCTGATGACGAAACCATCGTCTCTAAATTACCGACTCGCAAAGTGGGCCATTTTCTTGTCACAATACGACATGCAATTCATGCCTCAAAAGGCGGTCAAAGGTCAAGCATTGACAGATTTCTTAGCCGACCACCCAGTATCTGGAACGTCTAAGTTGTATGAAGAGTTGCCTGACGAAGTCGCTGAAACTTGCGTTACTCAAGAAACAACGCGGGTGTGGAAATTATTCTTCGACGGGGCATCTAGAGCAAACCCTCACGGAGCAATCACTGCAGGAGTGGGGGTCGTACTCGTTTCCCCGAACAGTCACGTAATCCCAAAGGGGTTTTCCCTAATCGAACCCTGCACCAATAATGTAGCCGAGTATAATGCTCTGCTATTAGGAATGCAATTTGCCGAAGCACTTAATATTCAGCACCTCGAAGCTTACGGTGACTCTCAGCTCATTGTTAATCAAGTCCGAGAGGAATATGAAGTACGGCATGAGGATCTCATCCCATATCATATCGCAGTGCTAAAGCAAGCTGAGAGGTTCGAAGGTTTCTTTATTGAATACATTCCACGAGCTCAGAATGCTTACGCAGACGCTTTAGCCTCGCTGGCAACTTCATTAGCGCTACATCCAGGGGCTGAAACTACAATCTCGGTTACAGGACGCGAGTTATACTGCTTCAAGATTCCTATGGAGGAAAGCTCCGATGAGACGATGACAGGGGAAGTCTGTACAACCTCGATGGAGTTTGAAGCTAGAGATTGGCGATTCCCGTATATCGACTATGCCATATACGGAATATTGCCTGATGACCCTAAGGAAGCGGCCACTATCAAACGAAAGGCCCTCCAGTTCTATTATGATGCGGTTTCTCGAACCCTATATCGTAAATCACACGACGGAGTTTTGCTTCGATGTCTCTCTCGAAAGGAAGCGAAGGAGGCCCTTAAGGAAGCTCACAACGGAATGTGCGGGGCTGATCAGTCCGGAGCTAAATTAGGAGATCGTCTTCGACGAATTGGCTATTATTGGCCAAAGATGTTTTCAGACGCAGTCGACTATGCTAAACGCTGTCACGCATGCCAAATTCATGAAGATTTTATCCATCAAGCGCCAGGTAATTTACATCCTACATCTGCAACTTGGCCATTTGAGATGTGGGGCATGGATATTGTGGGACCAATTTCTCCCCCGACTTCCAAAGGACACCGGTTCATCTTGGCCGTAACGGACTATTTTTCCAAATGGGCGGAGGCAATCCCATTGAAAGAAGTCAAGACTTCAAATGTAATCAAGTTCATTAAGCATCACGTCATCTACCGTTTTGGAGTCCCGAGGCGAATAGTTCACGACAACGGGACACGGTTTGTCAGCTTTGGATTCCAGAGATTTTGTGATAAATTCAGAATCCAAAGTGTCGCATCTACGGCATATTATCCGCCAGCGAACGGCCTTACGGAAGCCTTCAACAAAACCATCGTGAAACTTCTTAAGAAATCCGTTTCTAAAAGCCGACGTGATTGGGACGAAAGACTTGGCGAGTGTTTGTGGGCCTACCGAACAACGGTGAGGACCCCTACAAGAGCTACGCCGTTCTCTTTGATATATGGCTGCGAGACTGTATTACCATTAGAAATTCAAATCCCGTCGCTGAGAGTCGCAGTCACAACCGGACTAACCGAGGAAGAAAAACATCAGCGGCGTCTGCAAGAACTTGAAGCCCTAGACGACAAGCGACTTCAAGCTCAACAACTGATTGAATTGTATCAAGCCCGTATTTCTAAAGCCTACAACAAAAAGGTTAAAGAGCGGGTCTTCAAGAAAGGCGATTTAGTTTTGGCTAATCGACGACCTATGGTGATGACTCACAAAACCAAATGGAAGTTTAATCCCAAGTGGGAAGGACCTTTGTGATAGAGACAGTCTACTCCAACGGAGCCTATCGTCTCATCGATAAAAAAGGCGACAGACTTATGATGCCAATTAATGAGAAGTTTCTCAAGAAATATTACCCGTAATTTGCAAGGCTCTTAAGTCTAACTGGGGGTTGATTACTAAATAGAAATATTACCCGTAATTTGCAAGGCTCTTAAGTCTAACTGGGGGTTGATTACTAAATGATTGTTCGAACAAATTGTTCTCCTACCTTGGCAAGGCTCTTAAGTCTAACTGGGGGTTGATTACTAAATGATTGTTCGAACAAATTGTTCTCCTACCTTATATGCCGTCAAGTTAACATTACACCTCTGACGATTTAAAGATCATTTTAATAAAAGAATTTTTCAAAGTCTTTCAGATAGCTATCAGCATAATCTGTTTGGTGAAAAAAATCCCAATTTTAACTGCGTTCAGTCCTCTTGAACGCAAGTCCTATGGCTGCGTTCAAAACAAGTCTACAGCGACGTTTCAAGTCCCACGACTGCAAGACCTGACTGCGTTCAGCCCTCCTGAACGCAAGTCCTACGGCTGCGTTCAAAACATGTCTACAGCTGCGTTTCAAGTCCTACAGCTGCAGAACCTGACACTGCGTTCGCACCAACGAACGCACAACATGATCATTTCAACTTCCAGAAGGTACTCTACAAACTAGAAGAAATCAAGTTTTTCTAAAAGACCAGACTTATGACTATAATCCAAGTCTTGAAGTCGCGGTCAAACCTGTTTGACAAAGCCAGATGTCCTCAATGGGCCTGCGTTCAAACCATTCAGACACAAGGGAATAACTTTTCAGAAGTTCTCATACCACAAAAAGGACTATATCATTTCAAGAGATGTCCACAGTTCATCACAGGTAAAAGTAATAATTGTCACGAGAGTACCAAAAAGTTATTACAGACTAAAAAGTTATTTAATAAAAAAAGGGGTTCCTGAAGGGAAAAGGATGCGAGGCGGGCTTTAGCCTGAGCTATATGTGCAGCATGCTTGGCTCGGACCTCTGCTTCAGCCCTCCCCCTCAATTCTTCAGCAGTGACAGCAGCAGCACCAGCTTCTGATCGCAAAGCCTGAAGAGCCTCCTCTATCTCAGGCTTCAAGTCAGCGCTCTGCAGTTTCTCTAAGGTTTCCACAGTACGTCTGAACAAGTAAACCTTCTTGGCGCAGTGATCAGTCCAGCTGCGATTGATACGTTCAAGCAAGTCCATCACATCAAAGAACGAATCCAGAAAATCTGAAAATGGGGCCCATCCTTGCTCAGAGATGAGGTATGCTTGCTTCACCATGTTCTCCAGGAGCTCGGTGAGGAAGTGCACACTCTCGAAGTCTGGGGTGAATACTTTACCAGGAGGGACCATAGCAAGGGGTGTAATCAGAGGGGCGTCCTCTTGGAGCACTCCTTCTCCTTCATCGTCAGAAACGATAATAGGCTCAGCAGCAGAAGTCCCACCTGTCAACAAAGCCAGCACAAATTCAGTAAATCTTTTGGGCAACTGAATTCGAACGCAGGAGTTCAGACCTGCGTCAAAATCAATTTGAACGCAAGGAATCTAGACTTGCGTCCAAGATTAAGGGATCGACCCTTTGTCTTATCATCAAACACAAAAAGTTCCGTTTTACGTTCAAAATCCAAACAGTCCTTATCAATAAACACAGGAACTTTTCCGTGTGTTCAACAGTGAGGGTTCGATTCTTCTTTACAACAATGGACACAAGAACTTCTTTTATCATCCAAAATCAAAGAGATGAACAGTTTTTGTCAAGAAGCATACAAGTTCTTTTCAAGATCGAAGAGACGAATTTTATTCGTCATCATCAACCAGAACTCGTCTATAGAATGTCAAGAAAATCCATTGGCAAAGAATGCCTGAAACGAAGAAGGCAGCGAGACTTACCTCGAAGACTAGGCGTGGGAGGCGTCGACGTCGGCCTGGAAGAAGACCCGAAAACCTCCTCTGACGGCGGGGTAGGGTGCACCAGATGGTCGTCATCGCTCGAGCGAGATCTCTTGGGGGCCATCGCTGGAAGATGAAACGGAACAGCTGAACAGTTTTTGGAATTAACGAGAAGAAACTCGTTTCTAATTTCAAGAAGGAAGCCTAAGCGATTAAGGTCCTTGACAAGACCAATCAAGGCTATTTATATATATAATTACTGTGGGTAGTATAGAGTCCCAAGACTCCCGCCCAAAGGAGGTCTCTTCGTCATCATTACAGCTGTTTCAGCTTCCTATTAGACGCGGGTCAAAACCCTGCGTCCATAAAGGCAGACCAAACGCAACGGTTTAGAGATGCGTTCTTTCAAAAATACGCAGCTCAATTCAAGAGCATGAACGCAGGGGGTACCTCTATTCCTAAAATCAGATGTTTGGAAAATATGCTACTTGAGATGGGTTTCATTTTCCACAGAATTTGAACCCTACCTTCCTCAATAGAGCGATAAGTCCTCAAAGTTGCTCCGATTGCAACACTTCTAACTTATCGACTCTCGTCAATAGAGCGATAAGTCCTCAAAGTTGCTCCAAACGCAACACTTCTACCTTATCGACTCTCATCAATAGAACGATAAGTCCTCAAAGTTGCTCCAAACGCAACACTTCTAACTTATCGACTCTCGTCAATAGAGCGATAAGTCCTCAAAGTTGCTCCGATCGCAACACTCCTACCTTATCGACTCTCGTCAATAGAGCGATAAGTCCTCAAAGTTGCTCCGATCGCAACACTCCTACCTTATCGACTCTCATCAACAGAGCGATAAGTGCCCAAAGTTGCTCCAAACGCAACACTCCGATCGCAACACTTCTAACTTATCGACTCTCGTCAATAGAGCGATAAGTCCTCAAAGTTGCTCCAAACGCAACACTCCTAACTTATCGACTCTCGTCAATAGAGCGATAAGTCCTCAAAGTTGCTCCAAACGCAACACTTCTAACTTATCGACTCTCGTCAATAGAGCGATAAGTCCTCAAAGTTGCTCCAAACGCAACACTTCTAACTTATCGACTCTCGTCAATAGAGCGATAAGTCCTCAAAGTTGCTCCAAACGCAACACTTCTACCTTATCGACTCTCGTCAATAGAGCGATAAGTCCTCAAAGTTGCTCCAAACACAACACTTCTACCTTATCGACTCTCATCAATAGAGCGATAAGTCCTCAAAGTTGCTCCGATCGCAACACTTCTAACTTATCGACTCTCGTCAATAGAGCGATAAGTCCTCAAAGTTGCACCAATCGTAACACCTTCCACTTGTCGACTCTTAACAATAGAGCGACGAGACTACAAAGTGTGCCACGTTAATATTACATTCTTGGCACTTATAGGATTCTTTCAGTATTTAAGGCAAAAACATAATACAAGAAGAATAAATAGTTGTTGTCGCAATATTAAACTGGTATTTCATTGTTCCATGTCAAAACATGATATGAAAAAAAAGAAGAAACAATGAAAAGCCAAAAGGCAGCACTACCTTTATTCAAAAGGAAAACAAGGTGACCTAAGACAAGTGTTGTTCCTACCAAAAGAACGATACAAAAACATGCTTATCAATTCATCAGATTAAATGAAGCTAGCTGAGACTTAATGTCAGAAAGTTTTTCTTCATGGTCGGTCCGAACCAGCATCTCGGCCCGTTTCCGAAGCTTGTCCTCGCTAGACAGCATAGCTGCCACCTCCTTCTTGGCCTCCTCCAGGGCATTAGCTTTTGCGCGGTAATTCACCAGAGAAGTAGCACTTTTGACGTTGAGCTCAGTGACAATAGATTCTTCTCGTTTGAATTGAGCCTTCATCCTAGTCAACTCCACTTCAGCGGCAGCGATCTTCTCTCGCAAATTCTCCAGAGAAGTATTCGAAAGTGTCAGCTCAACTTGTTTTTGAGCATGTAGCTGTTGCAGTTGTTCAACCTCAACCTCTTCCTCAGCTATATGACGTTGAGCAGCTTCATACTTATTGAGTTCTGCGGCTCGAATATCCTCAAAAGTAGATGCAATCTGCGCTTGGATATCAGCGCGACCCAAAGACTCCAAGAATCTGAGTTGTCCCTCTAGACGAGAGATGGCTTCAGAATAGCGCTGAACAACGTCAACGTCACCTACGAGCTTGAGGTTGTTCAAACTGTTCGTGAGCATGGGCTTGAAGGTATCAAAAGTATCTCGTCCGGCTAGCACAACCTCAATTATTTTCTTGGTAAGCCCTCTCAAGTAGTCAAGGGAAATCTTGACAAAATCTGGTACGTCTGCGGGGCTCGAAACAGCAATAGGCGACGGTACAGAAACTTCTGAAGATGCTAAGCCAAGTAAAAGACCAGCAGGCGATTTCGGTGTAGTGGCTTGTGAAGGAGTGCCGATATCCAGCTGAGATGGACTCGATTGCAAAGCCATCAGTTCCCCCATTTGAGATGACCTTGGCACATCTACAACTTCTGTAGAAGCTAAAGAAATTGTCAATAAAGTCGTCGGTGGGAGAGCCGCCATTGAGGTCTCCAAGCGAGGTGGCTCTGACACCTGAGCAGGTGGTAGCAAGGTTTTAAATATCGGTTATCGGGGATTTATCGAACGGCCAAAATCCTTATCGGATAGCGGAAATCGGGGATATATCGGGGATAAGTAGTATTTATCGGAGTGATATACTGGATGATGTGTATATATAATATAACAATTAAAAAATGTAATCTAATCATGCTTAATAAAATATAAACATACCAAAATGTAAATCATCATGTTTAGAATCATTAACCAATTGTAGAAAGCGAAACTTGCATCATAGCCTTAAAAAATATATAATGTTAGTCAAAATGGGCCGATAATCCCGATAAAAAAGTCTTACTTATCGGCCGATAAGTGCCGATAACGCCGATAAATCACCGATAAACCTAGAAAAACGATAACCGATTAAAAATCCAATTTATCCTAGCGGAGAGCTCCCAAATCCGATAACTCGGCCGATAATATCGATTATCGACCGATATTTAAAACAATGGGTGGTAGCATAAGTTGTTGTGTCGAAGGAGGGGTGACAGTACTCGCCTTATGTATCATAGGATCTGCATGAGAAAATCGTTTAAATACAGAGTAAAGATTAGTCGAGTCGAAACAAACGACACTTACCAGTAAGAGGTAGGGGAATGTAGGGTGACGCTTTGTCGGAGAAGGATGGTGGAGGAATATTCCAATCATCGGGATCATCGCTGTCCTCACCCAGGCTGTCATTATTCCCTTCATTTCCACTTCGGTTACCATCATCGTCTGTGGCATCCGCACCATCGCTATGAGCCATAGGTTCCTCTCCGCCCATCGGAGGGAATGCTGGTGCATCTTCGGCAACAGTAGGCTTTGCTATGATTCCAGTAGTGGGGCTAGGCTGTGAGTCGCCTATAATTGGTAATAACACAGAAGTGGAAGGAGACTTGTCCGTGGCTGAGCCTTGCTGGGCAGCCTCTAGAGGTTCTGGGACATGGGATATGTCTTCTGCAACATGAGAGGCAGTGGAGGCTGTATCATGAAGCGTGTCTTCGGGAACAAACTCTGCGCCCCCTGCAAAAGATTCATCTCCACACTCTTCTTCATGTAATGAATGAGCAGAAGAATCATGGCCTCCTAAAGCAGGACCGACTGTGGGGAGACCAGCCCGAGGTGAGAGTTCCATAGCAGTCGATTCTTGTTCTTCTTCTTCGACACGTCATGCTTTCTGAGCATCCGACATAAGCTTGGAAGCAGGGGGTTCGAGCGTTAACTTCCGACGAGCTCTTTTGTCATACTTGGCTTCGTCAACCGGCCCTAGCGCTCTTTTTCCACTGGCACTCTGACTCAGAGTCAGAACTCTTGAAGGTTCCACCTGGTGAGTATCCGGCATCCTGGTCTCTTCCTGAGCTCGCTCTGGCGACTGTTGCTGTTCGCCCTCTGTAATCGACTTTTCATATGACAAATATTCTTTGGCACCTCGGGCACGGAACCTTTTAGCATCTCTTTTCGAAGCATACCATTTGCGGATGGCCTTTAAACAAGAAGTATTCATATTGTAGGCTGAAAGTTGAGAAGCGGCCTGGTACCAGGTACAGAAGCTCAAAAAGGTACGAGCATTGGGCATCTTATGTGGCAGCCAGAATTTTGCTCCGGTACAACCAGCTACTGAGTAGTACCAAGTTCTTGCTCCTTCATACACATTACCTGTGTACGCAAGAGTAGGGTTTGGGTTCCCAACATAGAGCTGATCATAGCCAAATTGTCGAGAAAAACGATAAGGCTGATATGGTTTAATAAAGCATTTCCTCTCTTGTCGAAAAATAAGATAGCCCGGACGAATGTTTATGAGCCACCAAAAGGCACCCCTGCTAAGCTTGGTGAAAGAATTCGGTCCCGGAGTGTCTTGATGGGGTTCTCCATACGCGCCGCCCTCGAAAGCAGGAAACTTGCAAGCAATCTCGTAATTATAATCCCGTCTCAATATTTCACGGAATTTAACTTGATACCAACCAGCCCATTCAGATGTTTCTAATTGCTGAACGAGAGGAGCTGAGGTGCCACTTGATTCAGGAGTTGACATTATCGAAGAGCAGTGTAACACAAACCAAGACACCAAGTAAATGTACGGCATTGGCACCCGAGGGGTTGGGGTCTGAACGATAGTCTTCCCGTCGGAGTCCAATTTCTTGACAGCAATAAACTCGAAAGATAATTCCCGCAAGCCACTTTGTAAGCAGCACACCATGGCTGAAAGAAGATTCAAGGGTCGTCCGTAAGCCAAAAGAACAGTGGGGTATAAAACCTCTACTGTAATAGCATCCACCGGTCTTGTGGGTACCACACAACGCTTCAACCAAAGGGTCAGAAAACCGGCGAACAAAGCCATGTCGGAGATTGGGACTTCTGCCTGATAATGGAAGCTCTCAAATGTGGTGAACGCTGGGAAAACATCCTCTTCTACCTCACAAGTGTAGTGAGAAGTTGCATCATTGATGCGTTCCGTGATCTCCTCGAGGGTAATGGCAGTTAAACGAGTCACCTCAGCCTCCTTGTCCCACAGGTTTCGGAAAAGATACTCCGCCCACTGTCCTTGTTTCACGCCGCTTGCTCTTTTCCCAGTAATTTACGCACATATTTGGAAATGGCACATCAATTCCCAGTAAGTGTCGTAGACTTCGGGAGCACCATTTTTCAGGATCTCTAATTCCCTGCTTCCGGGAACAAACTCCTCATAAGGCAATTCTCCAAAAGACAGTCCAGAAATTTCAAACATTTCGTGAAGAGCGAAGCCCAATTCACCAACTGGGGTGAAAAAAGTGCCGGTGTGAGGGTTGTAGAATTCCAACGTAGCGAAGAGTCCGCTGTAATTTGGAAAAATCCCATATCGAGTGGCCATTATTGGAACATTTAGCCCCGAAATCCTCAAAGGTTCTTCTAAGTCATCCAAGACGAAATTTATCATCCGGGCCCACCAGTCCGCATCACTGGAGTGAACCCAAGTAGGGGCCCTGAAATCCCGAGCAGGGAACTCTCATTTGACAGAAATAAACGTTCTAATGAACACCTCCGCCAATTTAGCAGGCTCTCCGACATGATGCTCTTTTTGGAATAAACCTGGCTTCAAAGCCAGAAAATTATTGAAACCAGCCGGATGTGTGCCCCGATGAGTGATGTGCCCCGTGGCAACACCTCCTTGGTCCTGAACGAGTTCCCAATTCATCGACCGCGGAATGGAAGCGCACTGATAATAAGAGATCGGCCACATCCGCTCCAAATTGGGAAGGAAAAGACGACGGTTGTTGACTACCTTCAGCCACTTGTAATTCCCCTCGGACAAGAAAAATTAGTCAAAAGAAGTCTAACTCAAGAATGCAGGGTTCAGACCTGCGTCCAGATCATTAAATGCAGAGTCTCAACCCACAGCTAAATTGTTGAACGCAAGGTTTAGACCTGCGTTCGGATTCTCGAACGAAGGGTCTCAACCCACATTTAAAATTTTGAACGTAAGGTTCAGACCTGCATTCGGAGTCTCGAACGCAGGGTCTCAACCTACATCCAAGATCTTAAACGCAGGGTCTGAACCTGCGTTGAAATTTTCTGAACGATCAGGGTCTCAACCTACATCCAAGATCTTAAACGCAGGGTCTGAACCTGCGTTGAAATTTTCTGAACGATGGAGCCAGCCATGCGTTTACTTAAAATTGACACGCAGGGTCTGAACCTGCGTTGAAATTTTCTGAACGATGGAGCCAGCCATGCGTTTACTTAAAATTGAGTACCAGTTCAGAATTATCTCTTGAGCTTAAATACAGATCGTTAATCAGAGGTTGGGGATGTGAGATCTGTCGAACCAACTTTCAATGGTTCAACCTTACCATTAGTTGAAGAAACCAGCGACGAAGGCGCGGGGATTTGATCGTCCCCAGAGGTTCTAGCTGAAGAAGCACCCTGAGCTTCGGCGATCTTCGATTTGGAAGCTATTTTCTTCTTCAGGCCCATGGCAACCGTGGCGAGGAAGACGAAGATGGGCGAACGAAATGTTTAGGAACGGATCTTTTCCTCCGTTGAAGTGCGGGAGAAGATGAACAGGAGCCCTGTTAAGAAATCGAATAGAAAGGGGAAAAGTCGAATGACTTTTTGATTTGACCTCAGTGACCCATTTTATACACAGCTATACCTGTCAAATCGAAGCGGGATTTTAGGCAAACCTCACCCGAAACGTGATTCTCGCGTTTTCAAAAAAGGGGGTTTTGATTTTCGAACGCACCCTCACGTTTAAACAGCAGAACGCATAATTTAGACATGCGTTCTGGTGACCAACCTCAGCCTATCACATAATTAACCCTTTTAAAGGGGTTAATATTCCAAGCAATAACCCCAGATAAGCTGATCGAGAAAGAAGATGAAGTAAATCCCTCCGAGGCCATCCTTCTAGGCTCGTGGCTCTCTCCGTCTATGGCAATAGATCTGTCTTAAGCCCAGAAATGTCCAACTCCCCTGAAGATGATGAAACTAGTCAAACTAGCTAAAGCCCAAGTCATTACGGATGAACCAAAAGAGAATGAAGAAGTCAACAAGATGCTCCACTCCATCTGCGATAAGATACATTTGATCAACAAAATTTTTGGGTTCCAAAGTGTTTCGAAAATTCGTCCCATTCAACCGCGAACTCTCGAAAACTTTGGAGGGGGTTCTGTAGGCTGTCTAAAAATAATAAAAGATAGCTGATTCCCCATCAAACACCGATGATGGAAGTTACAATCTGACGACTTCCAGAAGGCTATCTTTAGCAACACTCTGACAGAAAGAGATTACAAATCGACGATTTCTTCAAACCAAGACGTGGAAGTTCTCCCTACGTACCATCTTCAAGACACAACACCAATTTGATTACCTATGCAGCTTCAACCGCTGCAAACAAAAATACAGCTGCTTATGTGAGATGATTGATCTCGATGGCTGCGATAACAACATGACTAATATTATATTAGCAACTATTAGAGATGCTGATGAGCAGTGTAATGATATTCGACACACTGAGGAGCACATGGTTAAACCATGCAAAGAAATCTTAGTGGAGATCGTGACCTGCAGTTGATAGAGCGTTGTTGAGATGCCTCAATTGTCACAAATGGCCTGAATAAGACCTTCTTTACTGGTCATTGGTGTCATCCATATATAAAGACAGAGAAGCTCGAACGCAGCTCTAACCGCCACCGAACGCAGCTCCATCGCTGTCAACGCAGCTCATCAACCGCTGCCAAACGCAGCTCCATCGTTGCCCAACGCAGCTTATCAACCGCTGCCAAATGCAGCTTATCAACCGCTGCCAAACGCAGCTCCATCGCTGCCCAACGCAGCTTACCAACCGCTGCCAAACGCAGCTCACCAATCGCTGCCAACACAGCTCTATCGCTGCACGACGCAGCTCGTCACAGCAGCTCTTTCCAATCACCGCCAGAACGCAAGTCAAGGTTCTGACTCATTCAAACGTGATCGTAACAACTTCGAAGCTGTTCTCTACCCACGATATAGGGAGTGGTTTACGTGGGTTGTTACACCCGATTAATGGGGTAACTAAACCCCCATTTAGGCGCGGATTATGGGGGCAGTTACACCCCTAATCCCCCTATAAATATCAACAAACTCAACAGAGTTAGGGGGGAGGGGATTTTTGATAATCAGATCGAGGGACGAGACATCATTGGAGATCAGATTTTCTGGAGAGGATCTTAGAGAGAGAGTTGGAGAATTAACTCTTTATACAGTCTGGGGAATCAACATCCATTGAGGAATCCAGACGTTAGATACTTGGTTTATTAACCGAATCATTTTCGGTTCAAACAACTCTTTTTATCAGAGTTTGTTACTCGTTCTGAATCACGAAACTCGTCAAGAGTTATCAACCAGACTAGACCGTTGTTCCAGTGAGTATAGATAGTCGGATCGTCAACGAGAAGCAAACTCGACGCGAGCACTCGAGGGAGGCATCTCATCGCTACCAAGAAGAACCCAGAATTAAACAAAGGAGAGAATCCAGATCATTCTCTTCTCTTTTGTAATCAGGAAATCCAATTGTAACTGAGATTAAAGGAATACAAATCAATTTTCCTTCGTTTCTTTTACTGCAAATTTTTCCACAAACAATCGCATAGTGCCATTTATTACCCTTTAAGTTTGATATTGATAGATACACCCCTTGAGTGGAAAGTTTTTGGCTCTTTTACTCTCAGCGGCGCCTATTTCTCACAAAAAAAAAAGTGGGCATGCCCTAAGGGTAAAAGTATATTTTTAGAATTCTTTACCTTTTCCAGTCCTATCAAATGCAGAAATGGGAAGGACCAGCAAATTTTATTCCTTATTATCCATGTTGGGTGCTTTGTCAATAACCTGGTAGTCAAGCTATATGTTGTCCTGGAATTAGATGTGGTTGTTTCTAGTTTATGATGACACATTTTTTCGTAACAATCAGGAAGCTTGCTTTCGTTTGGTTCCTGAAGATCTAAACCTAAACATTATCAGTCATCTGATTAAAGTCCTCTTATGACGATTTCTTATTTATGTATAAAAAACAATGGTAAATAAATGGTTTAAAAAAAACGTGATGACGTTCAGTATAAAAATTGAACCGTACAGGACTAGGAGCATATTTGATCCGTGGAACATTTATTGTGTTGGTCTGTTCATATTTAGAGTAAAGGGTTAATTGCATGTAGACCCCATCAGTATTTCATTGTGCCGCTTACACGGGTAAAAGTTTTGGATATCGGGCAGATGCGCACCACCCAAGCGGATTTTTTTTGACTCTTTTACTCTCAGGGGTCTATTTGCCTGAAAAACAAAATTAGGCCTCTCATAAGAGTTTTTAAAAAGAAAAACAGAGGTTGTATTGCCAATATCAAGCTTAAGGGGTAATAAGTGTCACGACGCTATACTACAAGAATGTCTGTGCAGTTAAACCCTAGATTAAAATTTGAACATTATTTTATATAAAGATTGATAAAGTTTGAGCTCGTTTTAGGCCACTATTTGGAGATCATCTTGATTATGTATCTCCCTTCATTCCCATCTTTCTCTATGCACACATGAAGAGTGCAAGAAGGGAATTATTCTCATGAATCAGTTAGTTCGTATTCTACATGTTTGAGGTTGTTTGCTAATTGATTTTGCACTTCTGGGTGTGATTGCAGTCATTTCACTACTGCAAGTACAGATGGGATGAAAACCAACTTTACATATTCGCACACGATTATGTTCCCAGGTGGCTAACAGCATCATATCATATAGATTTTGACACAATGGCTGGGGCAGACAAGTTTGGGAATTTTTATTTTGTACGACGGCCACAGGGTGTCTCGGATGAGATTGAAGAAGACCCAACTGGTGGGAAGATAAAGTGGGAACAAGGGAAGTTGAATGGCGCTCCCAACAAGGTGGAGGAGATTGTTCAGTTCCATGTTGGCGATGTTGTCACGGCCTTGCAGAAGGCCTTATTGATACCTGGGGGTGGTGAGTGCATCATTTATGGCACTGTTATGTGCAGCTTAGGGGCATTACTTGCATTCACCTCTAGAGAAGATGTTGATTTCTTCTCTCATTTGGAGATGCACGTGAGGCAGGAACATCCACCATTATGTGGCAGGGATCACATGGCTTACAGATCCGCATATTTCCCAGTTAGGGTATGTTTTATTGGCACTTGTACCACTCATCCATTACTCATGCTGCTTGATGAACACATACATTTTTTTTTTCAATAGCATTACGGCTTTGGTTGCCTGCTGTTTAATTTTTCAAGATGAGTCTGCTTCTTCTGATCTCTCTTACTTTTCAGTACATGTCCAGTAAAAGTAGTCTGACTTTCTCTTCTTTATTTTTCTTTCTAATAGTGGGGGACATCAAAAAAAGAGATTGTGCTTTTGGCCTTCAAAGATCTAACTCTAGGGTCAACTTTAGAAAAAAATTGGTTAGTTCTCTGGTGCTAGAGGGTGGCCATCTTTGTTGAACCTTCATTGTTTCACACATCTCCATCTTAATACTCACTAGCATCATAATATAGACTGAAGATAATCAGAAATTATAAGCCTAAGACTAAGGTGGTTCTTGTCCTAATCTCGGTCCTTTTTAATCTAGTGCCATGTAACTAAGTATAAACTGTGTTAAACAATAAATTGGACCTTCTTTCTCTCTTTATATTTTGATGTTATGATCTTTAAATTGAAGTCTATAATAGTTTTTTATGAAAAATTGATGAACCGTCTGGTGCTTGCTTTTGCAACCAACTTTTCTGATAATAGTTTGTTTCATGCACTTGGTTTTCTCATTACACAATAATATGTTGCCTATTCTGTTATCAGAAAGGTGAAATGTCTTACATAAATATATTCATGGAAGCATAATGGAAAAGATATTATCCGTTAGTTTTTTATTAGCTAGATAGAAACATGAATAAGCATAGGGATTGGGATGCGTTGAATATTAAATGCCATGTTGGAGGTACAAAGTTATGAACCTGCTCTGATCATGCTCTCCTCCATCATAATAGAAGTGCATGAACTTATGTGGATCCCATCAGTGTTTGGGCTCGTGCCTGGTGCAATCAATTGCACACGAGGTGCTTAAACTAAAGAACAAGTAGTGAAAGTTAAATGCATCTGTTGACTTATTGATCAGTGTTAAATCATGGACTCTTAAGACGCTTGATTCTGTGAAAAGTTACTGCCGGGCGCCATGACAATTTCTGTACTTTCAGAGGGAAATTGAGGTGAACTTGTGAATGAGGCTTACCCCCCAACTTCCAAGCAAAACTTGTGAGTTGGGTTAACAAATATCTGTAATTTCGGAGGAAAACTGAGGTGAACTTGTGAATGAGACTTACCCAGGCAAAACTTATGAGTTGAATTACCAATCATAGGGGAATGTGGACATGGTAGGGTTAATTCAGAAACCCTGTTAACTTCGGAGGGTTTGCAGGTAACTCCCTTAACTATTTTAATTCAACCCATGAACTCTGACGGGTTCCGTGTATAACCCTCCCTGAACCTCTTTTATCCAATAAACCAGCACTAACATGATCTTTATATGGGTGGAACTACTGTTTCTCACAATGATGTGTTGTATTTGCCTGCAGGATGTGATTGATGGTGATCTGTGTGAGCAATTCCCTACATTACCTCCTGATTTGCAGAGGAAGATTGCTGATGAATTGGATAGAACTCCGGGGGAGATTCTGAAGAAGTTGGAGGATGCTAGAAATAAGATCATCTGAGAAGCTGAGAGCAAATCATACCGTATTGATGTGCAAGCAAACAGGGAAAGGATATCTCCGGAAGCCTGCCTTCGTAACAAGTGAAGCTTTTTTGGTGTCAGTGGGTTCCAGTTTTCTTGGACAGCTACAGAATGACCACCTAATAATTATCAGATGAAAATGCATGTACCAGCAAAGTTATCTTTGGACATGTTTCCCTCCATCTTCTGATCTTTCCTCTGTTTGAGTAGCATCTGGAGTTAAAGGCCTTCAAGTGGATTTTGTATGCTGTCTATTTCCTAACGATATAGTCGTTTGTTTCTAACTAGTTGGGTTCCTTCTGAAATTGATTCTTCCAGAACTGATAAATTGTTTAACCGTTTGTGGGAAACGAACCGCTAGGATTGTCTCGTTTTAAGGTGGTGCTATGCCCTTTTGTGTCCATTGTTCTGGTATGGCTCTCACGTTCGATACCGGACGTCACGCCACGTGGTTATTTAGCAGTCGAGACAGCCACCAATATTGGGCACTTAGGGGCTGTTTGGTTGTTGTTGGTAAAATTGTGTATTTATGACACAACTTGGAAAGTTGTTGTCCACCTCATTAATTTTACTTTTATACTTTTCTTTGTTTGTTTTTGATTCCATTGGAATCATAAATTGCTTGTTTGATTTGTAAATGTAACTTTAATTGTTTGTTTGGAAAGTGTAAAAAGTGGTCCATACTTAAATGATCATATTGGTTGGAATTATTTTTTATTATTTTTTATTATTTTTTCCTGATTTCAATGTCAGCTTTCTCCTAAAATCATGTCTTTTTTTATGAAGTCACTTTACAAGCCACATCAGCATATGAAATCACTTTATACTATTTTCACAACTACAAACAAACAACTGAAAGTGATGAAAGCTGACATTGGGACCCATTTTTTTACACTTTTCATCCTTTTACATGGTAAAAACATACAACCAAACAGCCCTTTAAACTCTTTCAAATTTTAAATTAGCCCCTCAAATTACAATTGCTATTAGGTCCCTCACATCTTATTAATTACTTCACATTAGGCCTTGCCAATGGCTGTGCCATCTTAATTGCCTACTATTAGTCGTTAACCACACATGGTAAATTACATTTATAGTTTCAATTATGACATGTTTGGGAGTTCACTTAGGGTCTGTTTGTTTCATTTTTCCTAGAATCCAAAACCCATTTTCCTTCACTTTTTCACTTTCCCCACTTTCTTTAACCCACTTTCCTTCACTTTCTCAACTTTCCCCCAATAATATTGTGACAACTCATCTCATCACATCTCATTTCTTACTTTTAAAAATAAACTAAACACAAGAAATGAGTCACATCAATCAACTCATCTAACTCACCTCATCCAACTTTCCTTCATTTTCTACCATCTTTAAAAATTACTCACATCATCCAATAATATAGTGACAACTCATCACATCTCATTAAAATTTCCTTATATCCCTTTCCTCCAAAAAAACAAGGAAATTGATTTTTCTAAGTATGGGTCACATCATCCAATAATATAATGACAACTCATTTTCTCTCATTTATTTTCTTAGTTTTAAGAATGAACCAAACACAAGAAAGAACAAAAAATAAAGAAAATGGAGGAAAACATCAAAAATTACTCATCTCATCCAATAATATGGTGACAACTCATTTTCTCCCTCACTTTCTTTCCGAATTTTGACGAACCAAACATCAAAAAATAGAGAAAAATATCAAAATTCATTTTCTCTCCCCCACTTTCTGTAATTTTTCACGAAACAAACAAGCCCTATTTTACCCTCGTAAATAGAAGGAAAGAGAAATTCATTACCCCCAATTTGAGATGTACCATTTTGGCACAAATTCACCCCTCTATTCCCCTTTTTTTACCGTTGTAAATACAACTCCTAAACAATATTAAAATTACATTTCTCCACCTCTCTACCCTCCATCCAAAGATGCCATTAGTTGTTCCCTCTCTCAAATC
Source organism: Asparagus officinalis (assembly GCF_001876935.1). NCBI lineage: Eukaryota > Viridiplantae > Streptophyta > Magnoliopsida > Asparagales > Asparagaceae > Asparagus > Asparagus officinalis. The sequence goes on along the minus strand of NC_033798.1, from coordinate 131,402,867 downwards.
CCAAATTAAAAAAAAATATATATATATAAAAATAAAAAAAGAAAAACCGCCTTCGTATCGATCTCGTCAACGCGACCCGTTGATGATTTCATATCTGGATGCCTCTCGCTTTCTGGTTCTCGGCTGTTATTCATTAGATTTCCCAAACCCTAAAGCATTCATTTCCGTTTCGACCCATTCATCTAGCAAGAACCTCCTCCTCTTTCCTCAATCCAATTTGCTTTTAGCTCCTTCAATTATTGATTGATTGGTGCAAAGGACGAATAGGGGGAGAAATAAAACGGCCATAGAAAGAAATAGATGATGAGAAAGGAGGAGGATTTGGTTTTCTTTTGAACGCGGAAAAGATAATAGAAGTGGGGATGAATCTGAGGGCGCATGCTGTACAACAAAATATTCAGGCCGAATGTGAAGACGAACAGGTGATCATCTTTTTGTCCCTACATATCCTCTCTCTCTCTCTCTCGAATGGTTTCGATTGATTTTTTTCTCATGTAAATTATAAGAGTCGCCTTTGAATTTGGGTAACTTGGTTTTCTGAATTCCTTCGCACTTTGATAATATGCAACCCTATCAATCCTACGAAATTCCTGATTAAGAACTGGAAGGAACTTTTGCGAAAAGCTATCCAAAGACTATGGGAATGTGATGCTAACATCACCCCAGTTATGTCACTACCATCATCATCATCAATCATGTAAGACTTTTCCACTCAAAAAAAAAAAAAAAAAAAAAAAAAAAAAAAAAAAAAAAAAAAAAAATCAAAAAAAAAAAAAAAAAAAAAAAAGAAAAGAAAAAAGAAAAAAAAGAGAGCCAGCTCTTTGGAGCAAGCCGCTTGTTTTCAACCCTCTGTTAGTGCCAAAAATATTTGGCTTGGAAACTATGTGCAAAAAGGACTTGTCATGAAGCTAGAACAACAATATATTCAAATTATTCTAAACAGAAAGACAGTCTAGAAGAAGAAAAAAAAAAAAAAAAAAAAAAAAAGAAAAGAAAAAAGAAAAAAAAGAGAGCCAGCTCTTTGGAGCAAGCCGCTTGTTTTCAACCCTCTGTTAGTGCCAAAAATATTTGGCTTGGAAACTATGTGCAAAAAGGACTTGTCATGAAGCTAGAACAACAATATATTCAAATTATTCTAAACAGAAAGACAGTCTAGAAGAAGAGGAGGTGCGAGACGATTTCTTCTTGAAACTACAATTAACTCTGCAAGATGGTAGATCACGGGCGCTCTTGTCATCATTTTGATTACCTGTTTTTTCATCAGATGGTAGATGGACCCTCTTCATATACTGTTGATGAAGCACTCTTGTCCATGGGCTTCGGTTACTTTCAAGCCCTTGTTCTTGCTTATGCTGGTATGGGTTGGATTTCAGAGGCAATGGAAGTAATGCTTCTCTCATTTGTTGGGCCAGCTGTTCAAATTGAGTGGAAGCTTTCTTCTCATGATGAGAGCATGATCTCAAGCGTCGTTTTTGCTGGCATGCTAATTGGAGCCTCATCTTGCGGCATAGTCTCAGACGCTTATGGTAGGAAGTAAGTCATTTTCCAACTTCTTCAAGTAGCGCTCACCAACTATAGGTTTTGTCTGCTTATTAAATTCTCTGTCTTTGCATTCCAAGCACCTTTTAGTTTGTTTTGTCAAAATTGATTCAGTTTTGTCTGCTTATTAGCATTCTTGTCTTTGCATTCCGAGCACCTTTTAGTTTGTTTTGTCAAAATTGATTCTTCTGTGGTGCTGTAGTGCTGTACTCAGTCAAAGCAGTCAATACAACTCTTTAATGAGATAAAACTTGTATGGAAAAAGGTGTTTGATAGAGATCATTCAAATACATTCTACTACTTGTTATTCCAAAATTTGTAAACGTGCCAACATTTGAGTAGGCTTTGTCGCATGTTAATTCATCTTATTAAAAAGTTTTTTTATAGTAGTTTGTGTATTTCATAGAATATCTTTCTCCTGACATTTGTGTGCCCTGGCCCCTTTGACTTCTTCAGGAAGGGATTCCTCTTTACAGCTATTGCTACCAGTGTGGCCGGTTTGCTTAGTGCATTCTCTCCCAACTACATTTCTTTAATTATTCTTCGTTTTGTGGTCGGCATTGGACTTGGAGGGGGACCTGTTGTTGCTTCATGGTTTCTGGAGTTCATTCCTGCACCAAATAGAGGTACATGGATGGTAGTCTTTTCAGGTTTTTGGACTGTTGGCACAATCTTGGAGGCTTTGCTTGCATGGGTATAGCTGATACGTTTCCACTCTGGTTTCTCTTATATAATCTATGTTGTTTCCTTTAGTCGTATCTGTAGTGTTAGTAGAAAACTTACATCTGTACTACTTGTAGCTGATAATATTGCCAGCCTACTCCACCTGTGTCGTGCTTCTTTGACATTGCTGCTCTCAGTTGAGGACATAATAAGGACATAATAAATTGACCCTAGAGGCTAGCAACAGATTAAATGTAGTTGTTAAAGTAAGAGAGAGAGAGTCTTAGGTAAATTTTCCTTGAGTTGAATATTGAGTGTGCACATATATTTATACAAGTAGAGGAGGGTGAGGTGTGTTCTCACAACCAATGTGGGAATAAAACCCAATATAATACACTATTATCAACAGCCCCCCTCAAATTCATGTTGGATCAAACAAAGTGAGTTTGCATACAAGAAACTGGAACCGATGAATAGGTAAGAACTTTGTGAAGAAATCTGCAAGCTCGTCAGCGAATGAGACATAAGGAGGTAGAATTGTCTTGTCCTTGATAACTTGTTGACGGACAAAATGAGCTTCGATCTTAATATGTTTAGTCCTTTCATGAAATATTGGATTATTAGCAATCTAGATGTCAGTCTTATTATCACAGTAGAGAGGAGTAGGAGTCGTAACAGAAATACCGAAATCACTGAGAAAGCGATGAAGATGAATAATCTCTTTAGCTGTTGTGGATATTGCACGATACTCTGCATCGGTAGTGGAAAGAACAATAACATCTTGTTTCTTACTCCGCCAGAAAATAAGAAAATCACCAAGAAATATATAATAAACTGTGGTAGACTTTCTAGTAGTGGGATCACCAGTCCAATCAGTATCAGAATATGCACAAAGCTCTAACTTAGATGTAGCAGAAAACATAAGAGAGCGAGTGCTAGTACCCCGGAGATACCGAAGAATCCGTAATAAGGCAACATAGTATACAGAACGCGGGGTACTAACAAATTGACTGATAATGTCAACATCATGAGAGATATCTGATCGAGAGACGCACAGATAGACCAACTGGCCAACAAGATGTCGATATCAGGTAGGATCAGATAGAGGCTCACCATCAGTAGAGCAAAGTCTGACATTCTGTTATAGTGAAGTATCGACAGTTGCATCGTCAGTTAGCTCAACTCAATCTAAAATATCCGAGAGATACTTTTGTTGAGACAGTAGTATACCCCGTGGGTCTTGAGAAATTTCTAGACCAAGAAAATACCAAAGAGATTGAAGATCCTTCATGTGGAACTGTTGTTGCAATTGAGATTTTGCGTACTGTATACCAGCCACATCATCACCTGTAATGATCATATCATCTACATAGATGAGTAATAAAACTCTTCCACGCGATATAGTGCGAACAAATAGAGAAGCATCTTGATGACTTTCTATAAAGCCCACCTTGAGCACAACATCGCGAAAACACTCAATTTAGCTTGTGGGAGTAGAGAGGATTTGACTGGTTAGGATCAATTTAGCTGCACTAAATAAGATCTGCTTCAAGAGTGTAGTTGTAAATAAGAATTTTTCAAGACCTGTCTGAATTATTAAACACTACCTTGTACTATCATCTATGCAAAGCTGTCAGATTTTTGAATAATCTATTTCCTCAATAATCTTAAAAAAAAAAAAATCAAAAGTGTTGCATTCTTTTAAATGTTTTTTCATTGAGTTCTCTTTGTGGGGATAGGATAGCACAGTAGGGGTGGCAAATAGGCTGGTTGGGTTTTGATTTGGTCAATTTTGACCCGGCCCATATGAGCTTGACACTAACTGGTTCCGTTTAATAAACATGTCAAGAATCAACCTGTTTATTTAACAGGTTACCCCTATCTGACCTGAATGACGGGCGATTTGTATACTTGTCTCTACATAAATTTTACTGGGAATCGGTCTTCACTAATAATGAGTTGGAACTGCGAGATCTAGATAGAATACATGAGAACTTTGTTAATGAATCTTCACAGGAAACACTGATCTTAATATTATATCATGATTTGGTATCTAAGTGGCTAGGCCACTGTACTTATGAATTTCATGGTCTTGGTTCGTTTAGTAATTTGTTCTCTCTTTGGAAACTTCAAAGTTTGTGATTATCGGGTTCTTACAAAACAAAAGTTTGCGGGGCCCTTGTCTTGGATGAGTGATCTTTATGCTCTCAGTTGGGTGCTGGGCAATCACATTCAGTCATGTATGTAAAATTTTGAAATTCTTTGTTGAGGTGGTTGATATAAGATTTGATTTGTTTGAGGGGTTAAGGGAAATGTGAGGTGTGAGAATGGAGAGGGGACACAATGGGAGTGGGGTGACAAGCGGAAGGGGGAAGGAGCTGCACAGACTACTGGTTGTGTACCTTTCTTTCTGTGGGTTGAGGAGGTTGGTGAAGTTGATGGAGGGAAACGAATGCAATGGGTTGCGGAGGGTTACGTGTGATTAAATGGGTTAAATGGCTCATACGGACCCAATTTAACCGAATTAATAAAGGGCTAGTTTGGGTCAACTTGTATATGACCCAAATTAACCCAATTAATTATGTGTGAGAAGTGTTAGAAACACGCTCAAGGAGCATTCAAGGTAGTTTCAGCATTCGACACAGGTGTATCGTGTCTGATGCAAGTATGGCTTTATTATGCAATAACCCATGTTACATAGCTATCATGTCATTCATGGTAGCATAATTCACAAACAAAGTTAGATGTTAACATGAATGGCTGCAATCTTTTACGGATTTTTTTAAATTATGTTTTGGTAAAGTAAAATTTGTATTTTAGTTGTAAATGTCAATATATAAAATGCCTGAAACAATAACATCACGGTTTTCAGATATTCGTCAATTGAATTTAATTTCAAGTAAGACTAGTAGGTTTATTTAATCCCTCAAGTTTCTTGAACAACACATTAGATTTACATCCAGGGGTAGGTTAATTATTGCTTTCATTATACCTTTTCCTTGTTGTCTGTAATTGAGATCTCGGGACATCAATTGTGGCAATGGTAGGGTAAGGCTAGGGTAAAGAGCTTGCCCTTCCCCTTGCCCTACCCTAAATAGGTCACCCTTCCCTTTGCCCCTACCCTAAATAGGCTTTACCCTTAGGGCCTGTTTGGTTGATTTCCTAAAATCAAAGAAAAGGAAATAGGATAAGGAAACCATTAAAAGTTGATTTCCATCCATTTCCTTAAAAAAGTCATGAAATGAGTTTTCTTAAAAATGAGTCACATCATCCAATAAAATGGTGACAACTCATCTCATCTTATCTCTTTTCTTAGTTTTAAGGAGTGAACCAAACACAAGAAAAGAACCTATTATAGGAAATATGTTTCTTATAATTGATTTCCTTATTTTTTTAGCTAACCAAACAGCCCCTACCTCATGGGTAATTTGTGGACCCTACCCTACTGGAATTAGGGAGAAAATTACTTTACTTTGTAGTATATTACAGAATTACTCAAATAAAGATAGTGAAGAGTTTATAAATAGGCTTCTCCAAGAAAATCCCCAAACATAATTCTTTTAAAGTTGAACTAATACCAGAAATAACACAAGAAGATTCATGAAAGAGTTACCTAAGATAAGTTATTAAATATCCATGAGTTAGTTATGATGATGATGATTAGACTCAAGATAATTTTCAGTTTATAGACCTTTGTATTGAAGATTCATTCTTCTGCCTGATTTTTGCAGGCTGTTATGCCAACTTTGGGTTGGAGGTGGCTACTAGGATTGTCTTCATTGCCATCATTTCTTATGCTATTATTTTATGGTGTTACTCCTGAGTCACCTAGGTATCTCTGTATGAAAGGCTTTAAATCTGATGCGATGCACATTTTAGAGCAGATGGCCAAAGTTAACAGTGTGGCTCTCCCATCTGGCGTACTTATTTCCGATTGTAATGTTGAGCTGGAAGAAAGTCCTGATCCATCTGAAGGAATACGCTTAATTACAGTTCCCGATCCATCTGAAGGAACACACTTAGTTACAGTTTCCAACCAAAATATCACCACTGACAAGGAAACCCAGGTTGGAGCCATCGGTATATTGTTTAGGCTTCTTTCCCCAAAATTTATCAAATCAACCCTTCTTCTGTGGATGGTTTTCTTTGGTAATGCATTTTCGTATTATGGGGTGGTCTTGCTAACTTCTGCATTGAGTAATCGGAACACTGATTGCACATCGAAGTTGTATTCAGACCATTCAGGGGTCCTATATAAAGATGTATTTATCACTAGTTTAGCCGGTAAAGTCTGAGAGAACACACATGTTTTCGTTTTATATATGCAAGTTTCAAGCAGTGCTCTTCAAAGGATTGCATTCATACTTCTCTTTTTTTTCAGAGATTCCTGGGCTTATTTTATCAGCTGCGATTGTAGATAGAGTTGGTCGAAAGATGTCAATGGCAACTATGCTTTTCATTAGTTGCATTTTCTTGGTCCCGCTTCTATTTCATCAGAAAGAAGTATTGACAACAGCACTTCTGTTCGGTGCTCGGATGTGCATTTCAGGAAGCTTCACTATTGTCTATATATATGCTCCAGAGGTCAGTATGAGATTTCTAATACATCTTTATATTGGTGTAATGTACAGTTCTAAAATTCGCCACTTAGCAATTCCCCAAAATGCGGAATGTTCCTACTTGCTTTATTTGAAGGAATTTAAATTATTTTTTGAAATTTTAACAACCTTGGGTACTAAGAAAATCTGATAAATCCTCGAAAACAGCAACATGTCCCTATGCCAATACTTGAAAAAGGGATGCTGGTAGGGATAACACTATATTAAACCTTCAACCGAGCATGTAAATATCCACTTTAAATGTCATAGAGTTTAGTGAGGGATAGGGGGAATGATCTTAACATCACGAAAAGGATATTTTTATTTCTAGGACACATTAACATCTCAACACATCAGGGAAATATTACTTTAGTTACATGGACTTGTTTCAGATTCTAAAAAACATGCTTCTCATTGATGATTGATGTCCTACAGAGAAACATATGGGTCGCTGGTCTTTAATAAAAAGAAAATTTAGCTAGAGATCCTCAAACAAACTGATTACTTTGCTAAAGAAATCTTTGAAGAATAGTTAAATTGATTTTCAAGATTAGAGGCTTCTAAGTACAAAACGATGAAATAACACTATCTAATTTTATCTATTTTCCTGAATGTATATGCTGAACAATATCATATTATGTTTAAATATACCGATCATTTTGTATATTATACATAATTCTCACCTCATATACATGCAATTGCATATATTTATGTACATGATAAATATGGTAATGAGCATTCTAATGTTCTTAGCATCAGGCATTATGATCTCAATTTCGATGATGACTTAAACTTTTCCCTTGCCAATTTTTGTTGCGGAAAAGGAAGAATCGTCTTAATATTGATTAGCTTTTACCAACGTATATGATATTTGAATTTTCTAGCAT
>NC_033798.1:131366968-131395170 GCF_001876935.1 Asparagus officinalis | reverse complement strand
TGTATACTACCTGTTAGTAAATTGGAAGAGTACTTCTCCAGAAATTTAATTAGTTCTTGCTGTCCTTACAGTTTCTCAACCATGTTCTAAGATATTTTCAATAGTTTATCAACATACGCTCTTACAGGGTATCCATCCTCCTAATATGTCTTGCTATAATAGTTTGCTTTGGGGTTATGGGCTTATTATTTGCTGTCCTGGAGGCAGGGTGTTTGGTAAGGAATCAACTAAACTGAATTAAGATTTTTCTGGTAGAGATAGCTGGGAAATGTAATTTCATTAAAGCTGGACAAGGTAAAGAGGCTAACAAATAATCAGTGTAAATAAGTTGCACGTAATATGCAACCCTACAAGTTAGATATAAGTAAGTACTGGAAGATAGAAATTTACATACATTCATTAAGTTAAGAAATCTAGAACAAGTAAGTATCAATCCAAAGTAAACTAGAAACTCAACATTGTGATTGCAGATTCTTGTGAAGTTAATAACCCCGACAATTATCATATTCAGAAGCGGATTCACTTTGAATATGAATCTGCTGTATGAAATATGATCGATCAAATCTGCTCGATCCTCACAAATCACCACCATAAAAAAGAATAAGAGATGACATTGTTTTTGTTCCTTGAGAACATGAAATAGCGGATGATGGAGAATCATATTGTGTAATGAGCTTGGTCATATTTAGCTTTTACCATGATATTTATTCTCATGCTGATGTTTTTCTAAAAAAAAACAGGTATACCCAACCTCAGTGAGGAGTAGCGGCGTGGGGATTGCGAGCGCCGTTGGAAGAGTGGGTGGAATCTTATGCCCCCTTGTAGCCGTCAGCCTGATTAAGCGCTGTCATCAGACTACAGCAGTTATTTTGTTTGAGCTTGTTGTATTTTCCTCTGGAATGGCTGTCTGTTTCTTCCCCTTTGAAACAAGCGGCCGTGAGTTGAGCGACTCTATTTAGCAGTTTGAAGTATAAATGGAACCGTCTTTTGATTAGACAAACCGATGCACATTGGTAATTATTTGACCACATTATTTAGCGGTTTGAAGTGCAAAATTTGATACATAACAAGGTCATCCGATTGATGTGTTAAAAAAAAAAAAACATCCATTTGAAAGAGAGACTTCTCGTAAGTTTTTGTTTTGTTTTGAATTTTTGGAGTTTTGGGGTTTTGTGGAAAAAGCTTTTGGGTTTAGTGGGAAAACAAAATGCAGGAGGGTTTTTTTCTGTAGGAAACACTCCAAATTTTTGGGGAGTTTCTTGAATTCACCCTTAAGAAATCGTGCATATAGGCCTCATTAATTCTTAGATTTTTGCTTCTAAACGCAAATCTTTACCCTAATTAATTTTTAAACCCACTCAGTCTCAAATTGTCTTATAAACCAAGAGTATTAACTTATCATCTATATCTATAGTATTATACTATTAAAGCAGCTGCCACTGCCACTATGTCAGCTACGTGGCAAAAAATTATTCCGTAACTTTCCCGCCTGAAAGAATTTTGTAAGAAAATAATTTTTTTGTTAATTCAACACCTAGCAAATCTCATGGAGGGAAAAAAAAGGGTAAGAAAAAAATATCTTTACCGGTTTTCTGTTATAAACAACTATCTTGGAAAAATAATTATTTTGTTAATCAATCTTCTGATAAATCTTACGAAGCATTATTTTGTTAATCAGCCTCCTACTGAATCTGAGTAAAGAAAAGGAAAAAAAAGGGGTAAACAGATTGACTATAACTAACATAAGTATAATATCTGTAAATAAATATAAAAAAAAACTTTACACCAGTTAGAATCTATAGCGAATCTTCTTACTTCCTATTCTTTCTCATCTTATATCTTTTTCTCTCTCCCATTTCCTTCGAGAACATTTGGAAAAAACAATCTCAATAAATATTTATTCCCTGAAGGGCTGGGGGTAGGGGGTGGGGAGGCGCTGGGGTAGTAGCCGGGTAGGGGGGGGGGGGATTAGATCACCCTAGAACTTAAAATTGGAAGTATGATAATCTGTGAGATAAATTTTTAAGGTATGTTAGTCATATAGAATTAAAACTAGAACAATTTTTTACAGTGTTAGTAGTAGAACTCTAACAAAACTTGAATTGGGATAATAGTATAAAATTATCCCACTTTTTTTTTCTATACAAAAAATGAGAGTTCTAGTCTCTCAAATTATTCTAAGTTTTAGTTTGGAATTAGATGGTAAAAAACTAGAACTTATATTTATTTTTTTATTTTTTATATTTTTTTTTATTTACTTCTTTCCTATTATGGTTATCACCATCATTAGACCATCATCAGAATAATAATTGTCAATATCTTATAATCTAACCAAAAGTTATTTAATAGTAAGAATATTATTGTAAGCAATTATCAATCAATAATAGTAAGTTTAAAATACATAAATAGTATTTATATCTTCAAAAAGCAATTATCAATCAATAATAGTAAGTTTAAAATACATAAATAGTATTTATATCTTCAAAATGCATAAACATATACTTCATGATTATAAAAATAAGTTTAAAATACATAAATAGTATTTATATCTTCAAAATGCATAAACATATACTTCATGATTATAAAATTTTATCCCATGTTATTTTATCAAAATATCCCGCTTCACAAAATTGTTCCTATTTATCCTACTAAAATATCCCATTAGCGAAAAATTATTCCAATTTAACAATTATCCTATTTTTTATGAAAATGAAAATGTCCCGATTGACTAACACCCCCGAAATTTCTTTCTCATCCGTATCTCAGCAAGGAGTGTGGATGGGCTGTGGGGAGATTAAGGTGAATTTTTATGAGACTAGGGAGGAGGTTTTTTTTTAAAAACAGAATTCCATAGTAACTAACTTAAATTTAAAATCAGATCTTTTATAAATATAATTAAAAGAGATATAATCTTTAAGTTTAAGGCCAAATGAAATTCTACTCTTACGACTAACTATTTAATTTGAGTTTCTAGCACATTTTTCCAATTAAATAATTTTGCAAATTTAGTTCTCGTTTGTATCTGTCTGTTAAATGATTTATTATTGATTGCAACGAATGGTGTAAAGCCCCACTTTCATGGTGGTTCATGGAATGTTGCCTTGAATTATTTTTGTATGTCAGTATACTATACCGATAGCTCTTTTAGGTAATGTGTTTTGGATGTATGATTTGTTGATCTCTTAGATACTGGAACTTTCAGATTATATATTTTTTAAATAATAAAATTTTATTATATCTAGCATGTGTATGATTTATTTTAGGGTAAATTGCACTAAACCCTCATGAACTTTCTTTTACAGTTAATCCCGGATAACTTTCAAAATCGCACTAAACCCCCAATACTTTTTTGCATTTTGTAGAAAGCCCATAATAGCATTCTGTGATTTTCATATAACACCCAAAAATTATAACAACAACAAAAAGCTTTTGAGATATTTTTTTCTTTATATGATGATATTTTCATGAATATAAACCTGAAAGAAGTATAACTTGAATTTCTTTGCTCATTTCTTAATCAAATAAATTCTCCAATCAATTCTATGTATGATAATGATAGGAGGAATCGGAGACTCTCCAGTTGCCACCTAATTTGAGAGGATTCTAAGCTAAAACGAAGGTACTAAAAGCACCAGAGAACTGTTACATTAGTTTATCTTATTTTGTATTCATTTGAAGCCATGATAAGATTAACGTGATTTTATTCATCACTGGATTTCATTTGAGCTAATTTGGATTTGTCTAAGTTGGGTAATTTTTGTTATTTAAAATAATTTGATTTACTTGATTTTCCATAGATTTACCTTCTAATTTGTTATTCAATTAGAGAAACTTCTTAAAAAAAAGAAGCCACAGTAGTTTCTATTTTGTTTATTTTGCATTTTATTCATTATTTGAAAGTTTTAATGTTTTTTATTCTTCAGCCTAAATTCTCATCTTAGTTATTCCATTTTTGTATAAATTATTTTGATGCATTTATTATTTTCCCTAACAATTTCCAAATTCTGACTTATTTTATTTTACTAGTTGAGATGCACGTGAAATGCACGTGATTAAATATCATGAGTTGAGATTCACTTGAGATTCACGTGGTTGAATAGCATGATTGTTTAAATTGATAAAAATAAAGTAAAAATAAAAAAAAGAAAACAAAGTTTTATGTGGGATTGATCATCAACTCAATAATCTCTCTCTCAAATAAAATATTATCATTGTTTCCTTCAACCCAGAGTGTGATTACGTGGTCTACTATTTATAAGTTATAAACACATTAATTTAGTACAATATCTCTATTTATTAGTATCTTGAAGTCTTCAAAAGATGGGTGCTCATTCAATTCGTAAAAAAAATTTACATATGAATTTACTTGCAATATATCTATTAAACTTTTAGTTGTGATTTGACTCATATTCATGTTAACTTGTAGTTGATGTTTCACTCATATTTATATTATCTAATATTCTTATTCAATTTTATAGCTCATTCTTTGTATCATAGAAGTAAAACTGAAAATATAAAGAATATATTTTCTTATGAAATTAGAACAGGGAGATTATGATATATTTCGTCATGTTCTCTAAACATAAAAATTTCTTTTTTCTTTGATGCAAGGTCCCTTTCAAATATTACCCCAAACGATGTGAATGAAAAATATTATTATAACTCATTTGCCTAGGACAATTGTATTATATATATGATACATAACTCATCTAAAATATCCATATCTCCTAAGTGGATTTTACTGTTGTGAGAGCAACATATTAGATGCTCGTATTCAAACTTGTTGGCTCTATAAAAGACACAAGATTTTAGAGTGTATAGCTTATATATCGTAAAAAGCATATCGATTCATGAAGAATTTTTTCTAATAATGATATTATTACAATGATATTACTGTTTATTATTAAATCAATTTTATTATATAAGATTATATGGCCCTTTTTAATAAATTATAAAGTATATATATAGAAACCTCAATGCTTATAGCCAATAGTTGGGCACCACAAAATATGTTAACATTGTAGTTTTCTATTTATAGTACTGTTTGCAATGCCATTACCTTTGCTTTTTATCTTATTATTCACACTTTTCTGATGTAAGTTCTCCTTTGCAAAACATTCAATTTGCTATATTTAATTTTTATAATATTAGAGATTAGAATGTTCTCTTCAATTTAAAAAGTATTGACATGATTTTCTTAAAAAATATATACACATAGTAACAATAGTATATACTTCAGTGAAACTCAAATATTAGCTTGAAGCCATTTAGAGTGAAGTCCTTTCGATGCTAGAATGGTGATATAGTAATTACACAGTCTAAAAGTTAAAGAAGAAATTTCTATAAATGAAAAGTAATTTAATATGTCAAATTAAGAACTGATTTATAAAATTTACATGAGCAATGCAGATAGCTACAGAAAGTAAGGTATATATTTTCATAAAAATTTTATAGTGAGTGACCAACTATAATCATCTTAATTTAAGCATAAATAATTATTATTTTAGTTACTAATTTGATATGCGTAACTATAGAATAAAACAGGAATAGTGATGTGCATACTTAACTATGGTCTAATAATCTTAAGAACGACTTATTTTTCAATATCATCATTAGTTGATGTGTATGTGCATTACACTGAAAACACAATAAAAATTTAAAAAACTACAAAATAGACACCCTCAAAAGTTTTAAAAAAGTGTAAAAAAACACTCTAAAATTTATAATTTATAAATACACAAAACTATTAAACATTACATTGAAATCAAAAAATTATAAAAAAATCATTGAAAAATTCCAAACTTTGGAGGGGTAATTTGCAATGTACTAAACTTTAAGGTTATTTTTTATAAATTTTAAATTTAATATATTTTTAATTAGTTATGTTCTTTTCAAAAAAGTTATGGGTAATATTTACCGTGAAATTTTTTCCTAAACCTATACTCTTAAAAGGTGTATGATATTTTTTATAAAATTTTAATTTTCTAGTGGTTGTTAGTAGTTTTTCATGTTCATTTTAGTATCTATAGGTTAGAAATTCTCATGGAGTTTTTTTTGTAAATTATGAATTTTAAGGACATTTCGTAATTTTTTAAACTTATAGGTTTTTCTTACAGATTGTAAATTGTTTATAGACTATTAATACTTCCTACACTTTCAATTACTAATAAATTTAAGATTTTTAGGGTGTTTTTTATAAATTTTGAATTTTAAATGTTTGTTTCTAATTTTTAAAACTTTAAGGGTGTTTTCTATAAATTATAAATTATGTAGGGAATATTTATAATTCCTATATTTTTAATGTACTGTTAGGTCAGAAATTATGATGATTTTTATAAATTTTATAATTTTGAGGGTTTTATTTTAAAATTTGTAAAAAGTTTAGAGCGTGTATTACAAATTCAATAAATTTTTGGGGGTTGTTTGTGTTATTTGTAGGTTTTTAATATGTTTATAAGTTTGACATTTTCAACATGCGTTTTATAAATTTTAAATTTTTAGGGTGTTTTTATAATTTTTAAAACTTACAAGATATTTTCTCCAAAGTCAAAAAACTTTTAGCTTTTAGTTAGCATATATTTTTCAGATTTCTCACTGAATTGAGATAAGTAAAATTTATAATTTTCAAGATGTTTTAATAAAATTTTGAATTTGTCGGTGTGTTTTTGTAATTTAAAAAACTTAGAGAATAATTTTTACAAAGTCCAAAAACTTTTAGATGTAGGCTAGCATTATTTTTTAGATTTCTCTACAAATTAAAACAAGTAAAAGATTTGAATTATATGAAACATATCTATTTTATCCAATAACATGTTAAGTCTCATTATGAAAAGAATAAATCATTTTGTTACCAATTCAAAGAAGATAAGATAATTAGAATAGATTAGGATAACAATGTAATATTTTAAAAAACCTAAGGGTAATATTGGTCATAAAAAGATTTTTCCGAACTCGTGCTTTTAAAGATTATTATAACCTAAGGGTATCAAATTCTTGTACGCTGCTTATTCAAACACCATCATTAAAATTAAATTTGAAAATTAGAATTTAATTATAGATAAGGTAGTTAAAATTATAAAGGGATATATTTATCTAAAAAAGATTTTCCGAACTCGTGCTTTTAAAGAGAGTATATGATTTTTTGAAGAACTGCATTCGATGTGCAATGCTTTTGGTTCCGCTAATTTTGATCTATTCTTCCTTATTCTCTTTAAGAAGAGCTCTCGCTTAATGAAACACGTCTAAGAAAATAAAATTTGTAAAATATTTTTTTATGGATGATTTATTAGTAATTTATTATACACTATTCAAAATATCGATGATATTTTCTCACTTAATGAAACACGTCTAAGAATATAAAATTTGTAAAATATTTTTTTATGGATGATTTATTAGTAATTTATTATCCACTATTCAAAATTTCATTGTTTTTTTGGGGCTTTTGGAAACTTGAAAATAAATTGAAAATGTGTCAGTTACTTTTTCTTTTAAGAAAAAACTATCGCTTCCGCATCTAACATGCAAGTAAAATATAACTTTTGTTTAAAAAACAAAATTATTGTTAAAAGCACAATGTGATGATGGATGGTGTGACAAAATAGAATTAAATAGTAAATATAGTTAAAACTATTTAATTATAATTTTAATTATAACTTCTTACCATTTTTGCGACTTTCATTTAAGTTTACTACTTTCTAGGGAATGTGAAGATGGTGTACCATTTTTAGCCGAACAACCATGAACGCTTTGGATGGAAGAGTGGGGCATCTCCGAGAAATCGGACCAAGTCGTACCGTCTCATCAAAATATACAAAAAGCATATCCGGAAAAATGTCGGATATCTTAGTTGAACCAGCTCAAAATCAGGCTGATGAAAATCATTTTCCCATTAACCAGATCTAAATCAAGATACATGTCAGGGAGTGTGGCCCAGACGTAAAGAGCATAAGCTATATTTTTCTCCATCCTTGTTAAGTACTTGGTGACCAACAAGAGTTGAATGATACCAACAGGATATTATCACTCTTTGATCATGAACGTTTTCAGTCTTGCATCTTCTGCAGAAACACTCTTGATCTTATATCAGCCTACAAAAGGAATAATTGTCCGAGTAAATCTTAACAACTTTGAAAGTTCTTGCAAAATCAAGGTGGAAAAGGAGAAACACACACGCGCATGCACAAAAACACAGTATTAGTACGCATCAAGGTTTGAAATCTCTGTACCAGTGCTTCAGATTTTGTTCACCTTTGTCAATATTAGTATCTCGAAGTTTCACTGGTTTCATCTCAGATCCCAACATAGGTACATGCTTAGAGTTTAATCACAAGTCGTCTACTCAAATTCTTTATAATTTCTCCAGTCTAACATTATCCAATCAACTTTTTGTAGCCAAAACCGTAAATTTTCTCTTCTATTGGTCCTCATAAGCAAACGTTGACCTATATTAGTTGTTATCAATAAATGCTGGCTGTATCAACCATTTTTGGATGGACAGGATAGGAAAAGCTTAAATCACTTGCATATCATGGGAACATGCCCTGTGTCTCATTATTTTAAAGTGATAAAAAGACAATGCTTGCATATTATCATATATTGATGATTAAAACAACTAAATAATGTTAATGGAACTGCTTTCTCTGAAGTAAATTTAACATGTATCAAAATTATCCCAAGAAAAGTACACATTTAAGAAGTTCGACAAGCCATCTGCATGCAAGCTTAGGACAAAAAGGGTAGCGTACCAGCCGTATGGGCTCAGGCAAACGGAACTTGCAGCATGATCTGACAACCTTGACAGATGAATCAAGAGATATGCGATGTCCAATTGATATATAGATAGGTTTTGATGAACTAGAAGTTGAGCGCAGTGCCTGGAAATAAAACATAGTTCACAACAGTAGACACCGTAACCTTTTGTAGGGTATTAATGACAAGAATGCCATAAAAACAAATCAAGCATTGTCTGGAATCTGGATTATGCATTGGCCTCATGAAATTCAAAAGCCTATAAATTAACAACAATTTCTGCTAGTGAATGGCATTAATCTCAAGGAAAATAAAAACATGCCCAGATAGGCAAGCTCCCTCGCATAACCAAAACAATTTTTTGACAGGAGCAGCCTAAACCCGGCCTTAATTAGAATCGCAATTGCATCTATGCAATCAAATCCCTCAGAAAGCTAAAGTTACTAATGGAGAACAGAAGCAGCAGTGCTACATAGTAAATCATACAAGTGGCTGTTTTACTTTCGCAACTACAATTTTATAACCTGAACCCTTGATGTTTACATACAACATATTGGCTGAATGTAATTACAAGAGTCCATTGACTAAATTCTCTTACATTACGTAGAATGACCAAGTTCAAGTATGTATCTGCTGCTGACCTACAAGTCTTGTTCAATTGGAAGATCTCAATACTAACTACTTATGTTGGAGATAGTCGTAACTCTCAATACTGTTAAGCAAAATCATTTAAGAATGTCAACACCTTGTAGCTTATTTTGGAACGGGATAGAACACTGAAAACTTATGTATCAAATAAATGACAAACAACATATAATAGATCCAGATCATCATCTAATGACATCATTTGAAATAACAAGCACACTTACCATTCCCCATACTTGCCCTGACTTCCCAATTAATGGAACCAGATCTTTTCCACAAATTTCCCCTTCTTCTAGATGTTGTCGGACTCCAGATTGAGAAAGGTCATCCACATGATGCAACTGAAAGACAAGTGAAAAACTTATGCGTCCAAACAAAAGCCACAAGGTACCAAAAAAGACGCCAAAGTTTGCAATATGACATGAAACAAAAGTTGCAAATTAATTTAGGAAATACGCATTAGATTGAACTCCAACAACAGAAGATATGACCAAACAAGGTCATGTCCATTTTTATATCGGGGTTTAGATCTTTATGCACATGATCAGATATGAATGGGCTATATCATGTACATTTGGCTTCAGAAAACTATCGTATACCAGACTACCAGTCCATGATATAGTCCGAGACCCAAAATTCACCCACTTATGTCTGCTGGGTTCTAAACTTCCCTGTAGATACAGGTCAACATAAGAGATGTCACTAAATGTGACAAAATCCTAGCAGAAATGCTCAGCTGTTGCTTCTATTTAAAACCATTGTTACAAACTTCAACCATTTCTTAAGTGCTTGAAGAAAGAAAGCTATATCCTTCAGCTTAGGATTAACCATTTTTGCTAGCAATGGTAAAAAAAAAAAAGATGGAGTTCATGGCATTGAAGTGGAAATTTGTTGACGAATCTATGTTGAATATAAAATTAAAGGAAAACTTTATAGGATAGTTGTAAGACCAGATATTTTTTACAACACAAACATTGGGCAGTTGAATTTTTTTTCCAAAACAAGTGTAGCAAATAATGAGAATGTTGAGATCGATGACTAGCCATACTCTTAGGATAAAGATTAAGAAATGGGTGCATCTGTAAGAACATAAATTTAAAGGTTGTTTTCTATTGAGGATAAAAATGAGGGAGGATGGATAAACGATGTTGTGAAAATGCAATGAAGGACAACTGTGAAGCGCAGATGCAGAAATAGGATATGAATGTGAGTTGACAATGAATACAGTTATAACAGAAGTTTTGTAAACTGTGGCCAATGTAATTTATGGATATGGAAGTTCTATAAATATAATTATAGATAATATATATATAACTATATAAAATATACATGCATCGAAAAGGAAATGACAGAAGATATGGCCTACACGGATAAATATTGATGTGTCGTAACTCATAGCAAGAACAACAAAGCTTTTATCCCAAAATTTTCAGATTTGATACTTGCTCAAGTGAGCAAGTGTCATGAGGTCAACACCAGTCATACAATTCACCAACCGTTAGATAGTTTTTGGTCCATGATCAACCCATATTAATGTCTCAAGTACAACGATGAACAGTAAAATAATATTTACTTATGAGAATTCAAGACATACTACTCTTTCTGGGTTAACCGTTCTCGATATAGGTAAACTTATTGATAGGCAAGAAACAAACAACATGTTCTCAGCATGTTTACTTTTCCAGTGTAAAGGTAGGAAACCCCCATATTTCTTGCTCCCAGCAAGTTAACCTTAATAAGTGACATTAGATATTATCTCCTAATTCATTTAGGCTAACCATATTCATCATTCACCTTACTGATGCATGTACTCAATACCCTAAAAGTTACACCTACGGAAAGTAGCTATCCTCTTAGGCTTATTTTGTTAGAAGCTAATCTGTAATTCTAGAAATATTCTAAAATTATCAACAAGAGTCATGTAGCTTAGAAGTATCTAGAAACTACTAGTTAATATAACAAGATAAGCATGGATATATGCAGAAATAAGGATATTGTAGAATTCTCTAGAAACTTAGATATCTCATGAAAATATCTATGCTCTAGATCCACGGATGCCTATAGGCTATAAATAAGCATGGGATGTAAATATTGTAACCAAGCAAGTAAGCTTCAATTTTCAAGCAATTCAATACAAAGTTTCTTCAAGCTAACATCTTCCACTCTAATTCCTATTCTACTTCCTCCTTTCTCAATCCTCCGATACTAAACCAATTAGCCACATAGCTTCCGAAACCCCAACAAATTTGGTATGAGAGCTATTCTATTCCACCTCAAATTAACTTCGAAGCCTTAAACATTTCACTACCATTCTAAATGGCATCATCATCAACCTCTGCTTTTCTCTTTTCAATTACTCCCAAAATCTAGTCCCCATTTTTTATGGAGAAAACCATGACTTTTGGAGCCTCAAATAAAGACTCTCTTCATCTCTCAAGAGCTTTAGAAGCATGTTGAAGAAGGCTATGAGGGTTCATATGACTGGGTGATGTTGGCTTCATGGATACCAACAAAGTAAAATGAGTGTAGGACTACAAGGAAAAAGGATGTGAATGCGCTCCTCTTTATCCAACAAGGGATAAGCAAAGCAATATTTCTCAGAATAATGTCCACATCAAAATAAAAGGTGATAGGGACAAGAACGATAGTTTCCATATTTGCTATTTACTTTCTTTTGATTTTTATTTTAGTAGTTATTTCAGTTTAGATTTGAATTTTGAATTTCAAATTGTGGTTTAAATTTGGTAGTTAATCAGTTTTAGTAACTGAGAGATTCGAGTGATTGATTATGAGAGATTTGAGTGATTATGAGAGATTTGAGGGATTATGTATTTTCTCTTTTATTTAAACACTCTTGTAATCAATTGAAATGATAATGAAGATTTGAAATGAAAATTGTTGGCTGATTATTTTGGCGTGAAACCAATGGGTGTGAAACCCTAGCCGAGTTTTCTTTTCTACGTTCTTCTCCATATCAAATTCCCAGCCGCCAAAAAAAAACTCCTATGTCTTCCCCACGTAAAAAAAAATCAGCCGCACCCCTGCCCCTCGTCTTCAACCTCAAGCCCCATCCCTCCCGTTCTTCTCCTCTCCCTCCAGATCCAAACAACATGCCTTTCCTCCCCCGCTCCCCATCAACAAGGACCGCCAACAACCCTAGCCATCGAACCCTACCTCTCCTCCTTCTCCCTTGACAGCCGCCAGCCCCACGACCGATCTTCTCTTCCACAACTCGCAGACTCACCTGCTGCCCCTGCTCATCTCTTCCCACGAGCACCCCCCACCCCCCAACACAGATCTGTCGATGAGTGCGGATATTTTGATGATGATGATAAATGAACTATGAAGAAGCCTCTAGATGAAGAGTAGCGCATTTCTAGCATTATTATTATTTATTGTTGATATGATGGCTGTGAGCTTCACTGTAGAAGCTAATTGGCTTTTGGATTTCTCTCAACAGTTTTGAATATTAATCCACTGAGGTTTCATTTCTCTCAACTCAGTATTTTCTGTTAATTTTAATTTATTAGTTAATTGCATGAGTAATATCATCTCTAAGCTCTTATCATATATTCTTTTCTGTTAATTTTAATTTATTAGTTAATTGCATGAGTAATATCATCTCTAAGCTCTTATCATATATTCACTGCTTGATTAAATCTGTGAGTTGAGAGTAACTGAACATGTGACTGCTAAAATTTGATATTGATTTAGAACTTGCACAATGATAATGAATATTATGATTATATTGTTTGAGATTGGAATTGTTCATAAACTATTTATGCAAATCTTGTTAAAATCCATCTGTCACAGTAACTGTTTTAAAATTAATTTCCCGCCGAGATCGTGACTATTGGCGAAATGGTGCGTTGTTTAAATTAAATCGCTGATTCCGATAGACCCCCTCCTCCGTTTCGCATTATTTTTGGTATTAGAGCATGGTTCTAGGGTAGAAAATTATTATTATTATTATTTTATTTTTAGATTAGTTGAGTCTTTTATTTGATATTAAAAAAAATCTCATTCATCTCATTTACCTGTTAGTGCATCCCATTTCATTTAATTGTTAGTGCATGCCACTCGCACGAGTCTACCCTATCGATTAGGTGAGTCAAGTCAATCATCTAGTGAGTCCAGCATGTCTTCCGAGCTCCTTAAGAAATTTGAGGAACTAAACAGTAAAATAGGTAACTTAGCCCAGGAGAACAGAGCTACCCGCGAGACCATGAATGACACCAATAAAATGCTTGCTAGGCTCGCAGAAACGCACGTTACAACTCCGCCTCCGCAAGGTCAAGGGAATGGTCATGGGTACATTGTTCATCGACCTCTACCCGTACCTGATCCACCAACCTTTGATAGTAGGTTCAACCTAGAAGCTTTCTTGGACTGGTTGAAGAACATGGATCGATATTTTGACTGGTACATTTTGACGAAAACCCGCAAAGCCAAGTTTGCCGCTATGAAGCTCATCGGAACCGCCTATCAATATGGTCCAACCTCGAAATGTTGAGGCATATTAGAGGTGAGTTACTAATTTTTACTTGGCGAGAAATGACCGACGAATTGAAATAGAAATATCTCACACCATCATTTTATCATAGATTGCTGAACAAGTGGCATTGTCTTTACTTAGGGAACCAAATCCACAAAAGAGTACGTTGCTCAATTTGACGAATTGTTTACTCGATGCAGCACCATAGATCAAGAGGCACCGATGAAAGTCATATCAAAGTTTAGAGCTGGATTGAGAAGTGACCTCCAAGCCGAACTCTTTGCTAGAGGAGTAAACACCCTTGAGAGAGCTTACGTCTTAGTTCAAGATTTAGATGAAGCCACCACCCGCGGGTGGGACTCATGGTCAGCAGCTCTCCATGGGGGAGTGTATCTCTCCAGGCTATTGCCCGTTGTTGGTCAGGAGTTTGAATCCTCGTAGCCGCATTCACCTGGTTTCCCTTGGTTTAAGGGTGGGGACGAAAACCCGGGGTTTTATTGGTCACCAAATCCAGCTCAGCCCGTTGTATGCTCACCAGTTCGCGTCCCAGTGGTCCCCACGCTGCTCGCCCGTGCTCTGCCCGTGGGGATGAGCCACTGGTATTAAGGGTAGCTCCTTGTAGATGTGAAGGGAACAAGGGGAATCGAATCAGGATTTTCAAACTCATTCCTCCCAGTCATCCCTTGCCAATACCCCTAATCAGCCTCTTAGTTGATCTAACCCTAGTTCTTCCCAATCTAGAGTCGATCCTAAGGAAAGTCAGAGAGATCTCTCTCCAAACTTAGCCCAATAATACAGTGTTACAATTGTCAATGATATGGGCACGTTGCTTCCGTCTGTACAACTCCGTTTAGAGTTAGAATCAATAAGCCGCATATAACGGAATCAAAATCTATTATTGGGAAAAACGTTAACCATGCCGTAGATTTGACAGAATCTAACTCTGACAAGAAAATCCAAGGTAGTATAATCGAAGAATCATGCACTTCCGTTCCTTCTGAAACTACCCCTGCAATTGTGGAGTTAACTAAAGTTTCATGCAATGACAACAATCCGATTATTCCCCAAGCTACTCCTTTGATCACAGAGTTCACTGAAGCTGTTCTTGAAATTAAAACTCCAACTTCTCCTAAATTCACTTCAGTGACTGAAAACGTTGTTGATATTCCCCACGAAGTCCTCTTGGACCAACATGACACCCAACACGTTCCTGATTTAGTTCTTGAATCGATTCACTCAGATATTTGTATGGTAAGTTAAAACCCAAACCGAGCATAGTGAAACAGCTACCATATTAGATATCAAATCCCTATGTATTGTCCCGATAGTCACTCACACATACACTGATCCTTTTGGGGAATATATAGTGATTAGGGATACAAGTTTGAGCACGAGTGTTATTATTTCCTTTCTCCTTCATATTAAGCACACAAAAACACTCCTTCATGCATGTGTTTGTACGTTCCTCCTTATCACTGCAAAAATAGGAAATTTGTTATGCATATTAACGAAGAAACACCTAATTATTCCATTTGATAGAGGACGTCATGCATTTTAGACACTTCGTTGAGTTTACATCTGCCATTGATCGCATTTTTCGAGTCTGCATTTCATCATAATCATTTGAGTTGATTTACATCATTTTTATTTTGCATTGATCATATATTGGGGAATCAGTGATCTAATTTGAATAAATACACATTAACTGAAATGAATGATATGGAGTCAGGACATAATTTTAAAACTATTAATGATGATATTTAAGATGGTTTGAACTTGTCCAAAACAGTTTCTTTATAACTGTTTAAGGTTTGATATGATATTTATGAACTTTTCCAACTCTTAAAATAATTAATAGTAACATTTATATTATCGATTTGGTCATTGTTCTATTCTTAATATTGATTGATTAAACAGTTCACAATGTTATTAGCAGTCCACTGATATAAACCTGACCCTAGCTTATTATTCATGAGAGTTCTTTCACTTACCCCACTTCTATATATTCACCCAAGTTGCATGGAATTTTGATAATATTTTAGATGGTGAGTTTACAATGTAACTTAACTAATGATTTGAGATTAAAATGCAGACCGAGTATATTAAAGATGTCAAGTTTCTGCAGCTAACTCGACGGAGTCGAGTTTTCTCCCACCCGGGAAGAATGATAGGGACAAGAACGACAGTTTACATATTTGCTATTTACTTTCTTTTGATTTTTATTTTAGTAGTTATTTCAGTTTAGATTTGAATTTTGAATTTTAAATTGTGGTTTAAATTTGGTAGTTAATCAGTTTTAGTAACTGAGAGATTTGAGTGATTGATTATGAGAGATTTGACTGATTATGAGAGATTTGAGGGATTATGTATTTTCTCTTTTATTTAAACACTCTTGTAATCAATTGAAATAATAATGAAGATTTGAAATAAAAATTGTTGGCTTATTATTTAGTCTGAAACCAATGGGTGTGAAACCCTAGCCGAGTTTTCTTTTATCCCTGCTTCCCGCTCCTCCCAAAAGAACCGCCCAACCACTGCCTCCTCCTTCCCTTCCTCCCAAGTCCCTGAACCCTACCCTCAAACAGCCGACGCAAAGCTCTAGCCTCATCTCCCCGTCGTCCCTCTGACAGCCGCCAGTCGTCGGTCCTTTTTCTCCTTCCAAAACTCCAGCCATGTCTTTCCTCCCCCGCTCCCCATCAACAAGGACCGCCACCAACCCTAGCCACCGAACCTCTCCTCCTTCTCCCTTGACAGCCGCTAGCCCCACGACCGATCTTCTCTTCCACAACTAGCAGACTCACCTGCTGCCCCTGCTCATCTCTTCCCACGAGCACCCCCCATCCCCCAACACAGACCCGTCGATAAGCGCGTATATTTTGATGATGATAAATGAACTATGAAGAAGCCTGTAGATGAAGAGTAGTGCATTTCTAGCATTATTATTATTTATTGTTGATATGATGGGCTGTGGGCTTCACTATAGAAGCTAATTGGCTTTTGGATTTCTCTCAACAGTTTTGAATATTAATCCACTGAGGTTTCATTTCTCTTAACTCAATATTTTTCTGTTAATTTTAATTTATTAGTTAATTGCATGAGTAATATCATCTCTAAGCTCTTATCATATATTCACTGCTTGATTAAATCTGTGAGTTGAGAGTAACTGAACATGTGACTGCTAAAATTTGATATTGATTTAGAACTTGTACAATGATAATGAATATTATGATTATATTGTTTGAGATTGGAATTGTTCATAAACTATTTATGCAAATCTTGTTAAAATCCATCTGACACATTAACTGTTTTAAAATTAATTTCCTACCGAGATCGTGACTATTGGTGAAACGGTGCGTTGTTTAAATTAAATCGCTGATTCCGATAGACCCCCTCCCCCGTTTCGCATCAAAAGGACTCCTGGGACATACTCTAACAAGAATTCCAGGGCTCTGAACAGATAATCTCTATCAAACTACAATCTTTATATAGAGATTTTGACAACATAAAGATGAAGGTTAATGAATTTGTGAAAGAATTTTCTGATAGTTACCTCAATTATTAATCAAATTAAAAGCTACGGGGATAAAATAGAGGATGAGAAAATTATTGAGAATATATTAAGAAGTCCTACTTATACATGGAATCATATTGCTGCTGCATAGAAGAACTTAAAAGGTTTATCAAAACTAAGTTTCCGTGAACTACTGCCTTCTTTGGAGTCACATGAGCTCAAAAAACACAAGTCTTCAAGTCAATAAGTGGAACAAGCTCTTCAATAAAAACTGACAGTTTCAAGGAAAGGAGGAGATGGAACTAAAGAAAAAAAAAGAAAATTTTCTCAGACATCATACGATAGAAGATGCAACTACAATGAAAGAAAGTTCAAGAGACCAGAAAGATGGATGAGAAAGATAAGAACTTTCAAGAAAGATTAACTACCAAGAAAGATGCATTCACTTCAAGACATTCATGACTCTTATGGTGTAGCATTCTTCTTTTGTGAACCAAGAAAGTTTGAAGAAGCTATTCAAGAAGAAGGTTAGAGAAAAATAATGGATGAAAAATGCACATGATTGAGAAGAACAAGACATGAGAGCTAGTCAATCTTCCAGCAGGAAAGGAGGTCATCAGTCTTAAGTGGATATGCTATACAAATCTAAATACAATGAAGATGGCTCCATTAAGAAGCTCAAGACTCAATTGGTCGTGAAGGGGTTACTCTTAGCAGCCAGGCATCAAGTTCAAAAATACATTCCCAAAAGCACCAAGCGGAAAGATCATACAACTAGGAAATAAAATGAGAATTACAAATTAAGGAGGGGTGTTAGAAGCTAATCTATAATTCTAGAAGTATCCTAGAATTATCAATAGGAGTCATGTATTAGAAGTATCTAGATACTAATAATTAATAGAATAAGATAAGCATGGATATATGTAGAAATAAGGATAATATAGAATTCTGTAGAAACTTACATATCGGCTAAATTACCAGTGGTATTAAAAGTACTAGTCATTAGTCAATAACCAGATTGGTCTTTAAATTATCTCCGGTGACAACAAGGTATTACAACTTGTACGATGAGACAAATAAGCCCAAAAATAAATTTTCCGTCATTCATGAGTAATTACCACTCATGTGATCTTTCACGTGATATTTAGTCGCATATTTATGAGTAATTACCGTCATTCAATTCGTTAAAAGGGGAATATTCAAATTAGGGTAAAAAAGATGAGTTATTAATTTTGGGGCTTCTTTTCATTCTTCTTTTAAAGTGGGTTCTCCATTATAGAAGAACATGAATTCTTCAAGCTCAAGCAATAAAGAACTCTCAGTTTGAAGGAAGAAGCCCAAAATTAAAAAAAACCATCTTTTTCTTTTACCCTAATTTAAAAATTCCCCCTTCTAATAGATTGAATGAGGTTAACTACATCTACCACGTCATATATGTCACCTAAGCATTATGTGGCAGACCACCTAAGCAGTTGCAGGAAACATGGCCGAAAAATGTATTTTTGGGCCTATTTATTTGATTGTGCAAGTATAATTGTCTTACCACCGGAGGTAATTTTAATATCAATATGATCATTAGGTACTACTTTTAATACCAATTTGGTAATGTAGCCCTTATATATCTCATGAAAATATCTATGTTCTAGAAAATTCTACGAATGCCTATAAATAAGAATGAGATGTAAACATGGTAACCAAGCAAGTAAGATTTAAGTTTCAAGCAAGTCAATACAAAGTTTCTTCAAGCTAGCATCTTCCCTTCTAACTTAGCTTTTCCTATTCTACTTCCTCCATTCTCAATCCTCCAATACTAAACTAATTACCCACCTAGCTTCCACAACCCCAACATATTTACCCCTAGTTGTAGGATGCATGTCTATGCCATGCACTTAGGTCTTATACTATATAATCCTAGTCTTTTATCTAGCAATATTTCCAATCTATAATTAGAGGCATATCACCACATTTAGTGGTTATTGCATAAAACTCCTCACATCACTTGATAGTTGTCGCTTGCTGATGACAACTAGACAATTCGCTATCTAATAGACCAGGTATTGCAAATTCTTTACATTGCTTAATATCTTTTGTCCTATTAAGACCGAGTGATTGAATAATCACATGTTAAGGCTATTTCATGATCAGCAAGTAGACATTATTTCTCAGTGAAGACACATGAAAATATTCTCAATCATCCACACTTAATTTGGTTAAAGTATTAACTTACACTTTTTCCAATTCCAATCGTTGGAAGATCAGCCAACACCCCCAAATGACAAGCTAAACCAAAACCTGCAAAAAAAAAAAAAAACAGTCTGCCACTACCTCTTCCACGAGAGTAAAGGTTATGCTCTGGTATAGAAAATCAATAGAATAAATTGCTTTATCAACAACTGCAAACATTAGATAATTGTGTTAGCACTTAAATGCGTATCCTTAGTACTAAGGCTAAATTTGTTTTTTGGTAGTGAGGTGACTACATCCTAACCACTCATTTAAGTGATCCCTATTTGAAAATAGTCATTTCCAACCCATGTGAAAGTAGCCCCCTTTGAATGTGTAGATGAGAATGAGTCACCAAGTACTAAAGCCCAAAGATGGTCCTTGGTACCAAAGATACCCATATTCCTCATTTATATGGGTATGCTTGGTACTAGGCACCAAATTTGGTGTTTTGTAGCCACTTCTCCACTTATTTAGTGGATGGATAATTAAGTCGGGTTCATTTTTTAATATATACCTTTGAATGAGTAGATGAGAACCATCCATATTGGAACCAAGCACCAATTTGGTGTTTGGTATCAAGCATATACATTATTCTCTATATATAAGCTCATGAAAAACCTTAGTTGTAGCCATGTGACACTCCCATTCGTTGGGCTTGCATAGGATTTAATAGGTTTTAATAATAGATATTATGGATAATTGGTCACGTAAAACTCCAAATAAATGTGATATATTGAAAAATACACAAATCTCAATATCCCTAATCTCCCCTTCTCTGAATTCTCCCAATCAACCCAATTCTTTGTTCTTTTTTCGCCCTTCGCAAACACGCAAAGAAGCCTCCGAAGGATCCTAATCGCTCTCCTGATATTGCTAAAAATTCACACAAAAAATTTACAGTTAAAGTTTTCTCGAGGATAGAGGCAGAGAATAGCTCAAAGATGAATTGGTACAAACAGAGAGTTGGGTAGGAGCTAAAGAAAGAAAAAGAAAAGAGTAAACTTGAAGTTTTAGTCCATTATCAACTTGAAACCATTATCTAAGGGCATTGGAGCAATGAGATGATAGAAAAAAAATTTGAAACTCTTTGTGAAACAATGGAATTTCAATTGAAAGAAGCTAGCTGTTGCATCTAAAATTCTAGATCCAAAAGCTATAAATTCAGTCAAGTCATAATCTTTCCCCATTGCAATGTTTGTTTGCGGGAAAAATTACAAGAAAATTAAGAAATAAATTTGTATTAATCTTCCTAACTGACTTAGGAAAAGAATGAATACAATCTCTCAAAATAATCTCTCTCTAACTAACTTAGAAAAAGAAATTATAATTTTCTTTATTGGTTTCCCAATTTACAAAAGAGAGATCAATGAAGATCATTCCCTTTGTTTAACACTGGGTTCTTCTTGGTGTCGATGGGAGTTTGATTCTTGTACCCCGTTGACGATCTGAACACATCGCTTCGTGGAACTTCGGTCTTCTCTTCTTGACTTGACATTTTGGGAGAACTTGTTAAACAAGTTTTGAACTCTGGCCAAGTTAGGAACTTTAAAAAAAAGTTGAACTCTGGCCGAGTTAGGAACTCTTAAAAGGAGTTAATTTCGACAATGAAGATTAATCCCTTCAAGCTGAAAAGAGCCGATCTCTTGATCTTTAGAATTCAATATAGAATTCAAGAGCTAATTCCAACCCCTCAAAACTCCAGCCCCTTTTTCAGCTGTAAAACCAACTATTTATAGGGTTTAAGAGGTGTAACTGACCCATTAATTTACTCCATAATGTGGGCTTAATCGTCCCATTAAGTAAAAATAGTTTTGAACCGTTCAAATTGCAATCGAATCGATCAAACGCGAGAATCACGTTCTGTAGCGACCCTTGCGTTTAGCCTATGAAACGCAGGTGTGAGCCTCGCATTTTGGAGTTGGAACGCGGGATGGACCCTCGCGTTTTGCTTTGAAGAGATCGTTAATTATAATCTCTTTTTCAAGTTCTGCGAAGATCGTCATTTTGTAATCTTTGTATTTGACTTTTTGAAGTGTGAGAGTTTTCAAATTGTAACTCTCATCTGTTATCGTGAAAGTCGTCATATTATAACTTTCATTGCAGCGCGTTGTGAGGATCAACTATCTGCAGTAATTTTTTGACAACTTACAATGTTAACAATGAGAACCCTGCAAGCATACATAGAAAATAAGGCATAAATGAATTCAGTCCATGTATGTTTCTTCTTCTTTATTGTGTTAAATTATAAAAATTAAGATACAAAATATATGGGATTTTGGAGAACTATGTTTCAAATTTATCTTTGAATATCTAACAAAATCAAGAGAAAGACTGGGATTATTTTGAGTATCTTCGCATGTCTCAAAAGGAAGTCGAAGGTGGGTATTCAATCTAATTAGGATTTGCTTATTTTTAAAAAGGCCCAGCTCTTTGGCCTTTTTGACTTTTATAAGACAATCCTAATTGCATACCAATTATTTACTTAAAAGCTATCAAATTCTTTGCGAGTCCATGCAATCAGAGAGTGACACGTGGAGGTAGCTCAGGTTTTTCTTGAGCTGACAGCTCTCCTCTCGTTTTTTCTCTCGTATACAAACATATATATTGTAGGGTTACAATAAACACTGGGTCTAACTAACTTAGTCACACACCTATAAAAATACACATTTGCTATCAATATGAATAATCCACATCATTCATTGTGGTCTATGAATACAAACTTTATGGAGATAAAAAATGACATAAATTTACTTCTAGTTTATGTATCTAATGACCTAGAAATGAGTGGCCAATAACGGTCTCTGATGTCGATAATTTTGAGTTGCTTGAATAGTTGAATTATAGAATAAAAAGTTCCAAACCATATAATTTTTTATCCATACATTTGATGATATGTAGAAAACATTGAATACTTTGGATTTACAATATGGATGGGCAGAAGTGTATTTTTACAGGTATAACTAAGTTACACCCTGTGTATTGTAATCCTACCCTGCCCACACACACACGCACGCGCACGCGCATGCACGTGTTAGCCTTCTTGTTTTATGATGATTTTAATTTACGACTAACATTGGTTTTAGTGTTTAGTGTTTGGTTGTTTTATATCCATGTTCATTATATCTGAAATGAAGCTATTATCAAGTTATAGATTCAAGCAAGCTAGCTTCTTCTCCACCTTAGGTATATTTCAAGCTCACTATATATACACTCACAATATTTGATTTTCTTAGAAAATGAATTTCTTAAGAAAATTCCGTTATTTTGGTTTATTGGTCATGTTTACACTACATTCATGTGTTACAAAGTTTATGAAAACATTTCACAAAGTTCATAACCTTCATATGTCAATAATCCAAATTCTAGTTCTTTCATAAACATGTATTCATACATGGTTTTGCAAAATTGATAGATTTTACAAATGGGGAATGATATTTGAAAATTTTCTCTTATAACATGTTCATTTACATGTTTATAAACCGTCCCCTAAATTTTACAACTTTTGGATTTTATTTGATATTTTTTGACAAAGTTTGAAGTTGAATTTTACTGTGCCTTTCAAGTCTGTGCACGTTTATAAGTCGACTTATGCCATAAGCAAGTCGACTTATGAACTGCTCTGGAATTAGCAGAAGGCCTCTGCTAAGTCGACTTATAAGATTACAAGTCGACTTATGTTATATCAAGTCGACTTATCGTTTCCTGTAAGTTGACTTATGTGTGATGTCTGAGCCTGTAACGGCTAGTTTATAAGTCGACTTATAAACAACGTAAGTCGACTTATAACACTGTAACGGCTATATTCCAGTCTTGTCTTCAAATGGTATTTTGGTCTTTTTGGTTAGATCTAAGCTGATATCTTGGGTTGTTATAAATACCCCTCCACATTCAATTCTCCAACTAACTAAGAAAATTATTTAATCAAGTTTTAAAAGAGTTTAAAGTTTGTTTAAGATTTCTAAGTTTGAGTTTACAAAGAGGAGGCTTGCATTTTCAATTGAGGAATTCATCCTCAATCTTCTTCTACAAAGAGGAGGCTTGCATTTTCAATTGAGGAATTCATCCTCAATCTTCTTCATCCTCTATTGTGTTTATAGAGAAGTAATTCATCCTCAATCTTCTTCATCCTCTATTGTGTTTATAGAGAAGTTTTTCTAACTCTTTTCTCTAGTCACTGTTTTTCATATTATCATTTATTGCTAGTTTACTAATTGAGTTAGATTTCGTTTATACTCTTTTTATCACACACACACCCTAATTGAGCTTGTAGTACTTCATACATCATATATTGGGTTGTGGGATTATGATTTTGAGAGAGTGAGCTTCCATTGAGTTCTCATCCATATTAGAGAATAATTATTGTATTTGAGCCTTATTGTGAGTTACACGTTGTATTACACTTGTACATCGAGAGAAGTGGTTGGTGAGAGACGAGGTCGGTTCCGAGAGGAGTGACGTCGGTAGTAAAACCTAGAGGTAAGTCGTAATTCCGAGCACTTGAGGAAGGTGACACGGGCTAGGCCAACACTTAGAGGGTGTGAAGTGTATTTACAAGTGTGTAAATTGTAAAGTTTTCGGTAAACTAGAAAACCGTATTGTGAGGTGTAAACGTTATTCGGGTGAGCGTCGAAAACCCGATTGTGATAGTAGAGATCTCCTCGAGGTGGGGAGCGGAGACGTAGGTCAAGTGGTTGACCGAACTCCGTGAACATATCGTGTGTTTGTGTTTGTCATTTACGCACTATCATTTTTGTTTATTTGTTCTTGTTTATATATCCTCGCATATATCTCATCGAATATCAATTTTGTTAGGATATATTTGTTAATTAGTTTTAATCGGCATTAATATCTAATAAGATTAACAATAACCCTATTCACCCCCTCTAGGGTGCTTTCAGCACGCACCGCGCGCGCGCCCACACGTGCACACGCACGCGCTCTCACACAGATATATACATATACATATACATATACATATATATACATATATTGGAGTGTGTGTATAGAGAAAGAGAGAGAGACACACACACACACACACACACACATATATATATATATATATATATATATATATATATTAGAGAATTAGAGAGAGAGTGTGTGTGTATAGAGAGATAGCGAGAATTAATATAGGTATGCTTGGTACCAAGCACCAACTTGGTAGTGAGGTGAGGGAATCTCAATCATCGATGTGGATGAGATTAGATGGGTAGAAAGTACACCCTATGTGACATCTTTCTCTTTGTAATTTACAATATTAGATGTGGGGTTGAGATTTCTCCACGCTGGTAGTGATTGGTACTAAGCATACCTATATGTGGTGAGGGCAACTCTAAAAGCCACATCACATGGCTGAGTCTCACCCCCTTTATCTCTTGGTGTGTTATGAAAATTAAATTCCTATAAAATTGTTATGTTTCTTTTATTATGTGGATTATAAATTGAAAAATCACTTGTTTGCGAACTAGACACATAAATGGCCCTTTAAAATCATAGTTTGAAACTCGACCATTGTCCAACATGTTTCAAGAAGTGGATATGAAGTGTAAGATATACGTCCAAGAAGTGTATGACAAGTGTTTTAAAATAAAACATGTATTGTATAATTGACTAGATGCCTGAATAAATGTATGCATGTATGCAAGAAGCGTGCAAGGAGTTATCGGTATGGGTACAAGTCGGGTACAAGTATAACTTCAGATAGAAGTACCTAGGCAGCATAGATTCAGCATAGATTGACACAAATCACTGGATTAAGGTAGCAACAGTAATAAGAGTTTGATAGTAGATGAAAAACCTGACCTGGACGTTCTGCAGGATTGCAAGTGTAAAAAAATATTAAAATCCT
This sequence comes from Asparagus officinalis, assembly GCF_001876935.1. Taxonomy (NCBI): domain Eukaryota; kingdom Viridiplantae; phylum Streptophyta; class Magnoliopsida; order Asparagales; family Asparagaceae; genus Asparagus; species Asparagus officinalis. Next base: position 131,369,697 of record NC_033798.1, on the reverse strand, counting down.
ATATAATGTGAATGGTGAGCTTGTACATGTGACACATACATTTATCCAATGTATCATCATGGGTCTCACAAACTTTCAATTAGCATAATATTACTAAAGGACTGTTACAATAATTTTCATTGAATCACTGTTTATCAATCTCTGATAGATTAAAATTGAATTTCAGTAAAACCAGGAAAATGTCGCACAAGGTGAAATAAAAGAACTATAAACCTGCATATTCGTGCAATCTGTGTTTAGGCAGGGTTATACTTACAGTTAATCCTCAATTCACTTGTTAACGCTCCCTAAAAACTTCTCTCAAATTCAAATTTCTAATGATGTTTTTCGATAAGCAACCAAAATCATTATTATCTATTTCCTGAATATTTTTAAAAAATTGTCCGGCTCAAAATGGAGTTTAGATAACTGAAGTATCTTATATTTGGAGGTATAGGTTATACAAACTCTGATTTGCTTAGGCTCTAATTCTACCTAGAATTTTCTAACCCCCAAGTTATCATGTATTTGGCTTTGAGAAGAATTGAGGTACAAGATGATTTTTGCCGGATCTGTTTTTTTGATACCTTTTCTTCTTTTTGGAGGTAAAGTTAACTAAAGTTGTTTCCTAAAGCTATCTTTAACCAAATGAACCCCAGTCGGGTTTGGAGTTGGGTAAGGTAACTTAACTTCGTTACCAATGCAACAGGGCCTAAAATGGTAAAGGTCATAAGTTTGTTGGCATGACACAGACTCCCCAAAGTTTGGAGTTATATGTCAAAGAGATGTATTCATCCATCGTCACAGGACATTCTAATTGTGCACTGCGATCCGTCTACCCAACTTAGCCACAATATCGTTAGACCTTATACCCAAGTTCCATCATTGGCCCTAGTATTATGTCCGGACTCTAACAATAGAAGTGTTGAGTGCACAGACACAGCAGGAACTTGAGTGAATCAAACAGAAAGAGCTTTAGTGGACCCCACCGTCAATTGATTTAATCAGTGAGGGATCAAACACTCCACAATTAGACCGTAGGGTCTTGTGGGGAAAGATTGACCGGATGAAGTCATTGAATCTCATCTCAACGAAAGAGTGCTTGAGAAATCACAGTGGGAGGGTTTTAATCATCCTGAAAATAATTAAATAGCCACAATGGGAGGTTCTTGATTATTTTTGGTTTTGGGTAATCTTTAAGAATACCATGTGTAGTATTCTCTAAGAACTTCCCATCAAGGTTAAGGAACAGTTTAGCCTCGTGTACCAGTTGGAGGTTTGGGAAACAGTTTATACTCATATACCTTGTTGGAGTACAAAGGAGAAGCAATTTATACTCATATACTCTTCAGAGTGTTTTCTGTTCTCATTTGGCTTGTTCTGCCGTTATGACGCCGGAGTCGATTAAAGCTTGGATTTTATTTTTAAGACCAAAACAAACTTTAGTAGGATGAAAAACCCTCCTATGGTACGCACAGTAGTTTGGATCCGTAATCCTCTTAGCTCCCTCTTGATTTTTAATAGGTGATAGCTTAATTTTGCCATTGGCGAGGAGATACTTGAAGATAGTTGGAACTTTCTCATCCTAGAAGGAGTACTCTTTCTGGAGTCTCAGATCTGGGTCCTTCGTTGTTTTCGAGGTTGCCGTTGTGACGTTTGATTTGCATCAACAACAACTTCAGGTGTGTTAACCGTCGACTGGCCTCTCTCAAGTTTCTTTCTTTTGAGGAAACGTTCGACCTGTTCTCCACGCAGTTTTAATTCTTTCCAGGTGGTTGAGGGGACAACTCCCATGACTTTGAGGACATCGAGGGAGAGATTGTGATGACAGGTCTGGAGTATGAATTCTTCTGTGACCGGATCTCGACAGTTCATCGCTTTGTTTCGGAAGCGTTTAACGAAGATATCAACTGACTCTCCGTCTTCATGCTTCTCGTCCAAAAAAGCTCCAATTGATACTTCAGTGTCATTATCAAAGAAATTACCAAGGAATAAGCCTTCCATATCGTCCCAGCTGTTGATGCTTCCGGGCTTAAGACCGCGATACCAATCAAAGGCGGGCCCGCGAAGGATGCCAACGAATGATCAGACCATCAAAAGCTCATTGCCAGAGATTACTTCCAAGTGGAACTTAAAATAAATCAAGTGTTGAGTGGGAGAACTCTTCCCGTCGAATGACGTGAAGTTGATCTGGATGAGCTTCACCGGATACGAGATCGACTCCCACTCTTTTGGATAGTGACATGAAATGCCGGTCTTTTTCCCCTTCCGAATGGACATCAAGGCATTGATTTTGCCCTTGAGGTCTTTCATCTTCTCATCCTCGCTCGTATCCTTCCTTGATCGATTTCGAGAAGGAACATCGCGACCACCCCCAACATTGTCATCATCAGTGGGACCACCCCCAGCGTCGTTATTTTTAATGGGGACACCCCAAACGTTTTGATCAACGAGAGGGTTATCTGCATCTAGGTGTTCGTCCATGTCTGAATCACCACCTGCCCGATAGGCATTGTTGTGACGACTAGATTCACCGATTTGACCTAACAAAGTTTGGATCTGTCGGTCATGTTCTTCCTTCATCTGCAGCATAGTCATTTTCATTTCGAACTTGAAGTTCTCCTTCTGTATAGCCAAAGCATCTTCAAAAATCTTGGTCATTTGTTCGGTGTTGATCATAAATGTCTCGCAGGATTGTCATGGGCTAGATACCGTATTGTCAGAAGCGATTGCAGAGTTAGCATCTGATA